>NW_027361715.1:10330000-10705000 GCF_039654945.1 Dendrobates tinctorius
TGCTCACTGCTGGATGGTGTCACCTCTGCATTACTGCTCTGAGCGGTAAGAGCGGGGCTGCGGCGGTGACTTCTTCCAGCTCGGTGGTCTGGCATTAGTAGTATAATATAAGGCTGATGACCTGTGCTCACTGCTGGATGGTGTCTCCTCTGCATTACTGCTCTGAGCGGTAAGAGCGGGGCTGCGGCGGTGACTTCTTCCAGCTCGGTGGCCTGGCATTAGTAGTACAATATAAGGCTGATGTCCTGTGCTCACTGCTGGATGGTGTCTCCTCTCCATTACTGCTCTGAGCGGTGAGAGCGGGGCTGCAGTGGTGACATCTTCCAGCTCGGTGGCCTGGCATTAGTAGTACAATATAAGGCTGACGACCTGTGCTCACTGCTGGATGGTGTCTCCTCTCCATTACTGCTCTGAGCGGTGAGAGCGGGGCTGCAGTGGTGACATCTTCCAGCTCGGTGGCCTGGCATTAGTAGTACAATATAAGGCTGATGACCTGTGCTCACTGCTGGATGGTGTCTCCTCTGCATTACTGCTCGGAGCGGTGAGAGCGGGGCTGTGGCAGTGACTTCTTCCAGCTCGGTAGCCTGGCATTAGTAGTACAATATAAGGCTGATGACCTGTGCTCACTGCTGGATGGTGTCTCCTCTGCATTACTGCTCTGAGCGGTGAGAGCGGGGCTGCGGTGGTGACATCTTCCAGCTCGGTGGCCTGGCATTAGTAGTACAATATAAGGCTGATGACCTGTGCTCACTGCTGGATGGTGTCACCTCTGCATTACTGCTCGGAGCGGTGAGAGCGGGGCTGCGGTGGTGACTTCTTCCAGCTCGGTGGCCTGGCATTAGTAGTACAATATAAGGCTGATGACCTGTGCTCACTGCTGGATGGTGTCTCCTCTGCATTACTGCTGTGAGCGGTGAGAGCCGGGCTGCGGTGGTGACTTCTTCCAGCTCGGTGGCCTGGCATTAGTAGTACAATATAAGGCTGATGACCTGTGCTCACTGCTGGATGGTGTCACCTCTGCATTACTGCTCTGAGCGGTGAGAGCGGGGCTGCGGTGGTGACTTCTTCCAGCTCGGTGGCCTGGCATTAGTAGTACAATATAAGGCTGATGACCTGTGCTCACTGCTGGATGGTGTCTCCTCTGCATTACTGCTCTGAGCGGTGAGAGCGGGGCTGCGGCGGTGACTTCTTCCAGCTCGGTGGCCTGTCATTAGTAGTATAATATAAGGCTGACGACCTGTGCTCACTGCTGGATGGTGTCTCCTCTGCATTACTGCTCTGAGCGGTGAGAGCGGGGCTGCGGTGGTGACTTCTTCCAGCTCGGTGGCCTGGCATTAGTAGTATAATATAAGGCTGACGACCTGTGCTCACTGCTGGATGGTGTCTCCTCTGCATTACTGCTCTGAGCGGTGAGAGCCGGGCTGCGGTGGTGACTTCTTCCAGCTCGGTGGCCTGGCATTAGTAGTACAATATAAGGCTGATGACCTGTGCTCACTGCTGGATGGTGTCTCCTCTGCATTACTGCTCTGAGCGGTGAGAGCGGGGCTGCGGTGGTGACTTCTTCCAGCTCGGTAGCCTGGCATTAGTAGTACAATATAAGGCTGATGACCTGTGCTCACTGCTGGATGGTGTCTCCTCTGCATTACTGCTCTGAGCGGTGAGAGCGGGGCTGCGGTGGTGACTTCTTCCAGCTCGGTAGCCTGGCATTAGTAGTACAATATAAGGCTGATGTCCTGTGCTCACTGCTGGATGGTGTCACCTCTGCATTACTGCTCTGAGCGGTGAGAGCGGGGCTGCGGCGGTGACTTCTTCCAGCTCGGTAGCCTGGCATTAGTAGTACAATATAAGGCTGATGACCTGTGCTCACTGCTGGATGGTGTCACCTCTGCATTACTGCTCTGAGCGGTGAGAGCGGGGCTGCGGTGGTGACTTCTTCCAGCTCGGTGGTCTGGCATTAGTAGTACAATATAAGGCTGATGACCTGTGCTCACTGCTGGATGGTGTCACCTCTGCATTACTGCTCTGAGCGGTGAGAGCGGGGCTGCGGTGGTGACTTCTTCTAGCTCGGTGGCCTGGCATTAGTAGTACAATATAAGGCTGATGACCTGTGCTCACTGCTGGATGGTGTCACCTCTGCATTACTGCTCTGAGCGGTGAGAGCGGGGCTGCGGTGGTGACTTCTTCCAGCTCGGTGGTCTGGCATTAGTAGTACAATATAAGGCTGATGACCTGTGCTCACTGCTGGATGGTGTCACCTCTGCATTACTGCTCTGAGCGGTGAGAGCGGGGCTGCGGTGGTGACTTCTTCTAGCTCGGTGGCCTGGCATTAGTAGTACAATATAAGGCTGATGACCTGTGCTCACTGCTGGATGGTGTCTCCTCTGCATTACTGCTCTGAGCGGTGAGAGCGGGGCTGCGGCGGTGACTTCTTCCAGCTCGGTGGCCTGGCATTAGTAGTACAATATAAGGCTGACGACCTGTGCTCACTGCTGGATGGTGTCACCTCTGCATTACTGCACTGAGCGGTGAGAGCGGGGCTGCGGTGGTGACTTCTTCCAGCTCGGTGGCCTGGCATTAGTAGTATAATATAAGGCTGACGACCTGTGCTCACTGCTGGATGGTGTCTCCTCTGCATTACTGCTCTGAGCGGTGAGAGCGGGGCTGCGGTGGTGACTTCTTCCAGCTCGGTGGCCTGGCATTAGTAGTATAATATAAGGCTGACGACCTGTGCTCACTGCTGGATGGTGTCTCCTCTGCATTACTGCTCTGAGCGGTGAGAGCCGGGCTGCGGTGGTGACTTCTTCCAGCTCGGTGGCCTGGCATTAGTAGTACAATATAAGGCTGATGACCTGTGCTCACTGCTGGATGGTGTCACCTCTGCATTACTGCTCTGAGCGGTGAGAGCGGGGCTGCGGTGGTGACTTCTTCCAGCTCGGTGGCCTGGCATTAGTAGTACAATATAAGGCTGATGACCTGTGCTCACTGCTGGATGGTGTCACCTCTGCATTACTGCTCTGAGTGGTGAGAGCGGGGCTGCGGCGGTGACTTCTTCCAGCTCGGTGGCCTGGCATTAGTAGTACAATATAAGGCTGATGACCTGTGCTCACTGCTGGATGGTGTCACCTCTGCATTACTGCTCTGAGCGGTGAGAGCGGGGCTGCGGCGGTGACTTCTTCCAGCTCGGTGGCCTGGCATTAGTAGTACAATATAAGGCTGATGACCTGTGCTCACTGCTGGATGGTGTCACCTCTGCATTACTGCTCTGAGCGGTGAGAGCGGGGCTGCGGTGGTGACTTCTTCCAGCTCGGTGGCCTGGCATTAGTAGTACAATATAAGGCTGATGACCTGTGCTCACTGCTGGATGGTGTCACCTCTGCATTACTGCTCTGAGCGGTGAGAGCGGGGCTGCGGCGGTGACTTCTTCCAGCTCGGTGGCCTGGCATTAGTAGTACAATATAAGGCTGACGACCTGTGCTCACTGCTGGATGGTGTCACCTCTGCATTACTGCACTGAGCGGTGAGAGCGGGGCTGCGGTGGTGACTTCTTCCAGCTCGGTGGCCTGGCATTAGTAGTATAATATAAGGCTGACGACCTGTGCTCACTGCTGGATGGTGTCTCCTCTGCATTACTGCTCTGAGCGGTGAGAGCGGGGCTGCGGTGGTGACTTCTTCCAGCTCGGTGGCCTGGCATTAGTAGTATAATATAAGGCTGACGACCTGTGCTCACTGCTGGATGGTGTCTCCTCTGCATTACTGCTCTGAGCGGTGAGAGCCGGGCTGCGGTGGTGACTTCTTCCAGCTCGGTGGCCTGGCATTAGTAGTACAATATAAGGCTGATGACCTGTGCTCACTGCTGGATGGTGTCACCTCTGCATTACTGCTCTGAGCGGTGAGAGCGGGGCTGCGGTGGTGACTTCTTCCAGCTCGGTGGCCTGGCATTAGTAGTACAATATAAGGCTGATGACCTGTGCTCACTGCTGGATGGTGTCACCTCTGCATTACTGCTCTGAGTGGTGAGAGCGGGGCTGCGGCGGTGACTTCTTCCAGCTCGGTGGCCTGGCATTAGTAGTACAATATAAGGCTGATGACCTGTGCTCACTGCTGGATGGTGTCACCTCTGCATTACTGCTCTGAGCGGTGAGAGCGGGGCTGCGGTGGTGACTTCTTCCAGCTCGGTGGCCTGGCATTAGTAGTACAATATAAGGCTGATGACCTGTGCTCACTGCTGGATGGTGTCACCTCTGCATTACTGCTCTGAGCGGTGAGAGCGGGGCTGCGGTGGTGACTTCTTCCAGCTCGGTGGCCTGGCATTAGTAGTACAATATAAGGCTGATGACCTGTGCTCACTGCTGGATGGTGTCACCTCTGCATTACTGCTCTGAGCGGTGAGAGCGGGGCTGCGGCGGTGACTTCTTCCAGCTCGGTGGCCTGGCATTAGTAGTACAATATAAGGCTGATGACCTGTGCTCACTGCTGGATGGTGTCTCCTCTGCATTACTGCTCTGAGCGGTGAGAGCGGGGCTGCGGTGTTGACTTCTTCCAGCTCGGTGGCCTGGCATTAGTAGTACAATATAAGGCTGATGACCTGTGCTCACTGCTGGATGGTGTCACCTCTGCATTACTGCTCTGAGCGGTGAGAGCGGGGCTGCGGTGGTGACTTCTTCCAGCTCGGTGGCCTGGCATTAGTAGTACAATATAAGGCTGATGACCTGTGCTCACTGCTGGATGGTGTCACCTCTGCATTACTGCTCTGAGCGGTGAGAGCGGGGCTGCGGTGGTGACTTCTTCCAGCTCGGTGGCCTGGCATTAGTAGTACAATATAAGGCTGATGACCTGTGCTCACTGCTGGATGGTGTCTCCTCTGCATTACTGCTCTGAGCGGTGAGAGCCGGGCTGCGGTGGTGACTTCTTCCAGCTCGGTGGCCTGGCATTAGTAGTACAATATAAGGCTGATGACCTGTGCTCACTGCTGGATGGTGTCTCCTCTGCATTACTGCTCTGAGCGGTGAGAGCGGGGCTGCGGCGGTGACTTCTTCCAGCTCGGTGGCCTGGCATTAGTAGTACAATATAAGGCTGATGACCTGTGCTCACTGCTGGATGGTGTCACCTCTGCATTACTGCTCTGAGCGGTGAGAGCGGGGCTGCGGTGGTGACTTCTTCCAGCTCGGTGGCCTGGCATTAGTAGTACAATATAAGGCTGATGACCTGTGCTCACTGCTGGATGGTGTCATCTCTGCATTACTGCTCTGAGCGGTGAGAGCGGGGCTGCGGTGGTGACTTCTTCCAGCTCGGTGGCCTGGCATTAGTAGTACAATATAAGGCTGATGACCTGTGCTCACTGCTGGATGGTGTCACCTCTGCATTACTGCTCTGAGCGGTGAGAGCGGGGCTGCGGTGGTGACTTCTTCCAGCTCGGTAGTCTGGCATTAGTAGTATAATATAAGGCTGATGACCTGTGCTCACTGCTGGATGGTGTCTCCTCTGCATTACTGCTCTGAGCGGTGAGAGCGGGGCTGCGGTGGTGACTTCTTCCAGCTCGGTGGCCTGGCATTAGTAGTACAATATAAGGCTGATGACCTGTGCTCACTGCTGGATGGTGTCTCCTCTGCATTACTGCTCTGAGCGGTGAGAGCGGGGCTGCGGTGGTGACTTCTTCCAGCTCGGTGGCCTGGCATTAGTAGTACAATATAAGGCTGATGACCTGTGCTCACTGCTGGATGGTGTCTCCTCTCCATTACTGCTCTGAGCGGTGAGAGCGGGGCTGCGGTGGTGACATCTTCCAGCTCGGTGGCCTGGCATTAGTAGTATAATATAAGGCTGATGACCTGTGCTCACTGCTGGATGGTGTCACCTCTGCATTACTGCTCTGAGCGGTGAGAGCGGGGCTGCAGTGGTGACTTCTTCCAGCTCGGTGGCCTGGCATTAGTAGTACAATATAAGGCTGATGACCTGTGCTCACTGCTGGATGGTGTCTCCTCTGCATTACTGCTCTGAGCGGTGAGAGCGGGGCTGCGGTGGTGACTTCTTCCAGCTCGGTGGCCTGGCATTAGTAGTACAATATAAGGCTGATGACCTGTGCTCACTGCTGGATGGTGTCACCTCTGCATTACTGCTCTGAGCGGTGAGAGCGGGGCTGCGGCGGTGACTTCTTCCAGCTCGGTGGCCTGGCATTAGTAGTACAATATAAGGCTGATGACCTGTGCTCACTGCTGGATGGTGTCTCCTCTGCATTACTGCTCTGAGCGGTGAGAGCGGGGCTGCGGTGGTGACTTCTTCCAGCTCGGTGGCCTGGCATTAGTAGTACAATATAAGGCTGATGACCTGTGCTCACTGCTGGATGGTGTCACCTCTGCATTACTGCTCTGAGCGGTGAGAGCGGGGCTGCGGTGGTGACTTCTTCCAGCTCGGTGGCCTGGCATTAGTAGTACAATATAAGGCTGATGACCTGTGCTCACTGCTGGATGGTGTCTCCTCTGCATTACTGCTCTGAGCAGTGAGAGCGGGGCTGCGGCGGTGACTTCTTCCAGCTCGGTGGCCTGGCATTAGTAGTACAATATAAGGCTGATGACCTGTGCTCACTGCTGGATGGTGTCACCTCTGCATTACTGCTCTGAGCGGTGAGAGCGGGGCTGCGGTGGTGACATCTTCCAGCTCGGTGGCCTGGCATTAGTAGTACAATATAAGGCTGATGACCTGTGCTCACTGCTGGATGGTGTCACCTCTGCATTACTGCTCTGAGTGGTGAGAGCGGGGCTGCGGTGGTGACTTCTTCCAGCTCGGTGGCCTGGCATTAGTAGTACAATATAAGGCTGATGACCTGTGCTCACTGCTGGATGGTGTCTCCTCTGCATTACTGCTCTGAGCGGTGAGAGCGGGGCTGCGGTGGTGACTTCTTCCAGCTCGGTGGCCTGGCATTAGTAGTACAATATAAGGCTGATTACCTGTGCTCACTGCTGGATGGTGTCACCTCTGCATTACTGCTCTGAGCGGTGAGAGCGGGGCTGCGGTGGTGACTTCTTCCAGCTCGGTGGCCTGGCATTAGTAGTACAATATAAGGCTGATGACCTGTGCTCACTGCTGGATGGTGTCTCCTCTGCATTACTGCTCTGAGCGGTGAGAGCGGGGCTGCGGTGGTGACTTCTTCCAGCTCGGTGGCCTGGCATTAGTAGTACAATATAAGGCTGATGACCTGTGCTGGATGGTGTCTCCTCTGCATTACTGCTCTGAGCGGTGAGAGCGGGGCTGCGGTGGTGACTTCTTCCAGCTCGGTGGCCTGGCATTAGTAGTACAATATAAGGCTGATAACCTGTGCTCACTGCTGGATGGTGTCTCCTCTGCATTACTGCTCTGAGCGGTGAGAGCGGGGCTGCGGTGGTGACTTCTTCCAGCTCGGTGGCCTGGCATTAGTAGTACAATATAAGGCTGATGACCTGTGCTCACTGCTGGATGGTGTCACCTCTGCATTACTGCTCTGAGCGGTGAGAGCGGGGCTGCGGCGGTGACTTCTTCCAGCTCGGTAGCCTGGCATTAGTAGTACAATATAAGGCTGACGACCTGTGCTCACTGCTGGATGGTGTCACCTCTGCATTACTGCTCTGAGTGGTGAGAGCGGGGCTGCGGCGGTGACTTCTTCCAGCTCGGTGGCCTGGCATTAGTAGTACAATATAAGGCTGATGACCTGTGCTCACTGCTGGATGGTGTCACCTCTGCATTACTGCTCTGAGTGGTGAGAGCCGGGCTGCGGTGGTGACTTCTTCCAGCTCGGTAGCCTGGCATTAGTAGTATAATATAAGGCTGATGACCTGTGCTCACTGCTGGATGGTGTCACCTCTGCATTACTGCTCTGAGCGGTGAGAGCGGGGCTGCGGTGGTGACTTCTTCCAGCTCGGTGTCCTGGCATTAGTAGTACAATATAAGGCTGATGACCTGTGCTCACTGCTGGATGGTGTCACCTCTGCATTACTGCTCTGAGCGGTGAGAGCGGGGCTGCGGTGGTGACTTCTTCCAGCTCGGTGGCCTGGCATTAGTAGTACAATATAAGGCTGATGACCTGTGCTCACTGCTGGATGGTGTCACCTCTGCATTACTGCTCTGAGCGGTGAGAGCGGGGCTGCGGTGGTGACTTCTTCCAGCTCGGTGGCCTGGCATTAGTAGTACAATATAAGGCTGATGTCCTGTGCTCACTGCTGGATGGTGTCTCCTCTGCATTACTGCTCTGAGCGGTGAGAGCGGGGCTGCGGTGGTGACTTCTTCCAGCTCGGTAGTCTGGCATTAGTAGTATAATATAAGGCTGATGACCTGTGCTCACTGCTGGATGGTGTCTCCTCTGCATTACTGCTCTGAGCGGTGAGAGCGGGGCTGCGGTGGTGACTTCTTCCAGCTCGGTGGCCTGGCATTAGTAGTACAATATAAGGCTGATGACCTGTGCTCACTGCTGGATGGTGTCTCCTCTGCATTACTGCTCTGAGCGGTGAGAGCGGGGCTGCGGTGGTGACTTCTTCCAGCTCGGTGGCCTGGCATTAGTAGTACAATATAAGGCTGATGACCTGTGCTCACTGCTGGATGGTGTCTCCTCTGCATTACTGCTCTGAGCGGTGAGAGCGGGGCTGCGGTGGTGACTTCTTCCAGCTCGGTGGCCTGGCATTAGTAGTACAATATAAGGCTGATGACCTATGCTCACTGCTGGATGGTGTCTCCTCTCCATTACTGCTCTGAGCGGTGAGAGCGGGGCTGCAGTGGTGACTTCTTCCAGCTCGGTGGCCTGGCATTAGTAGTACAATATAAGGCTGATGACCTGTGCTCACTGCTGGATGGTGTCACCTCTGCATTACTGCTCTGTGCGGTGAGAGCGGGGCTGCGGTGGTGACTTCTTCCAGCTCGGTGGCCTGGCATTAGTAGTACAATATAAGGCTGATGACCTGTGCTCACTGCTGGATGGTGTCACCTCTGCATTACTGCTCTGAGCGGTGAGAGCGGGGCTGCGGTGGTGACTTCTTCCAGCTCGGTGGCCTGGCATTAGTAGTACAATATAAGGCTGATGACCTGTGCTCACTGCTGGATGGTGTCACCTCTGCATTACTGCTCTGAGCGGTGAGAGCGGGGCTGCGGCGGTGACTTCTTCCAGCTCGGTGGCCTGGCATTAGTAGTACAATATAAGGCTGATGACCTGTGCTCACTGCTGGATGGTGTCTCCTCTGCATTACTGCTCTGAGCGGTGAGAGCGGGGCTGCGGTGGTGACTTCTTCCAGCTCGGTGGCCTGGCATTAGTAGTACAATATAAGGCTGATGACCTGTGCTCACTGCTGGATGGTGTCACCTCTGCATTACTGCTCTGAGCGGTGAGAGCGGGGCTGCGGTGGTGACTTCTTCCAGCTCGGTGGCCTGGCATTAGTAGTACAATATAAGGCTGATGACCTGTGCTCACTGCTGGATGGTGTCTCCTCTGCATTACTGCTCTGAGCAGTGAGAGCGGGGCTGCGGCGGTGACTTCTTCCAGCTCGGTGGCCTGGCATTAGTAGTACAATATAAGGCTGATGACCTGTGCTCACTGCTGGATGGTGTCACCTCTGCATTACTGCTCTGAGCGGTGAGAGCGGGGCTGCGGTGGTGACTTCTTCCAGCTCGGTGGCCTGGCATTAGTAGTATAATATAAGGCTGATGACCTGTGCTCACTGCTGGATGGTGTCTCCTCTGCATTACTGCTCTGAGCGGTGAGAGCGGGGCTGCGGTGGTGACTTCTTCCAGCTCGGTGGCCTGGCATTAGTAGTACAATATAAGGCTGATGACCTGTGCTCACTGCTGGATGGTGTCACCTCTGCATTACTGCTCTGAGCGGTGAGAGCGGGGCTGCGGTGGTGACTTCTTCCAGCTCGGTGGCCTGGCATTAGTAGTACAATATAAGGCTGATGACCTGTGCTCACTGCTGGATGGTGTCTCCTCTGCATTACTGCTCTGAGCGGTGAGAGCGGGGCTGCGGTGGTGACTTCTTCCAGCTCGGTGGCCTGGCATTAGTAGTACAATATAAGGCTGATGACCTGTGCTGGATGGTGTCTCCTCTGCATTACTGCTCTGAGCGGTGAGAGCGGGGCTGCGGTGGTGACTTCTTCCAGCTCGGTGGCCTGGCATTAGTAGTACAATATAAGGCTGATGACCTGTGCTCACTGCTGGATGGTGTCTCCTCTGCATTACTGCTCTGAGCGGTGAGAGCGGGGCTGCGGTGGTGACTTCTTCCAGCTCGGTGGCCTGGCATTAGTAGTACAATATAAGGCTGATGACCTGTGCTCACTGCTGGATGGTGTCACCTCTGCATTACTGCTCTGAGCGGTGAGAGCGGGGCTGCGGTGGTGACTTCTTCCAGCTCGGTGGCCTGGCATTAGTAGTACAATATAAGGCTGATGACCTGTGCTCACTGCTGGATGGTGTCACCTCTGCATTACTGCTCTGAGCGGTGAGAGCCGGGCTGCGGTGGTGACTTCTTCCAGCTCGGTGGCCTGGCATTAGTAGTACAATATAAGGCTGATGACCTGTGCTCACTGCTGGATGGTGTCACCTCTGCATTACTGCTCTGAGCGGTGAGAGCGGGGCTGCGGTGGTGACTTCTTCCAGCTCGGTAGCCTGGCATTAGTAGTACAATATAAGGCTGATGACCTGTGCTCACTGCTGGATGGTGTCACCTCTGCATTACTGCTCTGAGCGGTGAGAGCCGGGCTGCGGTGGTGACTTCTTCCAGCTCGGTGGCCTGGCATTAGTAGTACAATATAAGGCTGATGACCTGTGCTCACTGCTGGATGGTGTCACCTCTGCATTACTGCTCTGAGCGGTGAGAGCCGGGCTGCGGTGGTGACTTCTTCCAGCTCGGTAGCCTGGCATTAGTAGTACAATATAAGGCTGATGACCTGTGCTCACTGCTGGATGGTGTCACCTCTGCATTACTGCTCTGAGCGGTGAGAGCGGGGCTGCGGTGGTGACTTCTTCCAGCTCGGTAGCCTGGCATTAGTAGTACAATATAAGGCTGATGACCTGTGCTCACTGCTGGATGGTGTCACCTCTGCATTACTGCTCTGAGCGGTGAGAGCGGGGCTGCGGTGGTGACATCTTCCAGCTCGGTGGCCTGGCATTAGTAGTACAATATAAGGCTGATGACCTGTGCTCACTACTGGATGGTGTCACCTCTGCATTACTGCTCTGAGCGGTGAGAGCGGGGCTGCGGTGGTGACTTCTTCCAGCTCGGTGGCCTGGCATTAGTAGTACAATATAAGGCTGATGACCTGTGCTCACTGCTGGATGGTGTCACCTCTGCATTACTGCTCTGAGCGGTGAGAGCGGGGCTGCGGTGGTGACTTCTTCCAGCTCGGTGGCCTGGCATTAGTAGTACAATATAAGGCTGACGACCTGTGCTCACTGCTGGATGGTGTCACCTCTGCATTACTGCTCTGAGCGGTGAGAGCCGGGCTGCGGTGGTGACTTCTTCCAGCTCGGTAGCCTGGCATTAGTAGTACAATATAAGGCTGATGACCTGTGCTCACTGCTGGATGGTGTCACCTCTGCATTACTGCTCTGAGCGGTGAGAGCGGGGCTGCGGTGGTGACTTCTTCCAGCTCGGTAGCCTGGCATTAGTAGTACAATATAAGGCTGATGACCTGTGCTCACTGCTGGATGGTGTCACCTCTGCATTACTGCTCTGAGCGGTGAGAGCGGGGCTGCGGTGGTGACATCTTCCAGCTCGGTGGCCTGGCATTAGTAGTACAATATAAGGCTGATGACCTGTGCTCACTACTGGATGGTGTCACCTCTGCATTACTGCTCTGAGCGGTGAGAGCGGGGCTGCGGTGGTGACTTCTTCCAGCTCGGTGGCCTGGCATTAGTAGTACAATATAAGGCTGATGACCTGTGCTCACTGCTGGATGGTGTCACCTCTGCATTACTGCTCTGAGCGGTGAGAGCGGGGCTGCGGTGGTGACTTCTTCCAGCTCGGTGGCCTGGCATTAGTAGTATAATATAAGGCTGATGACCTGTGCTCACTGCTGGATGGTGTCTCCTCTGCATTACTGCTCTGAGTGGTGAGAGCGGGGCTGCGGTGGTGACATCTTCCAGCTCGGTGGCCTGGCATTAGTAGTACAATATAAGGCTGATGACCTGTGCTCACTGCTGGATGGTGTCTCCTCTGCATTACTGCTCTGAGCGGTGAGAGCGGGGCTGCGGTGGTGACTTCTTCCAGCTCGGTGGCCTGGCATTAGTAGTATAATATAAGGCTGATGACCTGTGCTCACTGCTGGATGGTGTCACCTCTGCATTACTGCTCTGAGCGGTGAGAGCGGGGCTGCGGTGGTGACATCTTCCAGCTCGGTGGCCTGGCATTAGTAGTACAATATAAGGCTGATGACCTGTGCTCACTGCTGGATGGTGTCTCCTCTGCATTACTGCTATGAGCGGTGAGAGCGGGGCTGCGGTGGTGACTTCTTCCAGCTCGGTGGCCTGGCATTAGTAGTACAATATAAGGCTGATGACCTGTGCTCACTGCTGGATGGTGTCTCCTCTGCATTACTGCTATGAGCGGTGAGAGCGGGGCTGCGGTGGTGACATCTTCCAGCTCGGTGGCCTGGCATTAGTAGTATAATATAAGGCTGATGACCTGTGATCACTGCTGGATGGTGTCTCCTCTGCATTACTGCTATGAGCGGTGAGAGCGGGGCTGCGGTGGTGACTTCTTCCAGCTCGGTGGCCTGGCATTAGTAGTACAATATAAGGCTGATGACCTGTGCTCACTGCTGGATGGTGTCACCTCTGCATTACTGCTCTGAGTGGTGAGAGCGGGGCTGCGGTGGTGACTTCTTCCAGCTCGGTAGCCTGACATTAGTAGTATAATATAAGGCTGATGACCTGTGATCACTGCTGGATGGTGTCTCCTCTGCATTACTGCTATGAGCGGTGAGAGCGGGGCTGCGGTGGTGACTTCTTCCAGCTCGGTGGCCTGGCATTAGTAGTACAATATAAGGCTGATGACCTGTGCTCACTGCTGGATGGTGTCACCTCTGCATTACTGCTCTGAGTGGTGAGAGCGGGGCTGCGGTGGTGACTTCTTCCAGCTCGGTAGCCTGACATTAGTAGTATAATATAAGGCTGATGACCTGTGATCACTGCTGGATGGTGTCTCCTCTGCATTACTGCTATGAGCGGTGAGAGCGGGGCTGCGGTGGTGACATCTTCCAGCTCGGTGGCCTGGCATTAGTAGTATAATATAAGGCTGATGACCTGTGATCACTGCTGGATGGTGTCTCCTCTGCATTACTGCTATGAGCGGTGAGAGCGGGGCTGCGGTGGTGACTTCTTCCAGCTCGGTGGCCTGGCATTAGTAGTACAATATAAGGCTGATGACCTGTGCTCACTGCTGGATGGTGTCTCCTCTGCATTACTGCTCTGAGTGGT
This sequence comes from Dendrobates tinctorius, assembly GCF_039654945.1. Taxonomy (NCBI): domain Eukaryota; kingdom Metazoa; phylum Chordata; class Amphibia; order Anura; family Dendrobatidae; genus Dendrobates; species Dendrobates tinctorius. The sequence continues at coordinate 10,343,426 of NW_027361715.1, forward strand.
GAGAGCGGGGCTGCGGTGGTGACTTCTTCCAGCTCGGTAGCCTGACATTAGTAGTACAATATAAGGCTGATGACCTGTGCTCACTGCTGGATGGTGTCACCTCTGCATTACTGCACTGAGCGGTGAGAGCGGGGCTGCGGTGGTGACTTCTTCCAGCTCGGTGGCCTGGCATTAGTAGTACAATATAAGGCTGATGACCTGTGCTCACTGCTGGATGGTGTCTCCTCTGCATTACTGCTCTGAGCGGTGAGAGCGGGGCTGCGGTGGTGACTTCTTCCAGCTCGGTGGCCTGGCATTAGTAGTACAATATAAGGCTGATGACCTGTGCTCACTGCTGGATGGTGTCACCTCTGCATTACTGCTCTGAGCGGTGAGAGCGGGGCTGCGGTGGTGACTTTCTCCAGCTCGGTGGCCTGGCATTAGTAGTATAATATAAGGCTGATGACCTGTGCTCACTGCTGGATGGTGTCACCTCTGCATTACTGCTCTGAGTGGTGAGAGCGGGGCTGCGGTGGTGACATCTTCCAGCTCGGTGGCCTGGCATTAGTAGTATAATATAAGGCTGATGACCTGTGCTCACTGCTGGATGGTGTCACCTCTGCATTACTGCTCTGAGCGGTGAGAGCGGGGCTGCGGTGGTGACTTCTTCCAGCTCGGTGGCCTGGCATTAGTAGTATAATATAAGGCTGATGACCTGTGCTCACTGCTGGATGGTGTCACCTCTGCATTACTGCTCTGAGCGGTGAGAGCGGGGCTGCGGTGGTGACATCTTCCAGCTCGGTGGCCTTGCATTAGTAGTACAATATAAGGCTGATGACCTGTGCTCACTGCTGGATGGTGTCACCTCTGCATTACTGCTCTGAGCGGTGAGAGCGGGGCTGCGGTGGTGACTTCTTCCAGCTCGGTGGCCTGGCATTAGTAGTATAATATAAGGCTGATGACCTGTGCTCACTGCTGGATGGTGTCACCTCTGCATTACTGCTCTGAGTGGTGAGAGCGGGGCTGCGGTGGTGACATCTTCCAGCTCGGTGGCCTGGCATTAGTAGTACAATATAAGGCTGATGACCTGTGCTCACTGCTGGATGGTGTCTCCTCTGCATTACTGCTCTGAGCGGTGAGAGCGGGGCTGCGGTGGTGACTTCTTCCAGCTCGGTAGCCTGACATTAGTAGTACAATATAAGGCTGATGACCTGTGCTCACTGCTGGATGGTGTCACCTCTGCATTACTGCTCTGAGCGGTGAGAGCGGGGCTGCGGTGTTGACATCTTCCAGCTCGGTGGCCTGGCATTAGTAGTACAATATAAGGCTGATGACCTGTGCTCACTGCTGGATGGTGTCACCTCTGCATTACTGCTCTGAGTGGTGAGAGCGGGGCTGCGGTGGTGACATCTTCCAGCTCGGTGGCCTGGCATTAGTAGTATAATATAAGGCTGATGACCTGTGCTCACTGCTGGATGGTGTCACCTCTGCATTACTGCTCTGAGCGGTGAGAGCGGGGCTGCGGTGGTGACTTCTTCCAGCTCGGTGGCCTGGCATTAGTAGTATAATATAAGGCTGATGACCTGTGCTCACTGCTGGATGGTGTCACCTCTGCATTACTGCTCTGAGCGGTGAGAGCGGGGCTGCGGTGGTGACATCTTCCAGCTCGGTGGCCTGGCATTAGTAGTACAATATAAGGCTGATGACCTGTGCTCACTGCTGGATGGTGTCACCTCTGCATTACTGCTCTGAGCGGTGAGAGCGGGGCTGCGGTGGTGACATCTTCCAGCTCGGTGGCCTGGCATTAGTAGTACAATATAAGGCTGATGACCTGTGCTCACTGCTGGATGGTGTCTCCTCTGCATTACTGCTCTGAGCGGTGAGAGCGGGGCTGCGGTGGTGACTTCTTCCAGCTCGGTAGCCTGACATTAGTAGTACAATATAAGGCTGATGACCTGTGCTCACTGCTGGATGGTGTCATCTCTGCATTACTGCTCTGAGCGGTGAGAGCGGGGCTGCGGTGGTGACATCTTCCAGCTCGGTGGCCTGGCATTAGTAGTACAATATAAGGCTGATGACCTGTGCTCACTGCTGGATGGTGTCACCTCTGCATTACTGCTCTGAGCGGTGAGAGCGGGGCTGTGGCAGTGACTTCTTCCAGCTCGGTAGCCTGGCATTAGTAGTACAATATAAGGCTGATGACCTGTGCTCACTGCTGGATGGTGTCTCCTCTGCATTACTGCTCTGAGCGTTGAGAGCGGGGCTGCGGTGGTGACTTCTTCCTGCTCGGTGGCCTGGCATTAGTAGTACAATATAAGGCTGATGACCTGTGCTCACTGCTGGATGGTGTCACCTCTGCATTACTGCACTGAGCGGTGAGAGCGGGGCTGCGGTGGTGACTTCTTCCAGCTCGGTGGCCTGGCATTAGTAGTACAATATAAGGCTGATGACCTGTGCTCACTGCTGGATGGTGTCTCCTCTGCATTACTGCTCTGAGCGGTGAGAGCGGGGCTGCGGTGGTGACTTCTTCCAGCTCGGTAGCCTGACATTAGTAGTACAATATAAGGCTGATGACCTGTGCTCACTGCTGGATGGTGTCATCTCTGCATTACTGCTCTGAGCGGTGAGAGCGGGGCTGCGGTGGTGACATCTTCCAGCTCGGTGGCCTGGCATTAGTAGTACAATATAAGGCTGATGACCTGTGCTCACTGCTGGATGGTGTCACCTCTGCATTACTGCTCTGAGCGGTGAGAGCGGGGCTGTGGCAGTGACTTCTTCCAGCTCGGTAGCCTGGCATTAGTAGTACAATATAAGGCTGATGACCTGTGCTCACTGCTGGATGGTGTCTCCTCTGCATTACTGCTCTGAGCGTTGAGAGCGGGGCTGCGGTGGTGACTTCTTCCTGCTCGGTGGCCTGGCATTAGTAGTACAATATAAGGCTGATGACCTGTGCTCACTGCTGGATGGTGTCTCCTCTGCATTACTGCTGTGAGCGGTGAGAGCGGGGCTGCGGCGGTGACTTCTTCCAGCTCGGTGGCCTGGCATTAGTAGTACAATATAAGGCTGATGACCTGTGCTCACTGCTGGATGGTGTCACCTCTGCATTACTGCTCTGAGCGGTGAGAGCGGGGCTGCCGTGGTGACTTCTTCCAGCTCGGTGGCCTGGCATTAGTAGTACAATATAAGGCTGATGACCTGTGCTCACTGCTGGATGGTGTCACCTCTGCATTACTGCTCTGAGCGGTGAGAGCGGGGCTGCGGTGGTGACTTCTTCCAGCTCGGTGGCCTTGCATTAGTAGTACAATATAAGGCTGACGACCTGTGCTCACTGCTGGATGGTGTCACCTCTGCATTACTGCTCTGAGTGGTGAGAGCGGGGCTGCGGTGGTGACTTCTTCCAGCTCGGTGGCCTTGCATTAGTAGTACAATATAAGGCTGACGACCTGTGCTCATTGCTGCCGTCACCGCTAGTGTGAGATACAGTCTACTGAGCGATTAGTCTATTCTTTTCATGTATGTTATAGTCCCCTCAGCTGTGTATCTAATCCTATCATGTGTAATATAGTCAGCTGAGCCAAGTATCCAATTCTGTCGCGTGATACAGTCCGTGTATCTAATCCTGTTGTGTGCCCCTGACCGCTGAGCTGTGTAATTGCTGTTATGTGAGCGCTGGGCTCACAGTGATATGTGTTATGATTGAGTCACCGTAGGAGGCAAAAATAGAAATGCTAGCTAAGTCCAGAAAACCAGAGAAGTTGGCAGCTATCGGATTGCAGACCCCTGAACCTATCAACACAACTAGCAGTAGCCGTGGGGGGTTCCTACGATGCCCTAGGCCCCTCGATCACAGCCGGAGGACTACATAGCCTAAAGACAGAAAGGGAAATCTAAACTGCCCCAGAGCAGACCCCAAAGCAAAAGGCAGCCCCCCACATATAATGACGGTGAAGCAAGTAGAAAGAACAAAACACAGACAGAAAGATAGACTGAACAAAGATGGGGCTCAAGCCAGCTTAGATAGGAAAGGACAGGAAGGCTGCTGTCTGCAATCCGTGAAAAACCCTATGAAAATAAGAGCCATCAAACTGACAGTAAAAAAGGCCCTGAAGACGCTAGGCTTCAAAAAAGGCTGTGTCAGTACTCAGGAATATTGTGAAGACAGAGCAACAGGCAAAAGGAGATTCAGCTCACCCCAGCAGGGAATGGCAGAATCCAGAAAAACAAGGAAAACAAAACACTAATGCAAAAAGGCAAAGCAGAAATCTTAGCTTTAGATGAGCAGGAATCAGACTGGTTTCCTAGAAGTCCACAGAGAAATCACCCGCAGGCCAGAAGGGCGTCGGCAGCCTTATATCCAGTCATTAACTCCACTCAGCCAGTCATCATCATCAGCCCCAGGTGTTTGACCATCAGGCTCACTACCTTTCTTCACCAGAAGAGGGAGTTCCTCGGGCCTCAGTAGTGAAGGGGAAAATGAACTCACAACAGATATGACTGCGCCTCTCAGATCTCTGTAAGGACCAGTCTCTGCACTGTGATCCTAAACATCATCCTCCCTTATCTTTTTGCAAACGCCCACAAGAGGAGGAGACATCAGACCAATCAGCATATCCCGCCCACTTTTACTGCAGTCGTAATGCGAGCCTGCAGTTCATTGTTTTTTAAAAAAATGTGAGCAGCTGCTCCCCCTAGTGTTTAAAAGTGGAAAATATCACAATTTGTATAATCATTTTTCATATTTTCTGCTTCTAAAAAAAGAAATATTTTTTTAAAGTTGAAAACATTACCTTCAATTTTTTTTTTTATTTTGAATTTTTTTTTTGGATGACCCATAGTCTTGAAAGAGCACTTTTAATATACAGAATGACTGAAATACTTTATGTATTTTTTTTCTCCGATTCACAGTATGTAAGCAGCCATTACAGTTGGTCTATGACAAGCTTGTCAAAGGGGCTCTCTATACTGACACCTGCAGGTGGGAAGGGGGAGCTGCCTGACCGAATAAAAATTGAAACCATCAGCAATAGAAATAAGTGCAAAAAACAGTATGATGCGTGGAGTTCAGGAAAGAAAAACAGAAAGCTGCTCCTCTGGTGTCAGAATAAGGCAGAATTCAGATGTCCAAGTATCGGGTGCGGATTACGATGCACAGACATATGAGGCTGTCAAGTTTAGGTCCGGAGACCCTCGGCCATTGTGTGCATCCAGGTTGATACGCGGGTTGTGATAAATGGATGTCTGAATTTGGTCTACAGGCATACTCATGTTTTAACGTAGAAGTAGAAAATCTGGAGAGCAAAAATAGCCCAAATAGGGTCTGAGCTGGTTAAAAACATGGGGTGCACCGCCGGGGAGAGGTACGCTCGCCTTGTTTTCTTGTAACTCAGCAATATGAAAAGCATGGATCAGCTGCTGCAGGACATGGGTCCAACAACCGAGGATAATGGTGAAACCGGGTGTATGTGTCCACATCTGCGCTGCTGATAAAGGTGGATGGCAGACGATATTCTTCAAAGCTTTATATAAAAACAGGCTAATAGTCAACGCGTTTCGGGGTCATGCACGACCGCTTCCTCAAGACAAAACCTTCCAGCTTGATAAATGAATCCCACAAGAAAAAGTAAAGACAGGACTTCCACAACAAGGATAAAAGAGAGATGCAGGTTCCAGAAGGTATAAGAAGAGGCAGGAGAAACCTTATCCATTTCTCTGGGTCCAATAATAATCCCAAGGGGCCCAAGCAGAGTCAAAACTATCCACTCTCGCTCTCATCCAAGGTTTTTAAGTTGCTGGCCCTCCTGAGGACAATTTAGCACCCGGTGTATATCCGAAAATAATCCTCTGGTTGATGTGACCCTTTTGCAATTCCTCTCAAAATCAGTAGATATAGACACCTTCCATAAAGCGAAAAGGCAAAATGTCTGATTTGCAAGTACTGGAGGAACTCTTTGTTAGAAATGGCAAATTTAGACTTGATGGTATCAAACGAAAGAAGCTCCAGCGTGTCCCCCTCTACCAGATCCGCAAACCTGAATAGTCCTGCAGAGATCCATGGATGGACCCTTGCAGAGTCCAGACTGCTCGGGAACAAAGTTTCATCTATGAAAGAGATCAGTGGTGAATTAGGGGCCGTCAGGGTATACGTTCCCATACATGTAGTCCAGACCTCCCTCGTGAACTGCATAGGGCCCAACAAAGAAACTGCTATTTTAGTGGATGTAGTTGACCACAGTCAAGTTCGGATGAAAAGGAACCTTCCATAATTTTTCTCTGTCCATTTGTTGTAAGCCCACAATGAAGCCCATGAGGGGATCCTACGTAAATGAGCCGCTCAATAATATTTAAGAACATCCGGGACGGAAAGACCTCCCTGCGACTTATGGGAGGCAAGGGCACGCTTGGATATTCGGTGAAGCTTATCATTCCAAATGAACCTCATTATGGCCGCCTGAAGGGCCTTAGGTTCACTCAGGGGAACCTGGACCGGTAGAGTTTCAAAGTAATATAGCATCTTGGGAAGGAGAGGCATTTTGACTGAAGCTATGCGGCCTATTAAAGAGAGCGAGAGCGGCATCCACCTATCCATCAGTCTCCTCAGCTCACCCAGAAGTGACGGGAAATTGCATGTATATAGGTTGCTCTTAAGAAGAAGACGGATTAACCCCTAATAGCTTCAGACTTCCTATTCACCGTGCTTTAACGTAGCCATATCTATAATAATAAATGCCCTAAGCAACTTCCGGTTGTAACAACTTCCGTCCAGTTGTAACCGGTGACGTCACCGCACACCTCTTTCCATGTTAACCCTCAACACACACAGTCCTCTCACCTTTCACCATCTCCACTCACTCTTTCACTCCACATACGACCCTTTCTCTCACTCCGTCTCTCATACTCACGCCGTCATTGCCGCTGATCCACGATCCCCGACATCTTCTTCCGCCGGCGCCATCCTGGATGCAGGCGTCCTCCACGCAAGAACATGTCGCCGGCGAGGACGACGTCGGGATCCAAAATGGCGTCGGCGAAAACTCGCGAGATTTCGCCAACGCCATTTTGGATCCCGACGTCGTCCACGCCGGCGACATGTTCTTCCGGCGACACCATCTTGACTATTGCGGGATTTCACGATACTCAAGATGGCGTCGCCGCAAGAACATGTCGCCGGCGTGGACAACGTCTGGATCCAGGATGGCGCCGGCGGAAGAAGATGTCGGGGATCGTGGAGCAGCGGTGATGACGGCGTGAGTATGAGAGACGGAGTGAGAGAAGGGGTCGTATGTGGAGTGAAAGAGTGAGTGGAGATGGTGAAAGGTGAGAGGAGTGTGTGTGTTGAGGGTTAACATGGCAAGAGGTGTGATGCTATCGCATCCTCTCGATGCGATAGCATCGGGCCATAATCTAGTTAAAAATAAGATTGTACAGTCGTGGCCAAAAGTTTTGAGACTGAGACAAATTTTGCTGCTTCATATTTTAGACGGCCCCTCACCCTGGCAACTGGACATCCACTTCTGGGCCAAATCCTGACCGATGACGGCCCATTCTTGCCATTCTCAGGGCATGGAAGTTACTCCATTTTCTGTGTTTTTGTTTGGCTGCTTTTTGAGGTCTGGCCAGTGTTTCTCAATGAGATTAAGATCTGGAGAGGTTCCTGGCCATGGACCCAAAATTTCACTCTTTCCTAGCTTGCGAACGTATTCACCCCCTTGGCTTTTTACCTATTTTGTTACGTTACAACCTGTGCTTAAATATTCTTGTGGTCTGATTTGTGTGTCAATGCATCACTACTGACTTTAGGGGGTGAATAGTTATGCACACTGAACCTTTCAGTTATTTTGTCCTATTTGTCGTTTGCTTCACAATTAAAAGAAAACCAAATGTTCGCAGTTGTAGGCATGTTCTTTACATCAACCGATGGAAACCTTTAAAAAAACAGTGAAATTCCAGGTTGTGAGGTAGCAAAATGAAAAAAAAAGCAAAAAAGGAGTGAATACTTACTCAAGCCACTGTAGCTATTTATATATGTAATAAAATAAGTGATTGCACCGCTTGGTATATGAAAATGACCAGGGACCAGTCTGGTAGAGCGTTGCGACCCCCAGGCTGTTTATGGCCATGTTAGTTGCAAGCACGCTCCCCTTACCGGGTACGTCAGCTTCAAAACACAGAATTCGGGGTTCTGGTGCAGTCTCTGGAGGAAGTAGGGCACAAAGCTCAGGAACAGCAGAGGTGAACATGTGATCTGGGAGTAGCATGAGGAGGTCAGGATACATTGGGGATTGTTCAGACAAGCTGACTGTAAGGGTGTGTGCACACGCTGCGGATTCTGCTGCAGAATTTTCTACGTGGATTTGTCTAAATCCGCAGGTCAAAAGAGCTGCGGATTTGCCTGCGATTTTCCCCTGCGGTTTGACACCTGTCATGGAGCAGGTGCCAAACCGCAGCGGAACCCGCACAAAGAAGTGACATGCTGCAGATTTAAAACCGCAGCAAAGCCGCGTGGGTAATTCCGCACCGTGGGCACTGTGGTTTTCATTTTACATTGCTTTTAATCCGCTGCGGATCCGCAGCAGAATCCACAGCGTGTGCACATACCCTAACAGGTGTGCGCTGTCCATGTTACAGTCGGACAGTGCATGGATGAGTGTGGACTGTTCAGACTGTCATCATTGGTTGAGACTCACATGCTCGTCTATGCATCGGATCCGATGTAGATCATCAGTGCGGCGGATTTGATTCTTACTGATACATTGCCATTATCAACCTAGCAATCTGTTCTTGGTTTGAACATTTTTATTAAATGTTGATGGAACACAGATGACAATACAGTTGTAAAAATATGGACGACACACTAATGGAATACAGGTGACCATATGGATGAAAGTGTCTGTTATTTTCTGGATGAAAGAAGTGTGAGATGTGGCTCTATATTCTGGCCCTTGCCAGTCTGTGGCCGCCACTTACTACATCTGGAAGTGTAGTCAGCGAGCAGCTTCAGAATGTAGCTGGAGATCAGTGCGTGCCAGTACCCACACTGACTGCGTGCCGGTACCCACACAGACTGCGCCCTGGTATCAACACTGACTGCGTGGCAGTACCCACACTGACTGCGTGCCAGTACCCACACTGACTGCGCCCTGGTATCAACACTGACTGCGTGGCGGTACCCACACTGACTGCGCCCTGGTATCCACACTGACTGCGCTCAGGTACTCACACTGCGCGCCAGTACCCACACTGACTGCGCCCTGGTATCCACACTGACTGCGCTCAGGTACTCACACTGCGCGCCAGTACCCACACTGACTACGCCCTGGTACCCACACTGAATGAGCGCCGGTACCCACACTGACTGGGTGCTGGTACCCACTTTGAATGAGCGCCGGTACCCACACTGACTGGGCGCTGGTACCCACACTGACTGCGCTTCTGCACCCACACTGACTGCGCCGGTACCCACACTGACTACACCCTGGTATCCACACTGAATGAGCGCTGGTACCCACACTGACTGCGTGCCGGTACCCACACTGTCTGCGTGCTGGTACCCACACTGACTGTATGCCGATACCCACACTGACTGCTCCCTGGTACCCACACTGACTGGGCACTGGTACCCACATTGAATGAGCGCCGGTACCCACACTGACTGCACGCCGGTACCCACACTGACAACGCCCTGGTATCCACACTGAATGAGCGCCGGTACCCACACTGACAGTGTACCGGTACCCACACTGACTGCGCCCTGGTACCCACACTGACTGCGCGTCGGTACCCACACTGATTGCGCCCTGGTACCCACACTGACTGCGCCCTGGGACCCACACTGACTGCGCGCCGGCACCCACACTGATTGCGCCCTGGTACCCACACTGATTGCGCCCTGGTACCCACACTGACAGTGTACCGGTACCCACACTGACTGCGTGCTGGTACCTACACAGACTGCGCGCACACCACTAAGCTCCTCTGGTGTCGGAGCACACGCATGGGAATAAGTGTCTGAGTTAGAGGTGCTTGCTGTGAGAAAGCCAGCGCTGTTACCAAAGATGAGGGACCGTGCTGCATATGCAAATTGGAGGACGTAACCGTTCATCCAGACATTTAATTCATACGAATTAGTAAATTTATCTGCAACTACCACACTAAATTGTGTATTACTGGTATGATTTTTATAGGGGCTGAGTCCCCGACATAGATGTTTGTGCCAAGTGTTTAAAGGGGTTATCTGGCCTTAGGGTACGAGTGTGTAGTCACCGTATGTGACTGATGACTTGTAATTCCTCACAGCGCTCGCGATTCTCTAGTTCTGTAACCGCAAGTATATGATTCACATACCGTACATGCGGTCTCATACCAACTAGACGTTCACGGCCTCCCTTGATGCAAATGTACTGAGCTAGGCCGGACACGTCAAGTCGAAATGTTGTCTGATGTATGCAGACGGCTTCTGTGCGGTCACATGACTTTCCGCTCCTGGTGCCGATATCGGAGAATAAATCACATACAGTGACTGCTACTTGTACCCAAAGGCCGGACAACCCCTTTAAATTAACCCTTCTCTTTAGTTTGCTCAGTGTAATCCCAATGAATCTGGAGACTGGAGTGGAGGTCGTGCGTGCACAGCACTGCGCCGTTCATGGTCTGTGGGGCTGCACACCGCTATCTCCGACGCGTCCATAGACGATGATTGAATCTCACGGCCCATGTTTCCCCTCCACTCCATTCCAATGGGGCTCTGCAGAGCCCAATTCTTGGGATTGGTGGCGATCCGATGGTTGGATCTTCAGAGATCAGTACACAAACCCTTTACTAGTGGTTACAATCACAAATGGATTTGTTTCAGTTCTACTTGATTTTCTTCTGTTATCAGCCTTTCCAGGCAGTGATTTTAGCAGAATAATAATGGAAATTTCATAAAGTCACATAGAAAATCTGCATTGTAAATTGTTTAAAAACGAACGCATGGGCCATGCACACACAGTGAACAAGTCGGTAAGACACTGTTCACACCACCAAGAGACTGGAACACAGAGAAACACAGTACAACAAACGCGAAAAAATACTCTGCTGTACAAAAGTTCTAACAATGAACAGCAAGTGCTAGTAAAAAGATGATAACAAAACAGGGTATTTACAGTAGTTGATACCTTTTTGGCAAAAAATGTATACTAAGCCGCTCTACCAAACGCCAAGGTATACCCATCAGAGCAGTCCTATCCAATGTATTTAAAACCTGACCATGTGAACAGTACCTATATGATCAGGGTTCAGAGATGCAATGTCTGATGTGGACATGCTGTGTGAGACCGCTTTATACAGTATGTGCATGGCCCACATGGGATGGGTGGAGACCTTCCAATGACTTGCAAAAGCAAGAAACCATTGGAATAAAAACGAACGCATTGTAAATTGTTTTCAGCTGTAAATGTACAATCATAGAATCGTAGAGTTGGAAGGGACCTCCTGGGCCATCTGGTCCAACCCCCTGCTCAAAGCAGGATTCGCTAAATCATCCCAGTCAGATGTCTGTCCAACCTCTGTTTGAAGACTTCCATTGAAGGAGAACTCACCACTTCTCGTGGCAGCTTGTTCCACTCATTGATCACTCTAACTGTCAAAAAGTTTTTTTCTAATATCTAATCTGTGTCTCCTCCCATTCAGTTTCATCCCATTGCTTCTAGTCTTTCCTTGTGCAAATGAGAATAAAGATGATCCTTCTACAATGTGACAGCCCTTGAGATATTTGTAGACAGCTATTAAGTCTCCTCTCAGTCTTCTCTTCTGCAAGCTAAACATTCCCAAATCCTGCAACCTTTCCTCATAAGACAGGGTTTGCAGACCGGTTACCATTCTGGTCGCTCTTTTATCAACTTGCTCCAGTTTGTTGATGTCTTTTTTAAAATGTGGCGCCCAAAACTGGACACAGTATTCCAGATGAGGTCTGACCAAAGAGGAGTAGAGGGCAATAATGACTTCACGTGATCTAGACTGTATGCTTCTGTTAATACATCCTAGAATTGCATTTGCCTTTTTTGCTGCTGCATTACACTGTTGACTCATATTCAGTCTGTGATCTATCAGTATACCCAAGTCTTTTTCACATGTGCTGTTGCTTAGCTCTATTCCTACCATTCTGTATATGCTTTTTCATTTTTATTGCACCCAGATGTAGTACTTTGCATTTTTCCCTGTTGAAAACCATTCTGTTAGCTGCTGCCCACTTCTCCAGTTTATTTATATCTTTTTGAATCCTCTCTCTCTCTTCTCTAGTATTAGCTATCCCTCCTAGCTTTGTGTCATCAGCAAATTTAATCAGTTTTACCCTCAATTCTTTCATCTAAATCGTTGATAAAGATGTTCGCCCAGGACAGAGCCCTGTGGTACCCCACTTGAGACATTCTTCCAACTGGATGTGCAGCCATTTACGACCACTCTTTGGGTCCGATCACTAAGCCAGTTATGAATCCACCTAACAGTTGCCTTGTCCATTCCATACTTAGTCATTTTTTCAATAAGGATTGTGTGAGATACTTTGTCAAATGCTTTGCTGAAGTCAAGATATACTATATCTACCGCATTTCCCTGATGCACCCAATCAGTGATTCCATCATAGAAGGAAATTAAGTTAGTCTGACATGACTTATTAGTTACAAACCCATGCTGACTCTGTTTAATCACTTCATTCTTATCCAGGTACTGACATACATTTTTAATAATTTGTTCAAAGATCTTTCCTGGTATATAAGTCAGACTCACCGGCCTATAGTTGCCTGGGTCCACCTTCTTCCCCTTTTTGAAGATAGGAACAACATTTGCTCTTCTCCAGTCTTCTGGGACTTCTCCTGTTCTCCAAGAATTTTCAAAGATTATGGAGAGGGGTTCAAAAATTTCTTCTGCTATCTCCTTCAGTACTCTGGGGTGTAACTTATCTGGACCTGGAGACTTGAATTAATTTAGGTTAGCTAAGTGTTTCCTCACTATCTTTCTGTTTATAGATATCCTGGATTCTTTATTCCCTTAATAGGACAGTGAAGAACAGTTGATGTTACATTTCCTTTCTGAGAGAAAACAGATGCAAAATAGGAATTTAAAAGTTCGGCCTTCTCAACATCCTGTCTTACCATTTCATCATTTTCATCCTGTAAATATCCTATAGCATCTTTGACTTTTCTTTTACTTTCCTATGCTGCAGATTTCACAAGACATACATAAAATCTGCTGCAAAGTTTTTTTTGCCTCCAATACGGCCCAAGGGGCCCACCTTGTAAATAGCTGTACTCGGAAGCTGCATGAACACGCGCTACACACAGATGTAGCAGAGCTCAGCTTCCATCCAGCACAGCTCATGGTGATATACCGTAATATGTGTCTATGGTTTTACATAGTACCGCAGGTTAGCTCACTGCACAGTCCACGCCTTCCCAAATAGGTAAATGGCCCCTGCGGCTCTGCTGCCCCTGCACCTCCGCTGCCCTTGTGATTCCGCTGCCCCTATGCTCTGTTGCCCCTGCACCTCCGCTGCCCTAGCTCCTCTGCTGCCCTTGTTGCTCTCCTGCCCCTGTGCTCTGCTGCCCTTATGTCTCGCATCTCCTGTGCCCCTGTGCTCTGCTGCCCTTGTGTCTCTGTTGCATCGCCGCTGCCCCTGTTATCTGCTGTCCTTGCGCCTCTCTTGCCCCTGCACCTCCACTGCCCTTGCTCCTCTGCTGCCCTTGTGGCTCCCCTGCCCCTGTGCTCTGCTGCCCTTATGTCTCTATTGCATCTCCGGTGCCCCTGTGCTCTGCTGCCCTTGTGTCTCTGTTGCATCTCCGCTGCCCCTGTTATCTGCTGTCCTTGCGCCTCTGTTGCCCCTGCACCTCTGCTGCCCATGCTCCTCTGCTGCCCTTGTGGCTCCCCGGCCCCTGTGCTCTGCTGCCCTTATGTCTCTATTGCATCTCCGGTGCCCCTGTGCTCTGCTGCCCTTGTGTCTCTGTTGCATCTCCGCTACCCCTGTTATCTGCTGTCCTTGCGTCTCTGTTGCATCTCCGCTGCCATTGTGGCTCCGCTACCCCTGTGCTCTGCTGCCCTTGTGTCTCTGTTGCTTCTCCGCTGCCCCTGTGCTCTGCTGCCCTTGCACATCTGTTGCCCCTGCACCTCCGCTGCCCTTGCTCCTATGCTGCCCTTGCGCCTCTATTGCCTCTGCGCCTCCACTGCCCTTGCTCGTATGCTGCCCTTGCGCTTCTGTTGCCCCTGCACCTGTGCTGCCCAGGCGGCTCCTGCCCCTGTGGCTCCACTGCCTCTACAGCTCTGCTGCCCCTGCGCTCAGCTGCCCCTGCACTCCCCTACCCTTGCGCTCTGCTGCACCTGCGTCTCCGCTGCCCCTGCGTCTCCGCTGCCCCTGCGCTCCCCTGCCCCTGCGTTTCTGCTGCCCCTGCGCTCCCCTGCCCCTGCGTCTCCGCTGTCCCTGCGCTCCCCTGCCCCTGCGTCTCCGCTGTCCCTGCGTTTCCACTGCCCTTGTGCTCTGCTGACCCTGCGGCTCCCCTGCCCCTGTGTTTCCGCTGCCTCTGTGCTCTGCGGCCCCTGCACTCCGCTGCCTCTGCGCTCTGCTGCCCCTGCGTCTCTGCTGCCCCTGCGCTTCCGCTGCCCCTGCGCTCTGCTGCCCCTGCGTCTCTGCTGCCCCTGCGCTCTGCTGCCCCTGCGTCTCTGCTGCCCCTGCGTCTCCGCTGCCCCTGCGTTTCCGCTGCCCCTGCGCTCTGCTGCCCCTGCGTCTCCGCTGCCCCTGCGCTCTGCGGCCGCTGCGCTCTGCTGTCCCTGCGTCTCCGCTGCCCCTGTGGTCTGCTGCCCCTGCGTCTCCGCTACCCCTGCGCTCTGCTGTCCCTGCGCTCTGCTGCCCTGCGTCGCCGCTGCCCCTGCGTCTCCGCTGCCCCTGCGCTCTGCGGCCGCTGCGCTCTGCTGCCCTGCGTCTCCGCTGCCCCTGTGCTCTGCTGCCCCTGTGTCTCCGCTGCCCCTGCCCTCTGCTGTCCCTGCGCTCTGCTGCCCTGCGTCTCCGCTGCCCCTGCATCCCTTTGCCCCTGCGTCCCGTTGCCCCTGCGCTCTGCTGCCCCTGCGCTCTGCTGCCCTGCGTCTCCGCTGCCCTGCGTCTCCGCTGCCTCTGTGCTCTGCTGCCCCTGCGTCTCCGCTGCCCCTGCGCTCTGTTGTCCCTGCGCCTCCGCTGCCCCTGCGCCTCCGCTGCCCCTGCGTCCCGCTGCCCCTGCGGCTCCGCTGCCCCTGTGCTCCCCTGCCCCTGCGCTCTGCTGCCCTTGCGTCTCCACTGCCCCTGCGTCTCCGGTGCCCCTGCGCTCTGCTGTCCCTGCGCTCTGCTGCCCTGCGTCTCCGCTGCCCCTGCGTCCCGCTGCCCCTGCGCTCTGCGGCCCTTGTGCTCCCCTGCCCCTGCGCTCCGCTATCCCTGCGTCTCCGCTGCCCCTGCGCTCTGCTGTCCCTGCGCTCTGCTGCCCCTGCGCTCCGCTGTCCTTGCGTCTCCACTGCCCCTGTGTCTCCGCTGCCCCTGCGCTCTGCTGTCCCTGCGCTCTGCTGTCCCTGCGCTCTGCTGCCCTGTGTCTCCGCTGCCCCTGCGTCCCGCTGCCCCTGCGCTCTGCGGCCCTTGTGCTCTCCTGCCCCTGCGCTCCGCTGTCCCTGCGTCTCCCCTGACCCTGGGTTTTCGCTGCCCCTGCGCTCCGCTGTCCTTGCGTCTCCACTGCCCCTGTGTCTCCGCTGCCCCTGCGCTCTGCTGTCCCTGCGCTCTGCTGCCCTGTGTCTCCGCTGCCCCTGCGTCCCGCTGCCCCTGCGCTCTGCGGCCCTTGTGCTCCCCTGACCCTGGGTTTTCGCTGCCCCTGCGCTCCGCTGCCCCTGCCTGTACACGCTGCTTGTAAAGTTGTAGAGAAGGCAGGCCACCAAGTTGCAGTCCTTCCGTGTCAGCCTGATCTCCTCCTCCTTCCCAACCGACTGCTGGCAGGGACTGTCAGGCGGCCATGTAACATGATCCAGGTTATTACGCTGTGCACTGGGAGGGGGACAGACTGCAGGAAGCTATTACTGAAAGTTGGAGGCTCCCCAAACACCAGCACGCTCGCCTATTGGCCTGGGCCGATCTCAGGGTGAAGGGTGAACAGGAAGAAGAGTCAGGGGCATAATAAAGAGGTGCCCCCCATCCAGGGCCAGCTGGGTAACACGAGATGCAGTGGCCATGCCTGATCCCCTCCGCTCACAGCTGTAAGTTGGATCTTTGCACTGGCCATAAAAGGCCTCGGGGCAAAATAGCAGAAAAGGATGTCTGCGTCTTCTGTCTGTACCGTGCCTCGCAGAAGTAGCAGAGGTTGGTTTGTCATTTGGCATGTCTTACATAGGATGCAGGAAGTGGGATTTTTAAATGACAAATTCAGCTCTGCTACTACATCTGCGACTCCATTCTTCTTCTCCAGCAGCAAAGCTTTGGTGACAATGCTTTGTGGCAGGGAACAGGTTAATAATAATCTTTCCTAATCGGTAATAATTAAAAAAAAAATTATGGCTGCAAGACCTATTTGGTGTAAAGTGATTGATGAGGGGAGGTCTCTGGGGGTCCGTGCATCATCTTCATTTCTCTGATTATTTATGGAGCCCCTACCTGCTCCGCAGCGCACGGCACGGCACGTTTTCATACATACCTCATTGTGACTCAACCTGTTTCTTTGTTGTTGTCTTCTGCTGGTAAGGAAACGGTTAAGTATGCAGCCCGGCCAAGCCTTTGTACGCCATCATCCGGTATTATTCACATTACAGTCACAACCACTGAGCCAGATTTCATTACCGGGACCCTCATCTGGGCGCTGCCATTTTCTGTGATAGGAGCCAGTTATAAAACACTTCTGTTCCCTGTATCTGAGTCTCCTCCACCATCATTATCTACATGGGTGGATATGGCGGTGGAATCTAGGTGCGTTAACGCAGTATTCACCATTGGTTTAATATTGACCATGTGAGATCGCAGAGGCCAGAAAGACTCCACATAAAAGCTGTCAAGTTAATGGAGATTCCTGGGACATGAATATTGCTGAACAATAATTAAACCTCCCCCCATACACCCTAGATTGCTGTCAGCCAAATGGTGGCTCAGCCGACAGCTACCTCTCTCGATTCTCTGCAGGCAGGTGAGAGCCGCCTCCGGACTCCTCCGTGTACAGGGGAGAGCATCCACCAGACTCCTCCATGCGCAGGGGAGAGCCGCCACCGGACTCCTCCTTGCGCAGGTGAGAGCCGCCACCGGACTCTTCTGTGCGCAGGGGAGAGCCGCCGGACTTCTCCATGCGCAGTGGAGAGCCGCCGCCGGACTCCTCCTTGTGCAGGTGAGAGCAGCCACTGGACTCTTCTGTGCGCAGGGGAGAGCCGCCGCCGCCGGACTCCTCCATGCACAGGGGAGAGCAGCCACCGGACTCCTCCGTGCGCAGGGGAGAGCAGCCACCGGACTCCTCCGTGCGCAGGGGAGAGCAGCCACCGGACTCCTCCGTGCGCAGGGGAGAGCAGCCACCGGACTCCTCCGCGCAGGTGAGAGCAGCCACTGGACTCCTCCGCGCAGGTGAGAGCAGCCACCGGACTCCTCGATGCGCAGGGGAGAGCCGCCGACGGACTCCTCCATGCGCAGGGGAGAGCAGCCGCCGGACTCCTCCATGTGCAGGGAAGAGCAGCCACCAGACTACTCCGTGCGCAGGGGAGAGCCGTCGGCGGACTCCTTCGCTCGCAGTAGAGAGCCGCTGTCAATCTCTTCCGCACGCAGGGGAGAGCCCCCGCCAGACTCCTCCATGCGCAGGGGAGAGTTGCCAGTGGACTCCTCTGTGCACAGGTGAGACCCTCCATCGGACTCCTCCACGCACAGGTGAAAGTGGCCGCCGGACTTCTCTGCACACAGGGGAGAGTCACAACGGACTCCTCCACGAGCAGGGGAGAGACTCCGCCGGACTCCACTGTGCACAGTAGAGAGACACTTCACACGGGAGAGCTGCCACCACACTCCCTCGCGCCAGAAGAGAGCCTCCGCCGGACTCCTCCGCGCACAGGGGAGAACCGCCACCGGACTTTGAAACTGTCATACTATATATTGAGTAGTGGCCATGAACTGAACTGTTTTTCTCTTGGATGGAAGAAGGCTGCAGGTACATTCAGGGCTTTAGAGAGGACCTGTCACTAAATCAGAAGTGTCCATTGATGGTTCATAGTGTATTCCTGCTGCTCCCCAGAGTTTTCAGTTATACCGTTTATAAATCCGCCATATAGTGCCTGAGATTTGGACCTTTTTATTTAGTGATAATTTTTTGGTCTTTATCAAGGGAATGGAGCCGACAGGATTCTCTGAGGGGGTGTCTTTAGACTGCTTTACTTGATTTAGTGTGGACTCCCTCATAATTTTCATAACCAGCAGAGGGAAAGTGCATGGCTGGGGGTTGATATTAATAATCTGAGAAAGGGGCCATTAGCCAAAAATGTTCCCAGCTTATTAATAACAGCTCACAGCTGTGTGCTTAGCCTTCACTGCTTAGTTTCCCTCTGAAAAAAATGATGTAGGCTTCCCCTTAAATTCTAGCCAGCAAAGGTTAGCCAGACAGCTGCGGGCTAATATTAATAGCCTAGGAAGGGGCCATAGATATTAACCCCCCTCCCAGGCTAGTAACGTCAGCCTTCATCGGCCCCAGAAATTGTGCGATCTGCCAGATCTGACACTCAGCGTTGCTCTTTCCACTTGTTCTGGTGCAGTGGCAAGTGTGGTAATAAGGTCGGGGTTGATGTCAGCTGTTTTATGGCCACTGACATGAAGCTCAGGGGTTAGTAATGGAGAGGCATTTATAAGACGACCCCCATTACTAACCCCATAGTCATATTGTACAAAGCCAGAATAAAGTCAGTTGAATTGAAAGAAAGACATAGACTCCTTTATTTGAAATAAACACTCCCCACCCTTTTTTACCAATTTATTAGTGTAAAATAAGAAATAAAAACACACCACTTTCCTCACCCGTCTGACGATAATCCTTTTGTTCCATTACTAACCCCATAGTCATATTATGAAAAAGACACAGTAAGAATAAAGTAGCTTAATTGAAATAAAAATACCCACCCTCATTTTCCAATGCATTACTTTGAAAATGAAAAGAATAAAAAAACATATTCCTCACCTGTTTGACGATGATCCTTTTGTCCCACGTCATAATCCATCTCTGCTTCACCTGGATGCCTGGCTGAACAGTGGCATGATGCGACCGTTCAGTCTGACATCCAGGAGACACTTGAGCTGAGCATTAGGTTGTGTGCACACGTTGCGGATTCTGCTGTGGATCTGCAGCAGATTTTGCCATGCGGATCCGCAGCAGTTCCTGCTGCGTTGTACGGTAGCATTGTAATCAATGCAAAACAAAAAATTCAGTGCACATGCTGTGGATTTTTCCGCGCGGATTTGCTGCGGGCTTAAATCCACAGCATGTCACTTCTTTGTGCGGAATCCGCAGCCGTTTGACACCTGCTCCATTACAGGTGTCAAACCAGGGCTGTGGAGTCGGAGTCGTGGAGTCGGAGTCGGTGCTCATTTTGGTGGAGTTGGAGTCGGTATAAAATGGACAGACTCCGACTCCTAAAATATATAATAAATTGGGTACAGTAATTCAATGCAGAATATGCTGAATATTTTTTCATAGGAGTTTGGGAAAGTTATGAAATGTCCTATAAATGGCTGTTATATTCCTGATCTAAGGCTATATTCACACACAGCGTTTTTCCTGTGTTTTTTGAGGATACGTTTTTCAGCTGCAAAAGCCGATCATCTTTTTAAAAAACTGCATCACCTGAAAGGTTTTTGAGCTCATAGATAATGTTTTCAATAGCAAAAGCAGATTAGAAATCTGCTCTATCTATCCATTTATCCATATCTGTCTATCCATATCGTATCGTTACCAAAAAGAATGAAAACCGGGTAGTACACCAATATATATTCTGTTCTATCTAAATATCTTGATTATTGGATCATAAAAATGATTAAATGTCTGAGGTTCACATTGTACTACAATAAATTTTTCACTTAAATATAAGCAATATGTGTGGGAGTCGGAGTCGTGGAGTCGGAGTCGGAGTTGGAGTCGGAGTCGGTGTAAGGGAAATTAAGGAGTTGGAGTCGGTATAAAATGGACCGACTCCGACTCCTAAAATATATAATAAATTGGGTACAGTAATTCAATGCAGGATGTGCTGAATATTTTTTCATAGGAGTTTGGGAAAGTTATGAAATGTCCTATAAATGGCTGTTCTATTCCTGATCTAAGGCTACATTCACACACAGCGTTTTTCCTGTGGTTTTTGAGGATACGTTTTTCAGCTGCAAAAGCCGATCATCTTTTTAAAAAACTGCATCACCTGAAAGGTTTTTTGAGCTCATAGATAATGTTTTCAATAGCAAAAGCAGATTAGAAATCTGCTCTGTCTATCCATTTATCCATATCTGTCTATCCATATCGTATCTGTACCAAAAAGAATGAAAACCGGGTAGTACACCAATATATATTCTGTTCTATCTAAATATCTTGATTATTGGATCATAAAAATGATTAAATGTCTGAGGTTCACATTGTACTACAATACATTTTTCACTTAAGTATAAGCAATATGTGTGGGAGTCGGAGTCGTGGAGTCGGAGTCGGAGTTGGAGTCGGAGTCGGTGTAAGGGAAATTGAGGAGTCGGAGTCGCAGGTTTGGCTTACCGACTCCACAGCCCTGTGTCAAACCGCAGGCTAATCCGTGCTAAATCCGCAGGTAAAACGCAGGTCATTTGATCTGTGGATTTACCTGCGGATTTAGCCAAATCTGCGTGGAAAAATCCGCAGAAGAATCCGCAACGTGTGCACACAGCCTTAGCGCGCAGCTTCTGTGACCTGTGCTGACGTCATTGAGGTCACAACAGGTCACTGAAGCTCGTTTTCCCACGGGCAGCTCATTGTGAGCGGCCTGATGAACTGTGGCGACTTCAGTGAGATCACCACTAGCACCATGATAAATTTCTTACTATGCCATTGGTGACATGTTGAGGTTTACCGCAGTTCATCGACCAGCTCACACTGATCTGTCCTTGGAAACAACTGTCAGTGACTGTCAGTAACCTCAATGACATCACCGCAGGTCAAATAAGCTGCGCTTTGACACTCCGCTCAGTGTCTCCTGGATGTCAGGCCACAGTTCAGCAAGGCATACAGATGAAGCAGAGATGGATTACAGCGTGGGACAAAAGGATTATCGTCGAACAGGTGAGGAATATGTTTTTTAATTCTTTTCATGTTTAAAGTAATAAATTGGAAATGAGGGTGGATGTTTTTATTTCAATTATGCTACTTTATTCTTACTGTGTCTTTTTCACAATATTGCTATGGGGCTAGTAATGGGGGCGTCTTATAGACGCCTCTCCATTACTAACCCCTGGGCTTGATGTCAGCTGACAATACAAATATGACATCAACCCCAACCCAATTACCCCACTTGCCACCACACCAGGGCACGTGGGAAGAGTGAAGCTAAGCGCCAGATTTGGCGCATCTTATGGATGCACAATTTCCGGTTGAGACTGTGTGTGATGATGTTGGTAACCTAGGAGGGGGCCAATATCCACGTCCCTTTCCCTGGCTATTAATATCAGCCCACAGCTGTCTCTTTGCTGGTTAGAATTTATAGGGGGATCCTACATAATTTTTTTTCTGGGATCTCCCCGTAAACTAACCAGTAAAGACTAAGCAAACAGTTGTGAGCTGTTATTAATAGCCTGTGACCCTTTTGGGATATTGTCCCCTTTCCCAGATTACTAACATCAGGCCCCAGCGGTAGGTTTTTCCTCTTCTGGTTATCAAACCTACACCGGAGCCCATGCCAATTTTTTAAATTTAATTCTTAATTTTACAAACGATGTACACAGTGGGTGCTGAATACAATTCCCATCATTGTCTCCTGGTTGCGCTGATCTCGGGGAGACCAGCCAACAATGATCAGAGCTGTCTCCAGCACCTGGCACCTGAGAACAGTGCAAACTGAAGGGTCATCCGTCATCCGTGTGTCAGCAGTGTGCATGTGTGTGGCATCATTCCAAGAAGACTCATGGCTGTACTAGCTCAAAAGGGTGCTTCTACTCCATACTGAGCAAAGGGTCTGAATACTTATGACCATGTGATATTTCAGTTTTTCTTTTTTAATAAATTTGCAAAAATTTCGACATTTCTGTTTTTTTCAGTCAAGATGGGGTGCAGAGTGTACAGTAATGAGAAAAAAATGAACTTTGTTGAATTTACCAAATGGCCGCAATGAAACAAAGAGTGAAAAATGTAAAGGGGTCTGAATACTTTCCATACCCACTGTATATTAACTATAATGATGGAACATGAAAACGCACTTTTTTTTTTCATCTTTTCACTTTAGTTTTTTTTATGTCGTCTTAAAGAGGTATTCTCATCTCCAAGATCCTATCCCAATATGTAGTAGGTGTAACAATAATAATAATAATAATAATAATAATAATAATAATAATAAAAATATGTCCAAGTATAAATGAGTATAGTTCTTATGTCACTTACCCCATGTGCAGGGCATTGCAGTAGACACTTAGCTGTTAGTGATGGTAACATTGGATTCCTAAGCTACTACAATGCCTGGACATGGGGTAAGTGACATGGCGAATAAGAACTATACTACATTTCAAATTGGAGATATTCTTAATATTGTTATTACACCTAATACATATTGGATAGGATCTTGAAGATGAGAATACCCCTTTAACATATCATTTTTACTATTGAAAGATGACATGGCTTCATAGGGAACTGAAGGTGTCCTTCACTAGGACCTTGGCAGCCATGACAAGCCTTGGACACCTTGTGATTGAGGGTAGCAGAAAAGGTCCAGCCTTTTTGCTTCAATGCCACTAGCGTTACTGACTGTAAAACCGCCGCAATTAAAGACATTTCTGATGGTGGCAGTTGCAGATGACAGTTGGTGAATATTTTGTTTTGAATGTTGTAGTTTTCACATTTTTGGTTTTAAAAAGTTCCTCGTGGGCGGTTCTATCTGTTCTGAGACACCAATGGCAGGGTTTGTCTGTGTCAGAAGACACCTCTGCTGTATTCCATTGCAATACCAGACATCGCTTGTTGGCTAAAGTGGTGCTGTTGTCATTTTTGTGTCCTGGCAACACCTTGAATTTCCAAAAACATGCTAATTGTAGAGTTTTTGAGAGTTAATTTATATAGATTGGTCCATCGGCCTCATTAGTAATCTGAGTCCTGCCAATATCCTGACAACATCCCTGCGTCTCCTTTGATTAGCTGGCCGGGTGTGACATCACTGTTGTGGCGTGACACATGTGGCCCCTAGGTCTGTGTCCCAGTGCACCCAGGAAAGCTGACAAGTGACTTGTAGAAAATAGGAAATATCCGCTCGCCATGTTCCCACGTGTGAAAACACTTCTAGTTTCTCCAGCTTTGTTTTTTCTGTAGCGCTCCCCACCAAAATATGCGATAGCAATCTGCTCTGATTATTGCGGTTTTACGGCATTTTTTACGATTTGTTCACTTTTTGGTGCAGTTTTGATGCAGTGTTGTTTTTTTTTCCAGTGGATATTTTTTTTTTAGGACAGAGCTGAAAATGCACTTTTTACATTCTTATTTTCAGATTCCTTATAGAAACCTTGAAATGCACAGTGGTTACCAGATTTCATGCAATCACATCCACCTTGCACATCCCGCAGCAGATGTGCGCAAAAAAACTGCTTCTATGGGAGCAGTGGTGTAATGTGTGACCCTGCTCCATGCACGTCTATGGGAGCAGTGGTGTAATGTGTGACCCTGCTCCATCCACGTCTATGGGAGCAGTGGTGTAATGTGTGACCCTGCTCCATCCACGTCTATGGGAGCAGTGGTGTAATGTGTGACCCTGCTCCATCCACGTCTATGGGAGCAGTGGTGTAATGTGTGACCCTGCTCCATCCACGTCTATGGGAGCGGTAGTGTAATGTGTTACCCTGCTCTGTCCACTACATTACTACTCCCAAAGAAGTGGACAGAGCAGGGTGACACATTACACTACTACTTTCTTAGAAATATGTTACCCTGCTCAGTCTACTACACACAGCTCTGGGTGGTATCACCAGAGGCGTAAATAAAACTCATGGGGCCCCATAGCAGAAGTTCTAATTGCCCCCCACCCACCCTCAAAAAAATATTCAGCAGGGTTGCGGAAGAGCATTTCTCATAACTTTGCAGCCCTTACAAAGTAATTTTTGTCCTATTGAACCCCCTATATTCCCCACTATAGTCCTCTATATAGTACAATGTGCCCCACATTGTGCTCCATACAGTAGAATGGCCCCACATAGTGCTGCATACAGTACAATGAGCCCCATATATTGCTCCATACAGTATAATGGCCCCACATAGTACTCCATACAGTATAATGTGCCCCACATAGTGCTCCATACAGTACAATGAGCCCCATATATTGCTCCATACAGTATAATGGCCCCACATAGTGCTCCATACAGTATAATGTGCCCCACATAGTGCTCCATACAGTATAATGGCACCACATAGTGCTCCATACAATATAATGGCCCCACATAGTGCTCCATACAGTATAATGGCCCCACATAATGCTCCATACAGTATAATGTGCCCCACATAGTACTCCATACAGTATAATGTGCCCCACATAGTGCTCCATACAGTATAATGGCCCCACATAGTGCTCCATACAGTATAATGTGCCCCACATAGTGCTCCATACAGTATAATGGCACCACATAGTGCTCCATACAATATAATGGCCCCACATAGTGCTCCATACAGTATAATGGCCCCACATAATGCTCCATACAGTATAATGTGCCCCACATAGTGCTCCATACAGTATAATGTGCCCCACATAGTGCTCCATACAGTATAATGGCACCACATAGTGCTCCATACAATATAATGGCCCCACATAGTGCTCCATACAGTATAATGGCCCCACATAATGCTCCATACAGTATAATGTGCCCCACATAGTGCTCCATACAGTATAATGTGCCCCACATAGTGCTCCATACAGTATAATGGCACCACATAGTGCTCCATACAATATAATGGCCCCACATAGTGCTCCATACAGTATAATGGCCCCACATAATGCTCCATACAGTATAATGTGCCCCACATAGTGCTCCATACAGTATAATGTGCCCCACATAGTGCTCCATACAGTATAATGGCACCACATAGTGCTCCATACAATATAATGGCCCCACATAGTGCTCCATACAGTATAATGGCCCCACATAGTGCTCCATACAATATAATGGCCCCACATAGTGCTCCATACAATATAATGGCCCCACATAGTGCTCCATACAGTATAATGGCCCCACATAGTGCTACATTCAGTTTAATGCTCCCTGCATAGTGCTCCATAGTATAATGTGCACCACATAGTTCTCCATACAGTATAATGTCCTTACATAGTGCTCTATGCAGTATAATGTCCTTACATAGTGCTCCATGCAGAATAATGGCCCCACATAGTGCTCCATACAGTATAATGGCCCCACATAGTGCTCCATACAGTATAATGGACACTGATCACACACTGATGGTAAAAACGGACACTGATCACACACTGATGGTAAAAACGGACACTGATCACACACTGATGATAAAATAGACACTGATCACACACTGATGGTAAAAACAGACACTGATCACACACTGATGGTAAAAACGGACACTGATCACACACTGATGGTAAAAACGGACACTGATCACACACTGATGGTAAAAACGGACACTGATCACACACTGATGGTAAAAATGGACACTGGTCACAAACTGATGGTAAAACAGACACTGATCACACACTGATGGTAAAACAGACACTGGTCACACACTGATGGTAAAAACGGACACTGATCACACCCTGATGGTAAAACAGACACTGATCACACACTGATGGTAAAAACGGACACTGATCACACACTGATGGTAAAACAGACACTGATCACACACTGATGGTAAAAACAGACACTGATCACACCCTGATGGTAAAACAGACACTGATCACACACTGATGGTAAAAACGGACACTGATCACACACTGATGGTAAAAACAGACACTGATCACACACTGATGGTAAAAACGGACACTGATCACACACTGATGGTAAAAACGGACACTGATCACACACTGATGGTAAAAACAGACACTGATCACACACTGATGGTAAAAACGGACACTGATCACACACTGATGGTAAAAACGGACACTGATCACACACTGAAGGTAAAAACAGACACTGATCACACACTGAAGGTAAAAACGGACACTGATCACACACTGATGGTAAAAACGGACACTGATCACACACTGATGGTAAAAACGGACACTGATCACACACTGATGGTAAAACAGACACTGATCACACACTGATGGTAAAACAGACACTGATCACACACTGATGGTAAAAACAGACACTGATCACACTGATGGTAAAACAGACACTGATCACACACTGATGGTAAAAACAGACACTGATCACACACTGATGGTAAAACAGACACTGATCACACACTGATGGTAAAACAGACACTGATCACACACTGATGGTAAAAACAGACACTGATCACACACTGATGGTAAAACAGACACTGATCACACACTGATGGTAAAAATGGAAACACTGATGACACACTGATGGTAAAAACAGACACTGATCACACACTGATGGTAAAAACGGACACTGATCACACACTGATGGTAAAAACAGACACTGATCACACACTGATGGTAAAAACGGACACTGATCACACACTGATGGTAAAACAGACACTGATCACACACTGATGGTAAAAATGGAAACACTGATCACACACTGATGGTAAAACGGACACTGATCACACACTGATGGTAAAAACAGACACTGATCACACACTGATGGTAAAAACGGACACTGATCACACACTGATGGTAAAAACGGACACTGATCACACACTGATGGTAAAAACAGACACTGATCACACACTGATGGTAAAAACGGACACTGATCACACACTGATGGTAAAACAGACACTGATCACACACTGATGGTAAAAATGGAAACACTGATCACACACTGATGGTAAAACGGACACTGATCACACACTGATGGTAAAAACAGACACTGATCACACACTGATGGTAAAAACGGACACTGATCACACACTGATGGTAAAAACGGACACTGATCACACACTGATGGTAAAAACAGACACTGATCACACACTGATGGTAAAAACAGACACTGATCACACACTGATGGTAAAAACGGACACTGATCACACACTGATGGTAAAAACAGACACTGATCACACACTGATGGTAAAAACAGACACTGATCACACACTGATGGTAAAAACGGACACTGATCACACCCTGATGGTAAAACAGACACTGATCACACACTGATGGTAAAAACAGACACTGATCACACACTGATGGTAAAAACAGACACTGGTCACACACTGATGGTAAAAATGGAAACACTGATCACACACTGATGGTAAAAACAGACACTGATCACACACTGATGGTAAAAACGGACACTGATCACACACTGATGGTAAAACAGACACTGGTCACACACTGATGGTAAAAACGGACACTGATCACACCCTGATGGTAAAACAGACACTGATCACACACTGATGGTAAAAACGGACACTGATCACACACTGATGGTAAAACAGACACTGGTCACACACTGATGGTAAAAACGGACACTGATCACACCCTGATGGTAAAACAGACACTGATCACACACTGATGGTAAAAACGGACACTGATCACACACTGATGGTAAAAACGGACACTGATCACACACTGAAGGTAAAAACAGACACTGATCACACACTGAAGGTAAAAACGGACACTGATCACACACTGATGGTAAAAACGGACACTGATCACACACTGATGGTAAAAACGGACACTGATCACACACTGATGGTAAAACAGACACTGATCACACACTGATGGTAAAACAGACACTGATCACACACTGATGGTAAAAACAGACACTGATCACACTGATGGTAAAACAGACACTGATCACACACTGATGGTAAAAACAGACACTGATCACACACTGATGGTAAAACAGACACTGATCACACACTGATGGTAAAACAGACACTGATCACACACTGATGGTAAAAACAGACACTGATCACACACTGATGGTAAAACAGACACTGATCACACACTGATGGTAAAAATGGAAACACTGATGACACACTGATGGTAAAAACAGACACTGATCACACACTGATGGTAAAAACGGACACTGATCACACACTGATGGTAAAAACGGACACTGATCACACACTGATGGAAAAAACAGACACTGATCACACACTGATGGTAAAAACGGACACTGATCACACACTGATGGTAAAACAGACACTGATCACACACTGATGGTAAAAATGGAAACACTGATCACACACTGATGGTAAAACGGACACTGATCACACACTGATGGTAAAAACAGACACTGATCACACACTGATGGTAAAAACGGACACTGATCACACACTGATGGTAAAAACGGACACTGATCACACACTGATGGTAAAAACAGACACTGATCACACACTGATGGTAAAAACAGACACTGATCACACACTGATGGTAAAAACGGACACTGATCACACCCTGATGGTAAAACAGACACTGATCACACACTGATGGTAAAAACAGACACTGATCACACACTGATGGTAAAAACAGACACTGGTCACACACTGATGGTAAAAATGGAAACACTGATCACACACTGATGGTAAAAACAGACACTGATCACACACTGATGGTAAAAACGGACACTGATCACACACTGATGGTAAAAACAGACACTGGTCACACACTGATGGTAAAACAGACACTGATCACACACTGATGGTAAAAATGGAAACACTGATCACACACTGATGGTAAAACGGACACTGATCACACACTGATGGTAAAAACAGACACTGGTCACACACTGATGGTAAAACAGACACTGATCACACACTGATGGTAAAAATGGAAACACTGATCACACACTGATGGTAAAACGGACACTGATCACACACTGATGGTAAAAACAGACACCGATCACACACTGATGGTAAAAACGGACACTGATCACACACTGATGGTAAAAACGGACACTGATCACACACTGATGGTAAAAACGGACACTGATCACACACTGATGGTAAAAACGGACACTGATCACACACTGATGGTAAAAACGGACACTGATCACACACTGATGGTAAAAATGGACACTGATCACACACTGATGGTAAAAACAGACACTGATCAGACACTGATGGTAAAAACAGACACTGATCACACACTGATGATAAAACCGGACACTGATCACACTGATGGTAAAAACAGACACTGATCACACACTGATGGTAAAAACAGACACTGATCACACACTGATGGTAAAAACAGACACTGATCACACACTGATGATAAAAACAGACACTGATCACAAACTGATGGTAAAAACAGACACTGATCACACACTGATGGTAAAAACGGACACTGATCACACACTGATGGTAAAAACAGACACTGATCACACACTGATGGTAAAAACAGACATTGATCACACACCGATGGTAAAAACGGACACTGATCACGCACTGATGGTAAAAACGGACACTGATCACACACTGATGGTAAAAACAGACACTGATCACACACTGATGGTAAAAACGTACACTGATCACACACTGATGGTAAAAACGACACACTGATGACACTGATGGTAAAAACGGACACTGATCAGACACTGATGGTAAAAACAGACACTGATCACACACTGATGATAAAACCGGACACTGATCACACTGATGGTAAAAACAGACACTGATCACACACTGATGGTAAAAACAGACACTGATCACACACTGATGGTAAAAACAGACACTGATCACTCACTGATGATAAAAACAGACACTGATCACAAACTGATGGTAAAAACAGACACTGATCACACACTGATGGTAAAAACGGACACTGATCACACACTGATGGTAAAAACGGACACTGATCACACACTGATGGTAAAAACGGACACTGATCACACACCGATGGTAAAAACGGACACTGATCACGCACTGATGGTAAAAACGGACACTGATCACACACTGATGGTAAAAACAGACACTGATCACACACTGATGGTAAAAACGTACACTGATCACACACTGATGGTAAAAACGACACACTGATGACACTGATGGTAAAAACAGACACTGATCAGACACTGATGGTAAAAACAGACACTGATCAGACACTGATAATAAAACCGGACACTGATCACACTGATGGTAAAAACAGACACTGATCACACACTGATGGTAAAAACAGACACTGATCACACACTGATGGTAAAAACAGACACTGATCACACACTGATGATAAAAACAGACACTGATCACAAACTGATGGTAAAAACAGACACTGATCACACACTGATGGTAAAAACGGACACTGATCACACACTGATGGTAAAAACGGACACTGATCACACACTGATGGTAAAAACAGACACTGATCACACACCGATGGTAAAAACGGACACTGATCACGCACTGATGGTAAAAACGGACACTGATCACACACTGATGGTAAAAACAGACACTGATCACACACTGATGGTAAAAACGTACACTGATCACACACTGATGGTAAAAACGACACACTGATGACACTGATGGTAAAAACGGACACTGATCACACACTGATGGTAAAAACGGACACTGATCACACTGATGGTAAAAACAAACACTGATCACACACTGATGGTAAAAACAGACACTGGTCACACACTGATGGTAAAAACAAACACTGATCACACACTGATGGTAAAAACAGACACTGATCACACACTGATGGTAAAAACAAACACTGATCACACACTGATGGTAAAAACAGACACTGGTCACACACTGATGGTAAAAACAAACACTGATCACACACTGATGGTAAAAACAGACACTGATCACACACTGATGGTAAAAACAAACACTGATCACACACTGATGGTAAAAACAGACACTGGTCACACACTGATGGTAAAAACAAACACTGATCACACACTGATGGTAAAAACAGACACTGATCACACACTGATGGTAAAAACAGACACTGATGACACCAGCTGTGAACATAATCAGAATTTCTGCAATGTCAGAATCCATGCTGTGAATTGCCTTCTCTGGTAATGTAGGCACATGGTGTAGGACACTGGCTCTGTTTGTGGTACCCTATGGGGTTCTCTCCACAGGCTGAGCGGGTACAATGAGAGACCAGAAGTGGTGAGAAGAAGCTGAAATAAGCATGTCCCGTTAGAAAAATCGCTTAACACAGAGCTAAAAGTGAGCGTTGTGTGGAGCCAATGGCCTTGAGTGCAGGAAGCTTCCTTCCTCTGAGCGTGTCCGGCTAATGCCAGCAGGCACACATCACTGGGACTACACAAATCCTAATATTCCAGCTTTCTCCGCACACACATACAAAAAGCTAAAAAATAGTTAATGAGTGCCTAAGACTAAGATGTACTGTTTCTCCTTGTGTTCAAATTGGTGTAAGGAGACTTTTAGGCCATGCAGTGCTCCTCTAGGAATTCTCCATCTGAGAGGAAGAGGACTTGCACTCTAGCGCCTCCTATTGGCTGTGGCGAACCGATAAGTCAATATCAACCCTTTAATGAGCCAAGTCAGACCTCTGGCTTAGCATTGTTGAGGGGAAAACAGCCCAAAACACATGTCTGCAAATGGAGGGTCTGGTCTAGCTTCTTATCGTAAGTCATGTGGCAAAGCCCTTTAAAGGGAATCTATCGTTTAGGTTTTTATTACCCCAACAGAGAGCAGCATGATGTAGGCACAGAGACACTGATTCCAGCAATGTATCACTTACTGGGCTGCTTGCAGCAGCTTTGATAAAATCACTGTTGTATCTACTGCAGATCTACCAGTTCTCTGAATGCTGAGCTCTGTATAACCCCACCCCATCAATTAGTGGCTGCTTTCTGTCTATGCACAGTGCACACAGAAAGCTGCCAATCAGTGGTGGTGGCAGGGTTATATAGATGTCATGAATTTGGAGGACTACCTGGCAGAAGGTTTACTAGTCCTCTAGTGATAATCTCTTGCTGATAAAACTGATTTTATGAAAATTACATCAAGGTGCTTTTTTAAATGTCAACACTGGAATCAGGGTCTCTGCCCCTACATTATGCTGCTCTGAGACTAGGTGGCAAAAACCCGGTGACTGATTCCCTTCACAGGGTCAATATAGGATACTTTTAAAATAGTAAAAGTAAATAATAATAATATTCATTAATCATTTAAAAATTAATAGTAAAATAGTAATAAAAAACTCTGTGAAAGAATAAAGAGAATTGTAACCCCGTCCTCCAGCCCACTCACATCATCAGTGCCTATTTCCATGACAGAGATACATTTTACATGGACACATAAAAATGCGACAATATTACAGCATATATAGAGGATAGATACAGAAATCTTCACGGCCATTAGGTTTGCTTCCCATGTCCTTCCCGATCTGCTCTGCCACCTATAATAAACTCACCTCAGAATACATAGTTCTCTGTGCAGAACACTAATAATGTGAACGGAGGCTAAACTGTATAGCAATGGAGAAAGTGGACATATCTCATATGATAATGTGACAGCTTAGGCGATATATAGCAATATATCACATAACTAGCAGCTCTTGTCCACTGCCTTCAGGGGCATAGAGGAACCAGGCAACGTGCAGTGAGCCGTGTCAAGATATTTGTAGCAAACCAAGCCAGTTTTTTGCAAACCACACTTATTTTTAGACCTTTCATCACTCATAAAAGTAACACTAATCCAAATTAAAAATACTTTTTTCCCTTTCTGCAAATGTAGTAATGCAGGCTGCAGTCCTATGTAACCCCACAGTGATAACCCTCTGAGGACAAATAATGGAGATGTCACCTGCAGGCTGATACTTGTATCCGGATCATACACATAGTGGTAGATGCCAGTATTACACAGTTGTGCTGCAGACCTTTTATACGTATTCAGTACAGATTAATCTCGTCTCTCGTTGGTGGCGTTCTCTCTGATTGTATTCAGTACAGATTAATCTCGTCTCTCGTTGGTGGCGTTCTCTCTGATTGTATTCAGTACAGATTAATCTCGTCTCTCGTTGGTGGCGTTCTCTGATTGTATTCAGTACAGATTAATCTCGTCTCTCGGTGGCGTTCTCTCTGATTGTATTCAGTACAGATTAATCTCGTCTCTCGTTGGTGGCATTCTCTCCGATTGTAGTCATTCACGTTCCCTTCTATATCCGGCCCAGACCGCCATGAAGACTTTTTCCATTTGTGTCTTTGCTTCAGTGTAACGCACAGGTATCTTTAGCTTCAGTTTTCCAGAGCTGCCGACACTTTTTGTTACCACTACACAAACCACATTGTACTATACCCATCCGGAAGGCCACAGGCGTAAATAATGACTCCGTGTGCCCTACACAATAATAGTACAGCAGTGATGGCGAACCTTTTAGAGACATAGTGCCCAAACTGCAATCCAAATCCCACTTATTTTTTGTAAAGTGCCCTGAATACTGAGGTTTTAGATTAGAAAGACAACTCGTACATTAGCGCGCTATAGAATCAATATCAAAGAGCTTGTAAGCGCTGCACTCCAAGCCTAAGATACTAGCCACCAATTGAAGTGAAGGTCTATTTTTGAGAATGAAGAGGATTTTTAATAAAAAGTTGTTTGTTTTTACAACCTCTTTGTAATTGTAACCCTTTATCTTGATGAGAACAAACCCTTTAAGGCAGGGGTATCAAACTCAAATACACAGAGGGCCAAAGGTAAAAGCTTGTAGAAAGTTGCAGGCCAACCTTGATTTTTTTTTAAAAAAGTCTACAATTGAGGAAGTTTTGCCTTGAATAAAACACGTAATAAAGTATGATGCAAACAAACCTGCTCACAAACACAGTATGATACCCCCACAGTGAAGTCCTCCACACACGCACAGTATGAGGACCCTACTGTAGCCCCCTCCCTCAGTTCCCCAACAAAGAACGGTGACCCCATCACAGTGTGATTCTCCAACTGTAATCTCCGCACAGCCCTTCATACAGTATTATGGGCACATAAAGACCTCCATACAGTTTAATGGCTCCACATAGATCTCTATAAAGTATAATGGCTCCACATAATCCTCCATACAGTGTAATTCCCCCCACATAGTCCAGCATAATGTTTTTTAGGCCCCACATAATGCTCCATGTAGTATAATGATCCCACAAGATGCTCCATACTATAAAATGGACCCACATAGTGCTCCATACTGTATAATGGTCTCACATTCCTCTATATAACAGTACTCCATCTGTCCCTCTATATAACAGTGCCCCCTCTGTCCCTCTACATAACAGTGCTCCCTCTGTCCCTCTATATAACAGTGCTCCCTCTGTTTATCCACATAACAGTGCTCCCTCTGTCCCTCCACATAACATTGCTCCCTCTGTGCCTCCACATAACAGTGCTCCCTCTGTCCCTCTATATAACAGTGCCCCCTCTGTCCCTCTACATAACAGTGCTCCCTCTGTCCCTCTATATAACAGTGCTCCCTCTGTCTCTCCACATAACAGTGCTCCCTCTGTTCCTCCACATAACAGTGCTCCCTCTGTGCCTCCACATAAGAGTGCTCCCTCTGTCCCTTCACATAACAGTGCTCCCTCTGTTTCTCCACATAACAGTGCTCCCTCTGTGCCTCCACATAACAGTGCTCCCTCTGTCCCTCTATATAACAGTGCCCCCTCTGTCCCTCTACATAACAGTGCTCCCTCTGTCCCTCTATATAACAGTGCTCCCTCTGTCCCTCCACATAACAGTGCTCCCTCTGTCCCTCCACATAACAGTGCTCCCTCTGTGCCTCCACATAACAGTGCTCCCTCTGTCCCTTCACATAACAGTGCTCCCTCTGTTTCTCCACATAACAGTGCTCCCTCTGTCCCTCTATATAACAGTGCTCCCTCTGTCCCTCCACATAACAGTGCCCCCTCTGTCCCTCTACTTAACAGTGCCACCTCTGTCTCTCCACATAACAGTGCCCCCTCTGTCCCTCCACATAACAGTGCCCCCTCTGTCCCTCCACATAACAGTGCCCCCTCTGTCCCTCCACATAACAGTGCCCCCTCTGTCCCTCCACATAACAGTGCCCCCTGTCCCTCCACATAACAGTGCTCCCTCTGTCTCTCCACATAACAGTGCCCCCTCTGTCCCTCCACATAACAGTGCCCCTCTGTGCCTCCACATAACAGTGCCCCCTCTGTCCCTCCACATAACAGTGCCCCCTCTGTCCCTCCACATAACAGTGCCCCCTCTGTCCCTCCACATAACAGTGCCCCCTCTGTCCCTCCACATAACAGTGCTCCCTCTGTCCCTCCACATAACAGTGCCCCCTCTGTCTCTCCACATAACAGTGCCCCCTCTGTCCCTCCACATAACAGTGCCCCCTCTGTCCCTCCACAAAACAGTGCTCCCTCTGTCCCTCCATATAACAGTGCTCCCTCTGTCCCTCCACATAACAGTGCTCCCGCTGTCCCTCCACATAACAGTGCCCCCTCTGTTCCTCCACATAACAGTGCCCCCTCTGTCCCTCCACATAACAGTGCTCCCGCTGTTTCTCCACATAACAGTGCCCCCTCTTTTCCTCCACATAACAGTGCCCCCTCTGTCCCTCCACATAACAGTGCCCCCTCTGTCCCTCCACATAACAGTGCCCCCTCTGTCCCTCCACATAACAGTGCCCCCTCTGTCCCTCCACATAACAGTGCTCCCTCTGTCCCTCCACGCAACAGTGCCCCCGCTGTTTCTCCACGTAACAGTGCCCCCTCTTTTCCTCCACGTAACAGTGCCCCCTCTGTCCCTCCACGTAACAGTGCCCCCTCTGTCCCTCCACGTAACAGTGCCCCCTCTGTCCCTCCAAGTAACAGTGCCCCCTCTGTCCCTCCACGTAACAGTGCTCCCTCTGTCCCTCCACGTAACAGTGCTCCCTCTGTCCCTCCACGTAACAGTGCCCCCGCTGTCTCTCCACGTAACAGTGCCCCCTCTGTCCCTCCACGTAACAGTGCCCCCTCTGTCCCTCCACGTAACAGTGCTCCCTCTGTCTCTCCACGTAACAGTGCTCTCTCTGTCCCTCCACGTAACAGTGCTCCCTCTGTCCCTCCACGTATCAGTGCTCCCTCTGTCCCTCCACGTAACAGTGCTCCCTCTGTCCCTCCACGTAACAGTGCTCCCTCTGTCCCTCCACGTAACAGTGCTCCCTCTGTCCCTCCACGTAACAGTGCCCCCTCTGTCCCTCCACGTAACAGTGCCCCCTCTGTCCCTCCACGTAACAGTGCCCCCTCTGTCCCTCCAAGTAACAGTGCCCCCTCTGTCCCTCCACGTAACAGTGCCCCCTCTGTCCCTCCACTTAACAGTGCCCCCTCTGTCCCTCCACATAACAGTGCCCCCTCTGTCCCTCCACATAACAGTGCCCCCTCTGTCCCTCCACATAACAGTGCCCCCTCTGTCCCTCCACATAACAGTGCCCCCTCTGTCCCTCCACATAACAGTGCCCCCTCTGTCCCTCCACATAACAGTGCCCCCTCTGTCCCTCCACATAACAATGCCCCTCTGTCCCTCCACATAACAGTGCCCCCTCTGTCCCTCCACATAACAGTGCTCCCTCTGTCCCTCCACATAACAGTGCCCCCTCTGTCCCTCCACATAACAGTGCCCCCTCTGTCCCTCCACATAACAGTGCCCCCTCTGTCCTTCCACATAACAGTGCCCCCTCTGTCCCTCCACGTAACAGTGCTCCCTCTGTCCCTCCACGTAACAGTGCCCCCGCTGTTTCTCCACGTAACAGTGCCCCCTCTTTTCTCCACGTAACAGTGCCCCCTCTGTCCCTCCACGTAACAGTGCCCCCTCTGTCCCTCCACGTAACAGTGCCCCCTCTGTCCCTCCACGTAACAGTGCTCCCTCTGTCCCTCGACATAACAGTGCCCCCTCTGTGCCTCCACATAACAGTGCTCCCTCTGTCCCTCCATATCCCTCCACATAACAGTGCTCCCTCTGTCCCTCCACATAACAGTGCTCCCTCTGGCCCTCCACATAACAGTGCTCCCTCTGTTTCTCCACATAACAGTGCTCCCTCTGTCCCTCCACATAACAGTGCCCCCCTGTCCCTCCACATAACAGTACCCCCTCTGTCCCTCCACATAACAGTACCCCCTCTGTCCCTCCACATAACAGTACTCCCTCTGTCCCTCCACATAACAGTGCCCCCTCTGTCCCTCCACATGACAGTGCCCCCTCTGTTCCTCCACATGTCAGTGCTCCCTCTGCCTCCACATAACAGTGCTCTCTCTGTCCCTCCACATAACAGTCCTCCCTCTGTTCCTCCACATAACAGTGCGCCCTCTGTCCCTCCACATAACAGTGCCCCCTCTGTCTCTCCACATAACAGTGCCCCCTCTTTTTCTCCACATAACAGTGCCCCCTCTGTCCCTCTACATAACAGCGCCCCCTCTGTCACTCCACATAACAGTGCTTCCTCTGTCCCTCCACATAACAGTGCCCCCTCTGTCACTCCACATAACAGTCCTCCCTCTGTTCCTCCACATAACAGTGCTCCCTCTGTTCCTCCACATAACAGTGCCCCCTCTGTCCCTCTACATAACAGTCCTCCCTCTGTTCCTCCACATAACAGTGCTCCCTCTGTCCCTCCACATAACAGTGTGCCCTCTGTCCCTCTACATAACAGTGCTCCCTCTGTCCCTCCACATAACAGTGCTCCCTCTGTCCCTCCACATAACAGTGTGCCCTCTGTCCCTCTACATAACAGTGCTCCCTCTGTCCCTCCACATAACAGTGCTCCCTATGTCCCTCCACGTAACAGTGTGCCCTCTGTCCCTCCACATAACAGTGCTCCCTCTGTCCCTCCACATAACAGTGCTCCCTATGTCCCTCCACATAACAGTGCTCCCTCTGCCTCCACATAACAGTGATCCCCCTGCCTCCACATAACAGTGCTCCCTCTGCCTCCACATAACAGTGCTCCCTCTGCCTCCACATAACAGTTCTCCCTCTGCCTCCACATAACAGTGCTCCATTTATGCATCCACATAGCAGTAATGCCCCCTTTTGCATTCATGCAGTACTTTTGCCCCTTATTGCCCTCCCATCGTATTCGTGATGCTTGTTCAGCCCTTACACAGTGACAGTAGTGTCCCCACACAATAATAGGCCCCCGTGACCTTCAGCATGACCGGTTTGGCAGTGGGTTAGTAATGGTGTGGGGTGGCATTTCTTTGGAGGGCCGCACGGTGTTGGGCTGTGAGCACAACCCTCATCTGTGGACGTTGGGCACTCAGACCATCCTCATGGAGTCAGTTTCTAACCGTTTGTGCAGGCACATGCACATTTGTGGCCTGCTGGAGGTCATCTTGCAGGGCTCTGGTAGTGCTCCTTCTGTTCCTCCTTGCACCAAGGCTGAGGTAGCTGTCCTGCTGCTGGGTTGTTGCCCTCCTACGGCCCCCTTCATGTCTCCTGATGAACTGGCCTGTCTCCTGATTGCACCTCCAGCCTCTGGACACTACGCCGACAGACACAGCAAACCTTGCCACAGCTCGCACTAATGTGCCATCCTGGATGAGCTGCACTACCTGAGCCACTTGTGTGGGTTGTAGAGTCTGTCTCATGCTACCACGAGTGTGAAAGCACAACCAACATTCAAAAATGACCAAAACATCAGCCAGAAAGCATTGGTACTGAGATGTAGTCTGTGGTCCCCACTTGCAGAACCACTCCTTTATTGAGGGTGTCTTGATAATTGTCAATAATTTCCATCTGTTGTCTATTCCATTTGCACAACACCATGTGAAATTGATTGCCAATCAGTGTTGCTTCCTAAGTGGACAGTTTGATTTCACAGAAGTTTGATTTACTTGGAGTTATGTTCTGTGTTCCCTTTATTTTTTTGAGCAGTGTATATTACTAGATGGCAGCAAAGCCACAAACTCCTCCGTGTGTACTGAATATGCAGAATACCTTATATATGTGTTGTGTTTCTCCTCCTTGTTGCTATGCCTTTAAGTATAAGTGGGGCTGAGGCAGTGAATGTGTTAAACTTCAGATCCTAGCAGAATAAAACGATGTTGCTCATCGCCCTCTGCTGGCCGCTCACATTGTGCTGTGCCCTGTGTGTGTGTGTGTATATATATATATATATATATATATATTTATCGGCATCTCTAATATTCATGCTGATGCATTTTGAGGCTACAGAGCTTTCATTTTTCTCCTTTTTTTATAGCTGGTTTTATCAGCAGCTTCTGCCTGTATCCAGACTCAGAGCGGAATCCCCCCTCTCCCTCCTTTCTTCCATCCCCCTCTTCCAGCTTCATCAGGAGGAAGAAAAAAAAATATAATAACATTCAGGATACACAATGTATAGTTGCTGTGCAAGGGTGATGCTCCTGAATGGGAGAAGCCTGGTCCTCGCTGGCTTTTGAAGGCTTTTTTTGCGGGGAGGGGGGTTACTTTTTTGAAGGAGGGGAGGGGGGTCCAGAGAGGGGGAAAAAAAAATCCTTGGAGATTAAGGATGTCTTCAGCGAAGAGGCCAAGAGGAAGGG
The DNA here is from genome assembly GCF_039654945.1 of Dendrobates tinctorius. Lineage (NCBI taxonomy): Eukaryota > Metazoa > Chordata > Amphibia > Anura > Dendrobatidae > Dendrobates > Dendrobates tinctorius. The sequence goes on from NW_027361715.1 coordinate 10,383,174, forward strand.
TAAGTGAGAGGCTGAATGAGAGTGGAAGAGGAGGGGGCTGTCTAACCTCCCGTGTAAGTGGCCTTGCTCCATCGCCATCTTAAGCCGGTGGTGCCTGCTGTAGTTCCCCGACTCAGGCTGCAGGCCCTTTAACCGCAGCACTCTCTTTCCATCCTTGCCGCAAGACTCGGTGGCGCTCGCTGCCTTAGGGAATCAGGATGCTTGTGCATACCCCTACCGACGGCCCATGGGAGCTCGGAGCTAGGTGAGAAAGTGCCAAGTGGGATTTCTGCGCCTCCTGCCCCCTCCGTCTTAGTCTGTTCAGTGGGATGGTGGGAGATATATATATTTTATAGGAAAAAAATGTGGCTTGCAAATCTGAATGTTTTTGGCGTGAAGTGTGCTGCACTGGCGTTCCGTGTCTGCGGCTATATATCGCAAGTTTGAGAAGAGCCGCAGATGCGGATGCGGCCGTTAATCATTGTTTTGTCCATTAAGCTGCGTAGATTAGGCTTTCTCCATCAGGAATAAATACGGGGACTGCAGGCGAGCAGCAATCACTGGCTGGAGTAACGAGGAGTGCAGGACGCAGCCTGTGTGGGTGTGTGCGTATGTGTGTATACCGCCATTGTGTATTTATAGGGTATGTCCTCGCTCCGCCGTGTATACATTATGTGTGATGGCAGTCGTGTCGTTACTAATAGTGCAGGATAACCTGCGTCATGTGTTATCAGATGAGGGGCAGACAGGCAGAACCCCCCGCTCCAGCACCGGAGCTTTCAGCTGTCACCGTGACACGTGCTGGCTAAGTCACATTGTGTCCGGGGTCTTATCGTGGTGCCATGGAGGAGGCATCAGTCACCTGACGGAGAGACATGTCCGTGTATGCAAAGAGCCTATGTTACCCACAATGCGATTTATAGATTCTTTCTGAAAAATGTTGGATGCATTCGTCACCAACGGATCTTGAAATGTTTGTTTTTCTCGCAATCGTCCAAATCGGTATTTCATAGGTTTTTTTTTTTTTAACTTTTATGTAAAGACTCAATATTAACCTGCTGACCCTTCTACCCTTTGCCCTGGTATCTTCTGGGCCAGGTCCTGACTGATGAGGGCCCATTTTTGCCTAATCAGGGCTTGGAGTTTATCACCATTTCTGTATTTTTGTTTGTCCACCGGCTTTTTGATTGACCTCAGGTTCTCAATGGGATTGAGATCTGGGGTGTTTTTTGGCAATGGGTCCAAAATGTCAATGTTTTGTTTGCTGAGACACTTAGGTATCACTTTTGGTTTGTGACATTGTCACCATCATGCTGGAAAAAGCAGTGTTCATTGTCATATTGCTCCTGTGTCGTTGCTCTCGGAGGATGGTTAGATCCCATTCTTTATTCATGGCAGCTTTCTTAAGCAAAATTGTGAGTGAGCCCCCTCCATGGATGAGAAGCCCCCACACATGATTGGTCTCAGGATGCTTTAATGTTGCCATGACACAGGACTCATTGTAGAGTTCATCTATTCTTCTCCAGACAATCATTTTATAAACAGTCTGAAGAGGCTTCATCAGAGAATATAACTTTACCACATTCCTCTGCTGTCTGTGCTTCCTGCAGAATTTTAGATTGGCCTTGTTGTTTTTCTTGGAGAGAAGCTTTTTTCCTACCCTTCTTGACACCACGTCAGCCTGTAAAAGCCTTTGCATCAGTGTGTGCATTTACTCTCACACCTGACTGCAGCCATTTCTGAGCAAGCTCTGTACTGGTGTTGAACTGATCTCATAGCTGAATCCTCTTTAGGAGACAGTCCTGGCACTTGATAAACCTTCTTGGGCACCCTGAAGCCTTTTTTAAAGCAGTTGAACCTCACTTAGATGATCATGAAAATAGTTGATTTAAAGGCAATGTTACTGGAAGCAATATCCTTACCTGTAGAGGTCTTTGGATACAATGCAGTGATGACTGAGCTGAGACCGGAGGATATGTATGAGTTAAACATGCTCCCAGCCAGAGTCTGACTTGTATAGCACGTGGCCACGTCCCGACCAGGGACGTGGCCAACTAGAACAGGCTCTTGCCGGGAGTATGTATAACGCATACATACCCTCTGGTCCCGACTCAGAAACTAGCGAATCCTCACAGCATACAGTGTGTGCTCTGGGGGGAGTCATAAGTTTGCAGTCACACTGAGTGACTGCAGGCTTATCGATTTGGACCCCTTTAATTTTCATGGCAAGGAATAACGGCAATTTTTTTGCAATTCTTCTGATTGCACACAGGACAGCTCCTATTCCAGAGGACCCATCCATCTTTTCATTTAATGGACGGCCATTCACATAAATGGTCGCCATTTCATACTTCACTTTCTCCTGCAGGAAAGTGTCTCGAGGACTATGGCTTACCCAGCAAACTCAGCTATTTTCCAAGGGTGATGGGAGCTTGACCCATCTTTCTGGGTGCACTAGTTGTGAAACAATCACATTTTTTTTGCTGCAAATCTAGCAGTTCTCTGAATGCTGAGCTATGTATAACCCCGCCCACACCACTGATTGGCTACTTTCTGTATACACACTGCATAGGGGTGGAGTTATGCAGAGCTCATGAATATGGATGACTACATGGCAGCAGGTTTACTAGTCCTTAAGTGATAATTTTCTGCTGATAAAATAGTGATTTTTTTTTCAAAACAACAGTAAGCAGCCCAGTAAGTGACACATCACTGAAATCAGGGTTTCTGCCTCTACATCATGCTGCTCTCAGATTAGGTGGCAAAAACATAATGCAGTTTCCCTTTAAAATCCTGATCATATGAACAGCAAGTCTTTTTTATATAGAAATTAATATGTTTGTTCTTTTGTAAGTCCTCAGTGTGCACCTAGTTAATCGTTCTACAAATTGAAGGTCTATTTTTGTAGTAGTGTTCTGGTTATGAACCTTTCTTGTTTTTTAGCTGACTGATAGAAGCTATTACCACATTAGAGCCAATTTGCGGAAACTATGAAGTTACAGAGTGCTAATTCTGGCTCTTTTGCAGAATTTTGTCCACCATTATTTTTCATTACTCGTCTTGGAGAGGTTCAGGCATTTGTCGTACAGCCAACCCCATTGAAGCGAATGCGAAACGCGCGTCGGGACTGCAGGCACGGTCGGTCCACATAGGGGAACATGGGTAAGAGGGATTTCTCCACTGATTTAGACTCTTGTATGAATTGTATTTACTAATTTACTCCGAGTTCTGTGATCATAAGGATTATTTTTGTAACTGTGAGTGGTGGCTGTTCAGGATGATTCTTGTACTTGGCTGGATTAATTTCATGCTGTTATATTTTTTTTATTCCTACACCATTCATGCACTAGCACTTTACATATTAGTTTACTTTACTCCTTGTGATCATATAGACCAGTGGTGGCGAATCTATGGCACGCAGAGCCACATGCACTATCACCTCAGCACTAGCGCAGTTCCGCCCCAGTTGACCAGGCCCGTGAAGGGTCCGCCTACACCAGCCCCTACTTCTACTGCATGTGCGTCCTCGTGTGCACATCCAGTTGAAGTGTGTTGCAGCGCACAAACTTGCTGGATCCGTGCTCCGCAATATACGCTACTGGCCAATCAGAGGCCAGAAGCTGATGTCAGCGTGCACGTGACTGGACGCATGGCAGTGACGTCATGCGCCCCCGTCACTTGGACGTTGCAGTTAGCTGATGGCTTCAGAAGACAATGACGCGCGTCGGAGGAGTGGAGAAAAGGTGATTAGGTGTGTTTTATTGTTTTTTTGTTTTGTCTTTTTCTCTATGTATTGAACAACAGCGACACCGGCAGGGGAGTGCATATACCAGGATGGAGAGCATATTGGTAAAAGAAGTGATAAACTCAACGATCCCCCTGAAGCTTCTGTTCTAATGCTTTTAAGTCCTGCTTCAACACCCCAAAAGACAGGAAATTCTCGCTCAGCTCCTCCTTGGTAATTGGCCAAGTGGGCGTTTCCTACCACTTCAGTGCGTTGAGATGCACTGAAGGCCTGACAGACTAGTGGGACCAAGTGGTGCTGCGGAAAATTATTGATTAGTGTACTGCAAATTGGACAGAACCAGTCCAACAGGCACTGCCTTCTGGCTGCAGTCCCAAGTGTGCCATTGTAGCGACGTGATTTACATGTGACTGCTGCTCATCCTCAGAAGGAAGTGGGTAGCAGTAGTCTGGATGGATTTTATGGGGATCGGCTACTGAGGGCTATTAGTGAACATTCTAACACAATGGGCTTGTGACTATTTTTTTTGCCACTTTCCAGCAGAGCATTAGTGTGACTCTAGCTATGTAGCCGTCCTCGGACCGCAGATGACATTTACATTACCCTATTTCCACTTTGGCACATGCTGCTGTAATAAACTTGCCAAGCGCTGGCAAATGCCGGTCCAATATTAATGTGTCTCCGAGGCTTTGAATGGATGTGCGCATGTATCTGTGCAATGCAACTTTGCAATAAAATACTACCGTAAATGATTGGTTTTAATATAGTCCCCCCCTTCCTTCATAAGAGATAACAGAGCGGTGGAGAGCAGTAGATTTACTTAAGTTTACACAATGAGGCTCCGATGTGAAATTGTGGATTAATGGTTTTAATAGTCTCCATCCCCCTCTGTACGAGGTAGCGAGTGAATGGATAATGCAGACAATGCTTTAATATTGCCCTGCAAAGCGATAATAAATTGTGAGCATAGGAAAAAATATTCTACTTAGACAGTCTACCCAGATGTCTTACATTTTTAATAACAATTTGTAATCTTTACTGACCTCCCTGTTCCAGTTATATCCATTGTATGTCTTACTGTAAGCATACAGTTGTGGCCAAAAGTATTGACACCCCTGCAATTCTGTCAGATAATACTCAGTTTCTTCCTGAAAATGATTGCAAACACAAATTCTTTGATATTATTATCTTCATTTTATTTGTCTTAAATGAAAAAACACAAAAAGAATTGTCCTAAAGCCAAATTGGATATAATTCCACACCAAACATAAAAAAGAGGGTGGACAAAAGTATTGGCACTGTTCGAAAAATCATGTGATGCTTCTCTAATTTGTGTAATTAACAGCACCTGTAACTTACCTGTGGCACCTAACAGGTGTTGGCAATAACTAAATCACACTTGCAGCCAGTTGACATGGATTAAAGTTGACTCAACCTCTGTCCTGTGTCCTTGTGTGTACCACATTGAGCATGGAGAAAAGAAAGAAGACCAAAGAACTGTCTGAGGACTTGAGAAACCAAATTGTGAGGAAGCATGAGCAATCTCAAGGCTACAAGTCCATCTCCAAAGACCTGAATGTTCCTGTGTCTACCGTGCGCAGTGTCATCAAGAAGTTTAAAGCCCATGGCACTGTGGCTAACCTCCCTAGATGTGGACAGAAAAGAAAAATTGACACGAGATTTCAACACAAGATTGTGCGGATGTTGGATAAAGAACCTCGACTAACATCCAAACAAGTTCAAGCTGCCCTGCAGTCCGAGGGTACAACAGTGTCAACCCGTACTATCCGTAGGCGTCTGAATGAAAAGGGACTGTATGGTAGGAGACCCAGGAAGACCCCACTTCTTACCCCGAGACATAAAAAAGCCAGGCTGGAGTTTGCCAAAACTTACCTGAAAAAGCCAAAAACATTTTGGAAGAATGTTCTCTGGTCAGATGAGACAAAAGAAGAGCTTTTTGGGCAAAGGCATCAACATAGAGTTTACAGGAGATAAAAAGAGGCATTCAAAGAAAAGAACACGTTCCCTACAGTCAAACATGGCGGAGGTTCCCTGATGTTTTGGGGTTGCTTTGCTGCCTCTGGCACTGGACTGCTTGACCGTGTGCATGGCATTATGAAGTCTGAAGACTACCAACAAATTTTGCAGCATAATGTAGGGTCCAGTGTGAGAAAGCTAGGTCTCCCTCAGAGGTCATGGGTCTTCCAGCAGGACAATGACCCAAAACACACTTCAAAAAGCACTAGAAAATGGTTTGAGAGAAAGCACTGGAGACTTCTAAGGTGGCCAGCAATGAGTCCAGACCTGAATCCCATAGAACACCTGTGGAGAGATCTAAAAATGGCAGTTTGAAGAAGGCACCCTTCAAATATCAGGGACCTGGAGCAGTTTGCCAAAGAAAAATAGTCTAAAATTCCAGCAGAGCATTGTAAGAAACTCATTGATGGTTACCGGAAGCGGTTGGTCGCAGTTATTTTGGCTAAAGGTTGTGCAACCAAGTATTAGGCTAAGGGTGCCAATACTTTTGTCTGGCCCATTTTTGGAGTTTTGTGTGAAATGATCAATGTTTTGCTTTTTGCTTCATTCTCTTTTGTGTTTTTTCATTTAAGGCAAATTAAATGAAGATAATAATACCAAAGAATTTGTGTTTGCAATCATTTTCAGGAAGAAACTGAGTATTATCTGACAGAATTGCAGGGGTGTCAATACTTTTGGCCACAACTGTACGCGAGTCATATACGCCAGGGGGTCGGAGGGGTGCGGGGGTGCCAGATTATACTGACCCCCCTGACGCGTTTCTGCAGCCCCCCTGCTTGTCCCACGGTCTCCCTTCCTTCCTTTAGCGGTCACGTGGTACCGCTCATTAAACTCATGAATATGCACATATTCATGAGGTTAATGAGCAGTACCACGTGACCTCTGAAGGAAGGGAGACCGTGGGAGAAGGGGGCTGCAGAGACCGCGCCAGGAGGGGGTAAGTATATTCAGTATTCACCTGTCCCAGGTCCATCACTGCTCGCCGCTGTCTGCTGCGTCCTCTGTCAGTGACATTCAGCCAGCAGAGGGCGCGGTGACGTTAGTGCGCGCCGCGCCCTCTGCTGCCTGAACGTCACTGACAGAGGATGCGGCAGATAGCGGCGAGCAGATATGGACCCGGGACAGGTGAATATCTCAGGTGCTGGGTCCTGAGCCAGCGGCGACACCGGCACCTGGCCCCCATAGGGCGCCGGTGTCGCCGCCTGCTCAGGACCTGACACCTGGCCCCCAGTAACGAGAGGTGAGTATGCCATTTTTTTTTGCAGCAGCAGCGGCATATGGGGCATAATCTATGGAGCATTTTATGGGGCATAATCTATGGAGCAGCATATGGGGGCATAATCTATGGAGCATCTTATGGGGGCAGCATATGGGGGCATAATCTATGGAGCAGCATATGGGGGCATAATCTATGAAGCATCTTATGGGGCATCATATGGAGACATCTATGGAGCATCTTATGGGGCAGCATGTGGGGGCATAATCTATGGAGCATCTTATGGAGCAGCATATGGGGGCATAATCTATGGAGCATCTTATGGAGCAGCATATGGGGGCATAATCTATGGAGCATTTTATGGGGCATCATATGTGGGCATTATCTATGGAGCATCTTATGGGGCAGCATATGGGGCATAATCTATGGAGCATTTTATGGGGCCATAACCTTTATGGAGCAGCATATGGGGCATATTCTATGGAGCATCTTATGGGGCCATAACCTTTATGGAGCAGCATATGGGGCATATTATTCTGTGGAGCATCTTATGGGGCCCTTATTAACCTTTGTGCAGCATTATATGGGGAGTATTTTGTATGGAGCATCTTATGGGGCCCATCATGAACTGTATGGAGCATTATATGGGGCTCCTGATTCAATATGGATATTCAAAAATATTTAACCTACTGATGTCTGAATTAGGCTAGTTTCACAATAGCGTTACCAAGCGCAGGGCCGCCGCTAAGCTCCGCCCCTGGCCACACCCCCTCCGGTCAGCTCATCTGATGACGCTGCATGCGATCAGCGTACCGTATATTTAGCGTTGGGTACGCTGGTTGTGCGCTGGCATGATTTTGCCGGCGCTTGCGCCCTTTTGGCGCTGCGCCGAGCACACAAAAATGCACTCTGTTGCATTTTTGTGCGCTCGGCGCAAGCGCCGGCAAAAACATGCCAGCGCACGACCAGCGTACCCAACGCTTAAATATAGCTTAGCGGTGGCCCTGCGCTGCGCTTGGTAACGCTAGTGTGAAACTAGCCTAAATTTTACTTTTATTGGTATCTATTTTTATTTTTGAAATTTACCAGTAGCTGCTGCATTGTCCACCCTAGGCTTATACCCGAGTCAATAAGTTTTCCCAGTTTTTTGTGGCAAAATTAGGGGGTCGGCTTATACTCGGGTTGGCTTATACACAAGTATATACGGTATATTAATAAGTATAAAACGGATAGAGTGAAAAGTACACGGGCGCTACCCAGCCACAAAATAGCTCAGATGCAGCGGATAGGGAGACAGGACTGTGTCGATTCCTGTTTGAAACCAAAGAATTGTGCAATTAAATACCTTACCGCGCTATACTGAGCAGATATAAAAAACAGAACCAGGGAATCTATAATGGACAAGGAAAAAAGGAAGGGGGGGAGGGAGAGACAGAAGGGGTTTGTAACTAATACTTACTTTTAATTGAAGGGATTTTGAGGAATATTCTTAGTGATATAGGGCGTTTGTCTGGCGGATACCTCGCCTGTGATGTTGTATTCGTGATTTCTTGTAGTAATCAGTGATACTGATAAAAGAATATATTAATAGGATTAAAATGTCAATAGTGTTAATATCCTATACTAAACCTAAATAAATTAATTGTACTCACTATGATTTACTGAATATTGCTAATTTCCTCCAGGTTGGTACCGTGGTGTTTACTGTGGTGCTTGCTGATAGCCCACTATCACAGTGCTGACCAAATAAAATTAAATACAATTAATATTAATAACCGTGATAAAATATCACAGCTATGGAATAGCCGCTGCACTTACTTATATTTGTATGTAAGAAGTAAGCAGGGACAGTATCTTCTCATGTAAGCATTGCAATGAGGCTTTAGCTGTAAAGAAACTTTCACTTGTAGAGTGCTTGTGATAATTCCTGCTATTTGGATAAAGCAGGAGCAAGGTTTGCTGGTTTTGTCAGGCACTAGACAGGAAAAAAACCACTTAATATAGTGATGTTATAATAATCGGTCAGTCCAAAAAGGACTTATTGCATCTGGACTTACTGTTACCGCTTGCTGAGTGCCGCAAAATTCCTGCACACGGGGAGGATGAGGCTGCACCGCACGTAGCGGGGGAGCGGGAGAACGCCAGCACCTCGTGTGCTCCGGCCGGAAGCAGCAGCGAGGACGCGGCGCGATAGGGGGGCGGAGCTTAGTGACGTCACAAGCTAGGTAAACAAGGACGGGTGCACAGAGGGCACAAACCAACGCGTTTCGAGGGTGGCTTCCCTCTTCGTCAGGGCTATTAATAAGTTCTTTGTGATCTTTATGAACACATGTAAAGGTAATTTTTAGTTAACTGGACAGTCCCTTTAACTGTGTTTCAGGGTCTGCAAGGATTCATTGAGATACTGTTGTATTAAAGGTATAACTTGCGTCTTGTTGCATTGGTCCAGTAGAAGTAGGGACGTGTATGGGGTAATATGAAGCACATGTCATAATGAGCCATAATTGTATTCTGACACCATCCGATGTGCTGGAAAGTATTTTCTCAATTTAACAACCTCTTTTTTGTATTACAAAAAGTAAGGATTATAACTTTGCAAGGGGTTATCTAAGAATACGTAATACTGGCTGTCAGTATTAGCAATACCTCCTCACATGTCTGGCCATGTTTGGATAAAATTGGCAACGCAAAATTCAGGGAATTGTAAGCCCTACCTTGGGAACTCCCCCAAAACAGCCACTTTTGGGAATGGTTTGGCTAACCCTCATCCCATGGTGATCAACTTTGTGGACTATCCTGGCAAAATTGGGACTGTTGGTGGTATGTTTTTCCATACTTGCCAACCTTTTGCCGAGAAAGGGTGCATGATGCCCCGGCAACCTTTTATGATGTGAGGACCCAACTTTGGAATTACATGTCAATGAGTTTTGGGATTCCATATAGGTTTTTATTAATACCAACGCGTTTCTGTGCTGGACCAGCATCTTTCTCAAGGTGTAAAAACGAGACACTTGGATTATACCCCACCTAATGGTGATATAGCGGTGTGCAGCCAATTAAATAAATATAATAGGGAAAAACTCCCAGAAAAAGGGCACTTACATGTTTATTAGTGTATGACACTGGCTTCCCCGTCGCCCTAACGCGCGTTTCGCTTCTTCGTCAGGAGGCGTGTGTTATATTTATTTAATTGGCTGCACACCGCTATATCACCGTTAGGTGGGGTATATACATATTGATAGGTGGCATATAATTTTTGAGTCTCCATGTATTTAAATATAGGCTGTGCCTGTTTTAATTAAGGAACTTTTTCCTTTTATTTAAATATGCTTACCCAGTATACATGAGTTTAACAATTATGGGTGTTGTCTGTACCAATTAGTGGCATACTGTATGATTAATTTTCATTATAATTGTATACAGGCTTTGCCTGCTTTGAATCAAATAGTCACAGTGTATGCTATTTATGGGCAAACGTGCAGTATGGCTCCCCGTTTGGATAGCAGTATCCCTGTTTTATCATCTGTGAACAATTTGTAATGTTTGAATATTTTGTGTAGCATATTGTGCTTAATAAAATTTGCATACTTGGTTTATATACCTTGAGAAAGGCTCTGGTCCAGCTCAGAAACTTGTTAATCCCAAGGCTCTTCATTTTCTTAACACAGCCACCTAAACGTGACATTTTCCATTTTTGCCATTATGCCTCTGGAAGAACCATTTCCTCCCGCCACGGGGCGGCAGTGGCGTCTTTCCACGCTTTTATAGGCGTTCTCCTAGCCAACAATACCTTCAGGTGGGCTCTACCATCGCTTGTACTTATCCCATACCAGACAGTATTGCCCAATTTTGTGCGCTTCTGTCCATCTCCAGAGCTTCTCAATGTCAATGAGGTTGTTTCTGAAGCAGTGATTACGGCAAAGCTTTTTCTGAAAAATTCTACAGTTGTTGAAATTGTTTCATCAAATCTTCCACGTATGATCTACTCTTATAGATGTCAACCAGATCTCCGATTATTTTAGCCGCTCTGTAACTCTTCTAGGTTAATTCTGCTTTAGTAGTGTCGTATATTGATAGTCATTCCCCTTCTTTTTCAGCCGCCCTCCTCCAAAAAGCTTGATGGTTCTCGGTCCTACCACAAGCTGTCGAATTCTAAGGTGAGGTCAACATCTGAGAAGCGCCCCAAAAAAAAGGCTGATTCCGAGAGCAAGCAGGAGAAGGCTAATCGGATTATCTCGGAAGCCATCGCGAAAGCCAAGGAGAGGGGTGAGAGGAACATTCCTCGGGTCATGAGCCCTGAGAACTTTCCCAGTGTTTCCTCTTTAGAGGGTAAAGAGGAGAAACGGGGAAGAAAAGCAAAGTCCAAACCTAAGGAAAAAGAGAGCAAGAAAACCAAAGCCGGGCTCACCTCCAAACTGAAAGAGAAGAAGAAGATTGGGTGAGATTATCCAGTAATTGTTTTCTTATTGTTTACATGTATGACGGTGCAGAGAATGAATGACGTGGTCAGGCGGGTGGATCACTGCTGCAGGATTTACAGAGTCCGCGGATATAAAATCAATATACTGTGCCCGGAATATAAAATCACTATACTGTGCCCCCGAATATAAAATCACTATACTGTGCCCCTAATATAAAATCAATATACTGTGCCCCCGAATATAAAATCACTATACTGTGCCCCCGAATATAAAATCACTACACTGTGCCCCTAATATAAAATCAGTATACTGTGCCTCCCGAATATAAAATCAGTATACTGTGCCCCCCGAATATAAAATCAGTATACTGGGCCCCCCGAATATAAAATCAATATACTGTGCCCCTAATATAAAATCAATATACTGTGCCCCTAATATAAAATCATTATACTGTGCCCCTAATATAAAATCACTATACTGTGCCCCGAATATAAAATCAATATACTGTGCCCCCGAATATAAAATCACTACACTGTGCCCCTAATATAAAATCAGTATACTGTGCCCCCCGAATATAAAATCAGTATACTGTGCCCCCCGAATATAAAATCAATATACTGTGCCCCGAATATAAAATCATTATACTGTGCCCCCGAATATAAAATCACTATACTGTGCCCCTAATATAAAATCAATATACTGTGCCCCGAATATAAAATCACTATACTGTGCCCCGAATATAAAATCACTATACTGTGCCCCTAATGTAAAATCACTATACTGTGCCCCGAATATAAAAGCAATATACTGTGCCCAGAATATAAAATCACTATACTGTGCCCCGAATATAAAATCAGTATACTGTGCCCCGAATATAAGATCACCATACTGTGCCCCGAATATAAAATCACTATACTGTGCCCCGAATATAAAATCATTATACTGTGCCCCGAATATAAAGTCACTATACTGTTCCCCGAATATAAAATCAGTATACTGTGCCCCTAATATAAAATCATTATACTGTGCCCCGAATATAAAATCACTATACTGTGCCCCGAATATAAAATCACTATACTGTGCCCCGAATATAAAATCACCATACTGTGCCCCTAATATAAAATCAATATACTGTGCCCCGAATATAAAATCACTATACTGTGCCCCTAATATAAAATCATTATACTGTGCCCCGAATATAAAATCACTATACTGTGCCCCTAATATAAAATCAGTATACTGTGCTCCGAATATAAAATCATTATACTGTGCCCCCGAATATAAAATCACTATACTGTGCCCCCGAATATAAAATCACTATACTGTGCCCCTAATATAAAATCAGTATACTGTGCCCAGAATATAAAATCACTATACTGTGCCCCTAATATAAAATCAGTATACTGTGCCCCGAATATAAAATCACTATACTGTGCCCCTAATATAAAATCAATATACTGTGCCCCGAATATAAAATCACTATACTGTGCCCCGAATATAAAATCACTATACTGTGCCCCTAATGTAAAATCACTATACTGTGCCCCGAATATAAAATCAATATACTGTGCCCAGAATATAAAATCACTATACTGTGCCCCGAATATAAAATCATTATACTGTTCCCCGAATATAAAATCAGTATACTGTGCCCCGAATATAAGATCACCATACTGTGACCCGAATATAAAATCACTATACTGTGCCCCGAATATAAAATCATTATACTGTGCCCCGAATATAAAGTCACTATACTGTTCCCCGAATATAAAATCAGTATACTGTGCCCCTAATATAAAATCATTATACTGTGCCCCGAATATAAAATCACTATACTGTGCCCCGAATATAAAATCACTATACTGTGCCCCGAATATAAAATCACCATACTGTGCCCCTAATATAAAATCAATATATTGTGCCCCGAATATAAAATCACTATACTGTGCCCCTAATATAAAATCATTATACTGTGCCCCGAATATAAAATCACTATACTGTGCCCCTAATATAAAATCAGTATACTGTGCTCCGAATATAAAATCATTATACTGTGCCCCCGAATATAAAATCACTATACTGTGCCCCCGAATATAAAATCACTATACTGTGCCCCTAATATAAAATCAGTATACTGTGCCCAGAATATAAAATCACTATACTGTGCCCCTAATATAAAATCAGTATACTGTGCCCCGAATATAAAATCACTATACTGTGCCCCTAATATAAAATCAATATACTGTGCCCAGAATATAAAATCACTATACTGTGCCCCTAATATAAAATCAGTATACTGTGCCCCGAATATAAAATCACTATACTGTGCCCCTAATATAAAATCAATATACTGTGCCCCGAATATAAAATCACTATACTGTGCCCCGAATATAAAATCACTATACTGTGCCCCTAATGTAAAATCACTATACTGTGCCCCGAATATAAAATCAATATACTGTGCCCAGAATATAAAATCACTATACTGTGCCCCGAATATAAAATCATTATACTGTTCCCCGAATATAAAATCAGTATACTGTGCCCCTAATATAAAATCAGTATACTGTGCCCCGAATATAAAATCACTATACTGTGCCCCGAATATAAAATCACCATACTGTGCCCCGAATATAAAATCAATATACTATGCCCCGAATATAAAGTCACTATACTGTGCCCCGAATATAAAATCAATATACTATGCCCCAAATATAAAATCAGTATACTGTGCCTCTCGAATATAAAATCAATATACTGTTCCCCGAATATAAAATCATTATACTGTTCCCCGAATATAAAATCATTATACTGTTCCCCGAATATAAAATCATTATACTGTTCCCCGAATATAAAATCACTATACTGTGCCCCGAATATAAAATCACCATACTGTGCCCCGAATATAAAATCACCATACTGTGCCCCGAATATAAAATCACTATACTGTGCCCCTAATATAAAATTAGTATACTGTGCCCCTAATATAAAATCAATATACTGTGCCCCGAATATAAAATCAATATACTGTGCCCCGAATATAAAATCAGTATACTGTGCCCCTAATATAAAATCAATATACTGTGCCCCCGAATATAAAATCACTATACTGTGCCCCGAATATAAAATCAATATACTGTGCCCCCGAATATAAAATCAGTATACTGTGCCCCCGAATATAAAATCACTATACTGTTCCCCGAATATAAAATCAATATACTGTTCCCCGAATATAAAATCATTATACTGTTCCCCGAATATAAAATCACTATACTGTTCCCCGAATATAAAATCATTATACTGTTCCCCGAATATAAAATCAGTATACTGTGCCCCTAATTTAAAATCAGTATACTGTGCCCCGAATATAAAATTATACTGTGCCCCGAATATAAAATCACTATACTGTTCCACGAATATAAAATCAATATACTGTGCCCCGAATATAAAATCATTATACTGTTCCCCGAATATAAAATCAATATGCTGTTCCCCGAATCTAAAATCAATATACTGTGCCCCGAATATAAAATCAATATACTGTTCCCCGAATATAAAATCAATATACTGTTCCCCGAATATAAAATCAATATACTGTGCCCCGAATATAAAATCAATATACTGTTCCCCGAATATAAAATCAATATACTGTTCCCCGAATATAAAATCATTATACTGTTCCCCGAATATAAAATCAGTATACTGTGCCCCGAATATAAAATCAATATACTGTGCCCCTAATTTAAAATCAGTATACTGTGCCCCGAATATAAAATCGTTATACTGTGCCCCGAATATAAGATCACCATACTGTGCCCCGAATATAAAATCACTATACTGTGCCCCGAATATAAAATCATTATACTGTGCCCCCGAATATGAAATCATTATACTGTGCCCCCGAATATGAAATCATTATACTGTGCCCCCGAACATAAAATTAATATACTGTGCCCCTAATATAAAATCAGTATACTGTGCCCCGAATATAAAATCACTATACTGTGACCAGAATATAAAATCACTATACTGTGCCCCGAATATAAAATCACTATACTGTGCCCCGAATATAAAATCAATATACTGTGCCCCGAATATAAAATCACTATACTGTGCCCCTAATATAAAATCAGTATACTGTGCCCAGAATATAAAATCACTATACTGTGCCCCTAATATAAAATCAGTATACTGTGCCTCCCGAATATAAAATCAGTATACTGTGCCCCCCGAATATAAAATCAGTATACTGGGCCCCCCGAATATAAAATCAATATACTGTGCCCCTAATATAAAATCAATATACTGTGCCCCGAATATAAAATCAATATACTGTGCCCCCGAATATAAAATCACTACACTGTGCCCCTAATATAAAATCAGTATACTGTGCCCCCCGAATATAAAATCAGTATACTGTGCCCCCCGAATATAAAATCAATATACTGTGCCCCGAATATAAAATCATTATACTGTGCCCCCGAATATAAAATCACTATACTGTGCCCCTAATATAAAATCAATATACTGTGCCCCGAATATAAAATCACTATACTGTGCCCCGAATATAAAATCACTATACTGTGCCCCTAATGTAAAATCACTATACTGTGCCCCGAATATAAAAGCAATATACTGTGCCCAGAATATAAAATCACTATACTGTGCCCCGAATATAAAATCAGTATACTGTGCCCCGAATATAAGATCACCATACTGTGCCCCGAATATAAAATCACTATACTGTGCCCCGAATATAAAATCATTATACTGTGCCCCGAATATAAAGTCACTATACTGTTCCCCGAATATAAAATCAGTATACTGTGCCCCTAATATAAAATCATTATACTGTGCCCCGAATATAAAATCACTATACTGTGCCCCGAATATAAAATCACTATACTGTGCCCCGAATATAAAATCACCATACTGTGCCCCTAATATAAAATCAATATACTGTGCCCCGAATATAAAATCACTATACTGTGCCCCTAATATAAAATCATTATACTGTGCCCCGAATATAAAATCACTATACTGTGCCCCTAATATAAAATCAGTATACTGTGCTCCGAATATAAAATCATTATACTGTGCCCCCGAATATAAAATCACTATACTGTGCCCCCGAATATAAAATCACTATACTGTGCCCCTAATATAAAATCAGTATACTGTGCCCAGAATATAAAATCACTATACTGTGCCCCTAATATAAAATCAGTATACTGTGCCCCGAATATAAAATCACTATACTGTGCCCCTAATATAAAATCAATATACTGTGCCCCGAATATAAAATCACTATACTGTGCCCCGAATATAAAATCACTATACTGTGCCCCTAATGTAAAATCACTATACTGTGCCCCGAATATAAAATCAATATACTGTGCCCAGAATATAAAATCACTATACTGTGCCCCGAATATAAAATCATTATACTGTTCCCCGAATATAAAATCAGTATACTGTGCCCCGAATATAAGATCACCATACTGTGACCCGAATATAAAATCACTATACTGTGCCCCGAATATAAAATCATTATACTGTGCCCCGAATATAAAGTCACTATACTGTTCCCCGAATATAAAATCAGTATACTGTGCCCCTAATATAAAATCATTATACTGTGCCCCGAATATAAAATCACTATACTGTGCCCCGAATATAAAATCACTATACTGTGCCCCGAATATAAAATCACCATACTGTGCCCCTAATATAAAATCAATATATTGTGCCCCGAATATAAAATCACTATACTGTGCCCCTAATATAAAATCATTATACTGTGCCCCGAATATAAAATCACTATACTGTGCCCCTAATATAAAATCAGTATACTGTGCTCCGAATATAAAATCATTATACTGTGCCCCCGAATATAAAATCACTATACTGTGCCCCCGAATATAAAATCACTATACTGTGCCCCTAATATAAAATCAGTATACTGTGCCCAGAATATAAAATCACTATACTGTGCCCCTAATATAAAATCAGTATACTGTGCCCCGAATATAAAATCACTATACTGTGCCCCTAATATAAAATCAATATACTGTGCCCAGAATATAAAATCACTATACTGTGCCCCTAATATAAAATCAGTATACTGTGCCCCGAATATAAAATCACTATACTGTGCCCCTAATATAAAATCAATATACTGTGCCCCGAATATAAAATCACTATACTGTGCCCCGAATATAAAATCACTATACTGTGCCCCTAATGTAAAATCACTATACTGTGCCCCGAATATAAAATCAATATACTGTGCCCAGAATATAAAATCACTATACTGTGCCCCGAATATAAAATCATTATACTGTTCCCCGAATATAAAATCAGTATACTGTGCCCCGAATATAAGATCACCATACTGTGCCCCGAATATAAAATCACTATACTGTGCCCCGAATATAAAATCAGTATACTGTGCCCCGAATATAAAGTCACTATACTGTTCCCCGAATATAAAATCAGTATACTGTGCCCCTAATATAAAATCATTATACTGTGGCCCGAATATAAAATCACTATACTGTGCCCCGAATATAAAATCACTATACTGTGCCCCGAATATAAAATCACCATACTGTGCCCCTAATATAAAATCAATATACTGTGCCCCGAATATAAAATCACTATACTGTGCCCCTAATATAAGATCATTATACTGTGCCCCGAATATAAAATCACTATGCTGTGCCCCTAATATAAAATCAGTATACTGTGCTCCGAATATAAAATCATTATACTGTGCCCCCGAATATAAAATCACTATACTGTGCCCCCGAATATAAAATCACTATACTGTGCCCCTAATATAAAATCAGTATACTGTGCCCAGAATATAAAATCACTATACTGTGCCCCTAATATAAAATCAGTATACTGTGCCCCGAATATAAAATCATTATACTGTGCCCCCGAATATAAAATCACTATACTGTGCCCCCGAATCTAAAATCACTATACTGTGCCCCTAATATAAAATCAGTATACTATGCCCAGAATATAAAATCACTATACTGTGCCCCGAATATAAAATCAATATACTGTGCCCCGAATATAAAATCACTATACTGTGCCCCGAATATAAAATCACCATACAGTGCCCCGAATATAAAATCATTATACTGTGCCCCTAATATAAAATCATTATACTGTTCCCCGAATATAAAATCACTATACTGTTCCCCGAATATAAAATCACTATACTGTTCCCCAAATATAAAATCAATATACTGTGCCCCTAATATAAAATCAGTATACTGTGCCCCGAATATAAAATCACTATACTGTGCCCCGAATATAAAATCACCATACTGTGCCCCGAATATAAAATCAATATACTATGCCCCGAATATAAAGTCACTATACTGTGCCCCGAATATAAAATCAATATACTATGCCCCAAATATAAAATCAGTATACTGTGCCTCTCGAATATAAAATCAATATACTGTTCCCCGAATATAAAATCATTATACTGTTCCCCGAATATAAAATCATTATACTGTTCCCCGAATATAAAATCATTATACTGTTCCCCGAATATAAAATCACTATACTGTGCCCCGAATATAAAATCACCATACTGTGCCCCGAATATAAAATCACCATACTGTGCCCCGAATATAAAATCACTATACTGTGCCCCTAATATAAAATTAGTATACTGTGCCCCTAATATAAAATCAATATACTGTGCCCCGAATATAAAATCAATATACTGTGCCCCGAATATAAAATCAGTATACTGTGCCCCTAATATAAAATCAATATACTGTGCCCCCGAATATAAAATCACTATACTGTGCCCCGAATATAAAATCAATATACTGTGCCCCCGAATATAAAATCAGTATACTGTGCCCCCGAATATAAAATCACTATACTGTTCCCCGAATATAAAATCAATATACTGTTCCCCGAATATAAAATCATTATACTGTTCCCCGAATATAAAATCACTATACTGTTCCCCGAATATAAAATCATTATACTGTTCCCCGAATATAAAATCAGTATACTGTGCCCCTAATTTAAAATCAGTATACTGTGCCCCGAATATAAAATTATACTGTGCCCCGAATATAAAATCACTATACTGTTCCACGAATATAAAATCAATATACTGTGCCCCGAATATAAAATCATTATACTGTTCCCCGAATATAAAATCAATATGCTGTTCCCCGAATCTAAAATCAATATACTGTGCCCCGAATATAAAATCAATATACTGTTCCCCGAATATAAAATCAATATACTGTTCCCCGAATATAAAATCAATATACTGTGCCCCGAATATAAAATCAATATACTGTTCCCCGAATATAAAATCAATATACTGTTCCCCGAATATAAAATCATTATACTGTTCCCCGAATATAAAATCAGTATACTGTGCCCCGAATATAAAATCAATATACTGTGCCCCTAATTTAAAATCAGTATACTGTGCCCCGAATATAAAATCGTTATACTGTGCCCCGAATATAAGATCACCATACTGTGCCCCGAATATAAAATCACTATACTGTGCCCGAATATAAAATCATTATACTGTGCCCCCGAATATGAAATCATTATACTGTGCCCCCGAATATGAAATCATTATACTGTGCCCCCGAACATAAAATTAATATACTGTGCCCCTAATATAAAATCAGTATACTGTGCCCCGAATATAAAATCACTATACTGTGACCAGAATATAAAATCACTATACTGTGCCCCGAATATAAAATCACTATACTGTGCCCCGAATATAAAATCAATATACTGTGCCCCGAATATAAAATCAATATACTGTGCCCCTAATATAAAATCACTATACTGTGCCCCGAATATAAAATCAATATACTGTGCCCCGAATATAAAATCACTATACTGTGCCCCGAATATAAAATCACTATACTGTGCCCCGAATATAAAATCAATATACTGTGCCCCGAATATAAAATCAATATACTGTGCCCCTAATATAAAATCACTATACTGTGCCCCGAATATAAAATCACTATACTGTGCCCCGAATATAAAATCAATATACTGTGCCCCTAATATAAAATCACTATACTGTGCCCCGAATATAAAATCAATATACTGTGCCCCGAATATAAAGTCACTATACTGTGCCCCGAATATAAAATCATTATACTGTGCCCCCGAGTATAAAATCATTATACTGTGCCCCTAATATAAAATCATTATACTGTTCCCCGAATATAAAATCACTATACTGTTCCCCGAATATAAAATCAATATACTGTGCCCCGAATATAAAATCAGTATACTGTACCCCTAATATAAAATCAATATACTGAGCCCCCCGAATATAAAATCAATATACTGAGCCCCCCGAATATAAAATTACTATACTGTTCCCCGAATATAAAATCACTATACTGTGCCCCGAATATAAAATCAGTATACTTTGCCCCCAAATATAAAATCACTATACTGTTCCCCGAATATAAAATCAATATATACTGTTCCCCGAATATAAAATCATGATACTGTTCCCCGAATATAAAATCACTATACTGTTCCCCAAATATAAAATCAATGTACTGTTCCCCGAATATAAAATCACTATACTGTGCCCCTAATATAAAATCAATATACTGTGCCCCCGAATATAAAATCACTATACTGTGCCCCGAATATAAAATCACTATACTGTTCCCTTAATATAAAATCACTATACTGTGCCCCTAATATAAAATCAATATACTGTGCCCCCAAATATAAAATCACTATACTGTTCCCCGAATATAAAATCAATATATACAGTGCCTACAAGTAGTATTCAACCCCCTGCAGATTTAGCAGGTTTGATAAGATGCAAATAAGTTAGAGCCTTCAAACTTCACACAAGAGCAGGATTTATTAACAGATGCATAAATCTTACAAACCAAAAAGTTATGTTGCTCAGTTAAATTTTAATAAATTTTAAACATACAAGTGTGGTTCAAATATTATTCAACCCCTAGGTTTAATATTTTGTGGAATAACCCTTGTTTGCAATTACAGCTAATAATCGTCTTTTATAAGACCTGATCAGGCCGGCACAGGTCTCTGGAGTTATCTTGGCCCACTCCTCCATGCAGATCTTCTCCAAGTTATCTAGGTTCTTTGGGTGTCTCATGTGGACTTTAATCTTGAGCTCCTTCCACAAGTTTTCAATTGGGTTAAGGTCAGGAGACTGACTAGGCCACTCCAACACCTTGATTTTTTGCCTCTTGAACCAGGCCTTGGTTTTGTTGGCTGTGTGCTTTGGGTCGTTGTCTTGTTGGAAGATGAAATGACGACCCATCTTAAGATCCTTGATGGAGGAGCGGAGGTTCTTGGCCAAAATCTCCAGGTAGGCCGTGCTATCCATCTTCCCATGGATGCGGACCAGATGGCCAGGCCCCTTGGCTGAGAAACAGCCCCACAGCATGATGCTGCCACCACCATGCTTGACTGTAGGGATGGTATTCTTGGGGTCGTATGCAGTGCCATCCAGTCTCCAAACGTCACGTGTGTGGTTGGCACCAAAGATCTCGATCTTGGTCTCAACAGACCAGAGAACCTTGAACCAGTCTGTCTCAGAGTCCTCCAAGTGATCATGAGCAAACTGTAGACGAGCCTTGACATGACGCTTTGAAAGTAAAGGTACCTTATGGGCTCGTCTGGAACGGAGACCATTGCGGTGGAGTACGTTACTTATGGTATTGACTGAAACCAATGTCCCCACTGCCATGAGATCTTCCCGGAGCTCCTTCCTTGTTATCCTTGGGTTAGCCTTGACTCTTCGGACAAGCCTGGCCTCGGCACGTGAGGAAACTTTCAAAGGCTGTCCAGGCCGTGGAAGGCTAACAGTAGTTCCATAAGCCTTCCACTTCCGGATGATGCTCCCAACAGTGGAGACAGGTAGGCCCAACTCCTTGGAAAGGGTTTTGTACCCCTTGCCAGCCTTGTGACCCTCCACGATCTTGTCTCTGATGGCCTTGGAATGCTCCTTTGTCTTTCCCATGTTGACCATGTATGAGTGCTGTTCACAAGTTTGGGGAGGGTCTTAAATAGTCAGAAAAGGCTGGAAAAAGAGATAATTAATCCAAACATGTGAAGCTCATTGTTCTTTGTGCCTGAAATACTTCTTAATACTTTAGGGGAACCAAACAGAATTCTGGTGGTTTGAGGGGTTGAATAATAAATGACCCTCTGAATAAACTTTTCACAATTTAAAAAAAAATTAAACAAAGAAATAACATTCTTTTTTGCTGCAGTGCATTTCACACTTCCAGGCTGATCTACAGTCCAAATGTCACAATGCCAAGTTAATTCCGAATGTGTAAACCTGCTAAATCTGCAGGGGGTTGAATACTACTTGTAGGCACTGTACTGTTCCCCGAATATAAAATCATTATACTGTTCCCCGAATATAAAATCACTATACTGTTCCCCGAATATAAAATCACTATACTGTGCCCCTAATATAAAATCAATATACTGTGCCCCGAATATAAAATCACTATACTGTGCCCCGAATATAAAATCACTATACTGTGCCCCTAATATAAAATCAGTATACTGTGCCCCTAATATAAAATCAATATACTGTGCCCCGAATATAAAATCAGTATACTGTGCCCCTAATATAAAATCAATATACTGTGCCCCCGAATATAAAATCAGTATACTGTGCCCCTAATATAAAATCAATATACTGTGCCCCCGAATATAAAATCAGTATACTGTGCCCCTAATATAAAATCAATATACTGTGCCCCCGAATGTAAAATCAGTATACTGTGCCCCTAATATAAAATCACTATACTGTTCCCCGAATATAAAATCAATATACTGTTCCCCGAATATAAAATCATTATACTGTTCCCCGAATATAAAATCACTATACTGTTCCCCGAATATAAAATCAATATACTGTGCCCCGAATACAAAATCATTATACTGTGCCCCGAATATAAAATCAATATACTGTGCCCAGAATATAAAATCACTATACTGTGCCCCTAATTTAAAATCACTATACTGTGCCCCTAATATAAAATCAATATACTGTGCCCCCGAATATAAAATCAGTATACTGTGCCCCGAATATAAAATTACTATACTGTGCCCTGACTATAAAATCAGTATACTGTGCCCTTAATATAAAATCAATATACTGTGCCCCTAATATAAAATTAGTATACTGTGCCCCGAATATAAAATCATTATACTGTGCCCCCGAATATGAAATCATTATACTGTGCCCCCGAACATAAAATCAATATACTGTGCCCCTAATATAAAATCAGTATACTGTGCCCCGACTTTGAAATCAATATACTGTGCCCCCGAATATAAAATCAATATACTGTGCCCCTAATATAAAACCAATATACTGTGCCCCGAATATAAAATCACTATACTGTGCCCCGAATATAAAATCAGTATACTGTACCCCTAATATAAAATCAATATACTGAGCCCCCCGAATATAAAATCAATATACTGTGCCCCGAATATAAAATCATCATACTGTACCCCTAATATAAAATCAATATACTGAGCCCCCCGAATATAAAATCAATATACTGAGCCCCCCGAATATAAAATCACTATACTGTTCCCCGAATATAAAATCACTATACTGTGCCCCGAATATAAAATCAGTATACTTTGCCGCTAATATAAAATCACTATACTGTGCCCCCGAATATAAAATCAATATACTGTGCCCCGAATATGAAATCAATATATTGTGCCCCGAATATAAAGTCACTATACTGTGCCCCCGAATATAAAATCACTATACTGTTCCCCGAATATAAAATCAGTATACTGTGCCCCTAATATAAGATCACTGTACTGTGCCCCGAATATAAAATCAATATACTGTGCCCCGAATATAAAATCATTATACTGTGCCCCGAATATAAAATCATTATACTGTGCCCCGAATATAAAATCACTATACTGTTCCCTGAATATAAAATCACTATACTGAGCCCCCCGAATATAAAATCACTATACTGTGCCCCTAATATAAAATCACTATACTGTGCCCCTAATATAAAATCAATATACTGTGCCCCGAATATAAAATCACTATACTGTGCCCCCGAATATAAAATCAATATACTGTGCCCCGAATATGAAATCAATATATTGTGCCCCGAATATAAAGTTACTATACTGTGCCCCCTAATATAAAATCACTATAGTGTGCCACGAATATAAAATCACTATACTGTTTCCCGAATATAAAATCAGTATACTGTGCCCCTAATATAAAATCACTATACTGTGCCCCGAATATAAAATCAGTATACTGTGCCCCGAATATAAAATCACTATACTGTTCCCCGAATATAAAATCAATATACTGTGCCCCTAATATAAAATCACTATACTGTTCCCCGAATATAAAATCAATATACTGTGCCCCCGAATTTAAAATCACTATACTGTGCCCCTAATATAAAATCAATATACTGTGCCCCCGAATATAAAATCAATATACTGTGCCCCGAATATAAAATCACTATACTGTGCCCCGAATATAAAATCAGTATACTGTACCCCTAATATAAAATCAATATACTGAGCCCCCCGAATATAAAATCAATATACTGTGCCCCGAATATAAAATCACTATACTGTGCCCCGAATATAAAATCAGTATACTGTACCCCTAATATAAAATCAATATACTGAGCCCCCCGAATATAAAATCAATATACTGAGCCCCCCGAATATAAAATCACTATACTGTTCCCCGAATATAAAATCACTATACTGTGCCCCGAATATAAAATCAGTATACTTTGCCGCTAATATAAAATCACTATACTGTGCCCCCGAATATAAAATCAATATACTGTGCCCCGAATATGAAATCAATATATTGTGCCCCCGAATAGAAAATCACTATACTGTTCCCCGAATATAAAATCAGTATACTGTGCCCCTAATATAAAATCACTGTACTGTGCCCCGAATATAAAATCAATATACTGTGCCCCGAATATAAAATCATTATACTGTGCCCCGAATATAAAATCACTATACTGTTCCCTGAATATAAAATCACTATACTGAGCCCCCCGAATATAAAATCACTATACTGTGCCCCTAATATAAAATCACTATACTGTGCCCCTAATATAAAATCAATATACTGTGCCCCGAATATAAAATCACTATACTGTGCCCCCGAATATAAAATCAATATACTGTGCCCCGAATATGAAATCAATATATTGTGCCCCGAATATAAAGTCACTATACTGTGCCCCCTAATATAAAATCACTATAGTGTGCCACGAATATAAAATCACTATACTGTTCCCCGAATATAAAATCAGTATACTGTGCCCCTAATATAAAATCACTATACTGTGCCCCGAATATAAAATCAGTATACTGTGCCCCGAATATAAAATCACTATACTGTTCCCCGAATATAAAATCAATATACTGTGCCCCTAATATAAAATCACTATACTGTTCCCCGAATATAAAATCAATATACTGTGCCCCCGAATTTAAAATCACTATACTATGCCCCTAATATAAAATCAATATACTGTGCCCCCCAATATAAAATCAGTATACTGTGCCCCCGAATATAAAATCACTATACTGTTCCCCGAATATAAAATCAATATACTGTGCCCCGAATATAAAATCAATATACTGTTCCCCGAATATAAAATCAATATACTGTTCCCCGAATATAAAATCATTATACTGTTCCCCGAATATAAAATCACTATACTGTTCCCCGAATATAAAATCAATATACTGTGCCCCCCGAATATAAAATCATTATACTGTGCCCCGAATATAAAATCAATATACTGTGCCCCCGAATATAAAATCAATATACTGTGCCCCCCAAATATAAAATCACTATACTGTTCCCCTAATATAAAATCACTATACTGTTCCCCGAATATAAAATCAATATACTGTGCCCCGAATATAAAATAAGTATACTGTGCCCCCCGAATATAAAATCACTATACTGTTCCCCGAATATAAAATCACTGTACTGTTCCCCTAATATAAAATCAGTTTACTGTGCCCCGAATATAAAATCACTATACTGTTCCCCGAGTATAAAATCACTGTACTGTGCCCCTAATATAAAATCACTATACTGTGCCCCGAATATAAAATCAATATACTGTGCCCCGAATATAAAATCATCATACTGTGCCCCGAATATAAAATCAATATACTGTGCCCCGAAAATAAAGTCACTATACTGTGCCCCTAATATAAAATCAATATACTGTGCCCCTAATATAAAATCACTATACTGTGCCCCGAATATAAAATCAATATACTGTGCCCCGAATATAAAATCACTATACTGTGCCCCGAATATAAAATCAGTATACTGTGCCCCTAATATAAAATCATTATACTGTTCCCCGAATATAAAGTCACTATACTGTGCCCCCGAATATAAAATCACTATACTGTTCCCCGAATATAAAATCAATATACTGTGCCCTCGAATATAAGATCAATATACTGTGCCCCTAATATAAAATCACTATACTGTGCCCCGAATATAAAATCAATATACTGTGCCCCTAATGTAAAATCAGTATACTGTGCCACCGAATATAGAATCACTATACTGTGCCCCGAATATAAAATCATTATACTGTGCCCCCGAATATGAAATCATTATACTGTGCCCCCGAACATAAAATCAATATACTGTGCCCCTAATATAAAATCAGTATACTGTGCCCTGAATATAAAATCACTATACTGTGCCCCGAATATAAAATCACTATACTGTGCCCCGAATATAAAATCAATATACTGTGCCCCTAATATAAAATCACTATACTGTTCCCCGAATATAAAATCACTGTACTGTTCCCCTAATATAAAATCAGTTTACTGTGCCCCGAATATAAAATCACTATACTGTTCCCCGAGTATAAAATCACTGTACTGTGCCCCTAATATAAAATCACTATACTGTGCCCCGAATATAAAATCAATATACTGTGCCCCGAATATAAAATCATCATACTGTGCCCCGAATATAAAATCAATATACTATGCCCCGAATATAAAGTCACTATACTGTGCCCCTAATATAAAATCAATATACTGTGCCCCTAATATAAAATCACTATACTGTGCCCCGAATATAAAATCAATATACTGTTCCCCGAATATAAAATCACTATACTGTTCCCCGAATATAAAGTCACTATACTGTGCCCCCGAATATAAAATCACTATACTGTTCCCCGAATATAAAATCAATATACTGTGCCCTCGAATATAAGATCAATATACTGTGCCCCTAATATAAAATCACTATACTGTGCCCCGAATATAAAATCAATATACTGTGCCCCTAATGTAAAATCAGTATACTGTGCCACCGAATATAGAATCACTATACTGTGCCCCGAATATAAAATCATTATACTGTGCCCCCGAATATGAAATCATTATACTGTGCCCCCGAACATAAAATCAATATACTGTGCCCCTAATATAAAATCAGTATACTGTGCCCCGAATATAAAATCACTATACTGTGCCCCGAATATGAAATCAATATACTGTGCCCCGAATATAAAATCATCATACTGTGCCCCGAATATAAAATCAATATACTGTGCCCCGAATATAAAGTCACTATACTGTGCCCCGAATATAAAATCAATATACTGTGCCCTGAATATAAAATCACTATACTGTGCCCCTAATATAAAGTCACTATACTGTGCCCCTAATATAAAGTCACTATACTGTTCCCCGAATATAAAGTCACTATACTGTGCCCTGAATATAAAATCATTATACTGTTCCCCGAACATAAAATCACTATACTGTTCCCCGAATTTAAAATCAATATACTGTGCCCCGAATATAAAATCACTATACTGTGCCCCAAATATAAAATCAATATACTGTGCCCCCGAATTTAAGATCAATATACTGTGCCCCCGAATATAAAATCACTATACTGTGCCCCTGATGTAAAATCAGTATACTGTGCCCCCGAATATAAAATCAATATACTGTGCCCCTAATGTGAAATCACTATTCTGTTCCCCTAATATAAAATCAATATACTGTGCCCCGAATATAAAATCAATATACTGTGCCCCTAATGTAAAATCACTATACTGTGCCCCTAATATAAAATCAATATACTATGCCCCGAATATAAAATCAATATACTGTGTCCCGAATATAAAATCACTATACTGTTCCCCTAATATAAAATCATTATACTGTGCCCCCGAATATAAAATCACTATACTGTGCCCCTAATATAAAATCAATATACTGTGCCCCCGAGTATAAAATTATTATACTGTGCCCCTAATATAAATTCAATATACTGTGCCCCCGAATATAAAATCACTATACTGTGCACCGAATATAAAATCACTATACTGTGCCCCGAATATAAAATCATTATACTGTGCCCCTAATATAAAATCAGTATACTGTGCCCCGAATATAAAATTACTATACTGTGCCCTGAATATAAAATCAGTATACTGTGCCCTTAATATAAAATCAATATACTGTGCCCCTAATATAAAATCAGTATACTGTGCCCCGAATATAAAATCATTATACTGTGCCCCCGAATATGAAATCATTATACTGTGCCCCCGAACATAAAATCAATATACTGTGCCCCTAATATAAAATCAGTATACTGTGCCCCGACTTTGAAATCATTATACTGTGTCCCTAATATAAAATCAGTGTACTGTGCCCCCCGAATATAAAATCACTATACTGTGCCCCGAATATAAAATCACCATACTGTGCCCCTAATATAAAATCACTATACTGTGCCCCGAATATAAAATCACTATACCGTGCCCCAAATATAAAATCAATATACTGTGCCCCCGAATATAAAATCAATATACTGTGCCCCTAATATAAAACCAATATACTGTGCCCCGAATATAAAATCACTATACTGTGCCCCGAA
The DNA here is from genome assembly GCF_039654945.1 of Dendrobates tinctorius. Taxonomy (NCBI): domain Eukaryota; kingdom Metazoa; phylum Chordata; class Amphibia; order Anura; family Dendrobatidae; genus Dendrobates; species Dendrobates tinctorius. The sequence continues at coordinate 10,412,594 of NW_027361715.1, forward strand.
TATAAAATCAGTATACTGTACCCCTAATATAAAATCAATATACTGAGCCCCCCGAATATAAAATCAATATACTGTGCCCCGAATATAAAATCATCATACTATACCCCTAATATAAAATCAATATACTGAGCCCCCCGAATATAAAATCAATATACTGAGCCCCCCGAATATAAAATCACTATAATGTTCCCCGAATATAAAATCACTATACTGTGCCCCGAATATAAAATCAGTATACTTTGCCGCTAATATAAAATCACTATACTGTGCCCCCGAATATAAAATCAATATACTGTGCCCCGAATATGAAATCAATATATTGTGCCCCGAATATAAAGTCACTATACTGTGCCCCCGAATATAAAATCACTATACTGTTCCCCGAATATAAAATCAGTATACTGTGCCCCTAATATAAAATCACTGTACTGTGCCCCGAATATAAAATCAATATACTGTGCCCCGAATATAAAATCATTATACTGTGCCCCGAATATAAAATCATTATACTGTGCCCCGAATATAAAATCACTATACTGTTCCCTGAATATAAAATCACTATACTGAGCCCCCCGAATATAAAATCACTATACTGTGCCCCTAATATAAAATCACTATACTGTGCCCCTAATATAAAATCAATATTCTGTGCCCCGAATATAAAATCACTATACTGTGCCCCCGAATATAAAATCAATATACTTTGCCCCGAATATGAAATCAATATATTGTGCCCCGAATATAAAGTCACTATACTGTGCCCCCTAATATAAAATCACTATAGTGTGCCACGAATATAAAATCACTATACTGTGCCCCGAATATAAAATCAGTATACTGTGCCCCGAATATAAAATCACTATACTGTGCCCCTAATATAAAATCAGTATACTGTGCCCCGAATATAAAATCAATATACTGTGCCCCTAATATAAAATCACTATACTGTGCCCCTAATATAAAATCAGTATACTGTTCCCCGAATATAAAATCAATATACTGTGCCCCTAATATAAAATCACTATACTGTTCCCCGAATATAAAATCAATATACTGTGCCCCGAATATAAAATCACTATACTGTGCCCCTAATATAAAATCAATATACTGTGCCCCCGAATATAAAATCACTATAGTGTGCCACGAATATAAAATCACTATACTGTGCCCCTAATATAAAATCAGTATACTGTGCCCCGAATATAAAATCACTATACTGTTCCCCGAATATAAAATCAATATACTGTGCCCCTAATATAAAATCACTATACTGTTCCCCGAATATAAAATCAATATACTGTGCCCCGAATATAAAATCACTATACTGTGCCCCTAATATAAAATCACTATACTGTGCCCCGAATATAAAATCAGTATACTGTGCCCCTAATATAAAATCACTATACTGTGCCCCGAATATAAAATCACTATACTGTTCCCCGAATATAAAATCAATATACTGTGCCCCTAATATAAAATCACTATACTGTTCCCCGAATATAAAATCAATATACTGTGCCCCGAATTTAAAATCACTATACTGTGCCCCTAATATAAAATCAATATACTGTGCCCCCGAATATAAAATCAATATACTGTGCCCCGAATATAAAATCACTATACTGTGCCCCGAATATAAAATCACTATACTGTACCCCTAATATAAAATCAATATACTGAGCCCCCCGAATATAAAATCAATATACTGTGCCCCGAATATCAGGGTGGATTGATTTAAATCACGCCGATTTAAATCATGATTTAAATCACGATTTAAATCAAAAGATTTTTTTCTATTTAAATCGGATCGATTTAAATCATGATTTTAATCATGATTTAAATCACTGATTTAAATCAAAAGGTTTTTTTTTAATATAAATCACGATTAAAATGAGAAGTGAGAGCAGTGTGCATGTGCGCCCATAGTTACACGGACGAAACTAGGGGCAACGATCTAACGCCAGGGTGAGGGGGGGACCCCAAAGTAAGTAAAAATCTTTTTTGTTTTACTATATGGCAATAGGTAGGTGTTTAAAAGCAGCATGTCTTAATTGTATAAACTATTAATAGCCTCCACATTTTGTTCATACTGCCCCTTTAATTCCACACTTCTAGCTTGGTTTCAGTTTTGGTTTAGTTTCTTTTTCCCTGCATTCAGTTGACATGCCCAAACTTGTTGGATAGTCAGCAGTACTTGGCTCAGGCTGTAGTAACATCAGCAGTGCTTGGCTCAGGCTGTAGTAACAATCAAACTTCATAAGTGATCTGTGTGAGCCATGGCAGCAGGTCGTAAGAGAGACCCTATTTGGGTTAATTTTGTTGAGATGCCAGCAGCAGATCTTGGAAAGAAAGGTGCAAGAGCAAAGTGCAAATACTGTCAAAAGGATATCCAAGGACTTGTTTGCCGTTTGAAATCACATTATGAAAACTGCAACCAGAAGGGAAATGAAGATGTTGATAGTGATACAACTAATGTCAATGAACCCCCACAGCTTCTTATGCACCAGGAGCCTAGTACTAGTGGTAAGTCTGGCAATTAATTTACAACCTATTTTTTTAACAGACATTTTACTGGGATGGTTAAAGTCTATGAAAAGAAAAATGATTTAAATCAAAAAAATCTGATTTAAATCAAAAAAATCTGATTTTTTTGATTTTTTTAAAAAAATCAAGATTTTTATCCACCCTGCCGAATATAAAATCATCATACTGTACCCCTAATATAAAATCAATATACTGAGCCCCCCGAATATAAAATCAATATACTGAGCCCCCCGAATATAAAATCACTATACTGTTCCCCGAATATAAAATCACTATACTGTGCCCCCGAATATAAAATCAATATACTGTGCCCCGAATATGAAATCAATATATTGTGCCCCCGAATATAAAATCACTATACTGTTCCCCGAATATAAAATCAGTATACTGTGCCCCTAATATAAAATCACTGTACTGTGCCCCGAATATAAAATCAATATACTGTGCCCCGAATATAAAATCATTATACTGTGCCCCGAATATAAAATCACTACACTGTTCCCTGAATATAAAATCACTATACTGAGCCCCCCGAAAATAAAATCACTATACTGTGCCCCTAATATAAAATCACTTTACTGTGCCCCTAATATAAAATCAATATACTGTGCCCCGAATATAAAATCACTATACTGTGCCCCCGAATATAAAATCAATATACTGTGCCCCGAATATGAAATCAATATATTGTGCCCCGAATATAAAGTCACTATACTGTGCCCCCTAATATAAAATCACTATAGTGTGCCACGAATATAAAATCACTATACTGTTCCCCGAATATAAAATCAGTATACTGTGCCCCTAATATAAAATCACTATACTGTGCCCCGAATATAAAATCAGTATACTGTGCCCCGAATATAAAATCACTATACTGTTCCCCGAATATAAAATCAATATACTGTGCCCCTAATATAAAATCACTATACTGTTCCCCGAATATAAAATCAATATACTGTGCCCCCGAATTTAAAATCACTATACTATGCCCCTAATATAAAATCAATATACTGTGCCCCCCAATATAAAATCAGTATACTGTGCCCCCGAATATAAAATCACTATACTGTTCCCCGAATATAAAATCAATATACTGTGCCCCGAATATAAAATCAATATACTGTTCCCCGAATATAAAATCAATATACTGTTCCCCGAATATAAAATCATTATACTGTTCCCCGAATATATAATCACTATACTGTTCCCCGAATATAAAATCAATATACTGTGCCCCCCGAATATAAAATCATTATACTGTGCCCCGAATATAAAATCAATATACTGTGCCCCCGAATATAAAATCAATATACTGTGCCCCCCAAATATAAAATCACTATACTGTTCCCCTAATATAAAATCACTATACTGTTACCCGAATATAAAATCAATATACTGTGCCCCGAATATAAAATCAGTATACTGTGCCCCCCGAATATAAAATCACTATACTGTTCCCCGAATATAAAATCACTGTACTGTTCCCCTAATATAAAATCAGTTTACTGTGCCCCGAATATAAAATCACTATACTGTTCCCCGAGTATAAAATCACTGTACTGTGCCCCTAATATAAAATCACTATACTGTGCCCCGAATATAAAATCAATATACTGTGCCCCGAATATAAAATCATCATACTGTGCCCCGAATATAAAATCAATATACTGTGCCCCGAATATAAAGTCACTATACTGTGCCCCTAATATAAAATCAATATACTGTGCCCCTAATATAAAATCACTATACTGTGCCCCGAATATAAAATCAATATACTGTGCCCCGAATATAAAATCACTATACTGTGCCCCGAATATAAAATCATTATACTGTGCCCCTAATATAAAATCATTATACTGTTCCCCGAATATAAAGTCACTATACTGTGCCCCCGAATATAAAATCACTATACTGTTCCCCGAATATAAAATCAATATACTGTGCCCTCGAATATAAGATCAATATACTGTGCCCCTAATATAAAATCACTATACTGTGCCCCGAATATAAAATCAATATACTGTGCCCCTAATGTAAAATCAGTATACTGTGCCACCGAATATAGAATCACTATACTGTGCCCCGAATATAAAATCATTATACTGTGCCCCCGAATATGAAATCATTATACTGTGCCCCCGAACATAAAATCAATATACTGTGCCCCTAATATAAAATCAGTATACTGTGCCCCGAATATAAAATCACTATACTGTGCCCCGAATATAAAATCACTATACTGTGCCCCGAATATAAAATCAATATACTGTGCCCCGAATATAAAATCAATATACTGTGCCCCTAATATAAAATCACTATACTGTTCCCCGAATATAAAATCACTGTTCTGTTCCCCTAATATAAAATCAGTTTACTGTGCCCCGAATATAAAATCACTATACTGTTCCCCGAGTATAAAATCACTGTACTGTGCCCCTAATATAAAATCACTATACTGTGCCCCGAATATAAAATCAATATACTGTGCCCCGAATATAAAATCATCATACTGTGCCCCGAATATAAAATCAATATACTGTGCCCCGAATATAAAGTCACTATACTGTGCCCCTAATATAAAATCAATATACTGTGCCCCTAATATAAAATCACTATACTGTGCCCCGAATATAAAATCACTATACTGTTCCCCGAATATAAAGTCACTATACTGTGCCCCCGAATATAAAATCACTATACTGTTCCCCGAATATAAAATCAATATACTGTGCCCTCGAATATAAGATCAATATACTGTGCCCCTAATATAATATCACTATACTGTGCCCCGAATATAAAATCAATATACTGTGCCCCTAATGTAAAATCAGTATACTGTGCCACCGAATATAGAATCACTATACTGTGCCCCGAATATAAAATCATTATACTGTGCCCCCGAATATGAAATCATTATACTGTGCCCCCGAACATAAAATCAATATACTGTGCCCCTAATATAAAATCAGTATACTGTGCCCCGAATATAAAATCACTATAATGTGCCCCGAATATAAAATTAATATACTGTGCCCCGAATATAAAATCATCATACTGTGCCCCGAATATAAAATCAATATACTGTGCCCAGAATATAAAGTCACTATACTGTGCCCCGAATATAAAATCAATATACTGTGCCCTGAATATAAAATCACTATACTGTGCCCCTAATATAAAGTCACTATACTGTGCCCCTAATATAAAGTCACTATACTGTTCCCCGAATATAAAGTCACTATACTGTGCCCTGAATATAATATCATTATACTGTTCCCCGAATATAAAATCACTATACTGTTCCCCGAATATAAAATCAATATACTGTGCCCCGAATATAAAATCACTATACTGTGCCCCAAATATAAAATCAATATACTGTGCCCCCGAATATAAGATCAATATACTGTGCCCCCGAATATAAAATCACTATACTGTGCCCCTGATGTAAAATCAGTATACTGTGCCCCCGAATATAAAATCAATATACTGTGCCCCCGAATATAAAATCAATATACTGTGCCCCTAATGTGAAATCACTATTCTGTTCCCCTAATATAAAATCAATATACTGTGCCCCGAATATAAAATCAATATACTGTGCCCCTAATGTAAAATCACTATACTGTTCCCCTAATATAAAATCAATATACTGTGCCCCGAATTTAAAATCACTATACTGTTCCCCTAATATAAAATCAATATACTGTGCCCCTAATATAAAATCAATATACTATGCCCCGAATATAAAATCAATATACTGTGCCCCGAATATAAAATCACTATACTGTACCCCGAATATAAATTCACTATACTGTTCCCCTAATATAAAATCATTATACTGTGCCCCCGAATATAAAATCACTATACTGTGCCCCTAATATAAAATCAATATACTGTGCCCCTAATATAAAATCAATATACTATGCCCCGAATATAAAATCAATATACTGTGCCCCGAATATAAAATCACTATACTGTACCCCGAATATAAAATCACTATACTGTTCCCCTAATATAAAATCAATATACTGTGCCCCCGAATATAAAATCACTATACTGTGCCCCTAATATAAAATCACTATACTGTGCCCCGAATATAAAATCAATATACTGTGCCCCCGAATATAAGATCAATATACTGTGCCCCGAATATAAAATCAATATACTGTGCCCCGAATATAAAATCACTATACTGTTCCCCTAATATAAAATCAATATACTGTGCCCCTAGTATAAAATCAATATACTATGCCCCGAATATAAAATCAATATACTGTGCCCTGAATATAAAATCACTATTCTGTACCCCGAATATAAAATCACTATACTGTTCCCCTAATTTAAAATAATTATACTGTGCCCCCGAATATAAAATCACTATACTGTGCCCCGAATATAAAATCAATATACTGTGCCCCGAATATAAAATCACTATACTGTGCCCCGAATATAAAATCAATATACTGTGCCCCTAATATAAAATCACTATACTGTGCCCCTAATATAAAATCAATATACTGTGCCCCGAATATAAAATCACTATACTGTGCCCCGAATATAAAAACAATATACTGTGCCCCTAATATAAAATCAATATACTGTGCCCCGAATATAAAATCAATATACTGTGCCCCGAATATAAAATCAATATACTGTGCCCCGAATATAAAATCAATATACTGTGCCCCGAATATAAAATCACTATACTGTACCCCGAATATAAAATCACTATACTGTTCCCCTAATATAAAATCAATATACTGTGCCCCCGAATATAAAATCACTATACTGTGCCCCTAATATAAAATCACTATACTGTGCCCCGAATATAAAATCAATATACTGTGCCCCCGAATATAAGATCAATATACTGTGCCCCGAATATAAAATCAATATACTGTGCCCCGAATATAAAATCACTATACTGTTCCCCTAATATAAAATCACTATACTGTGCCCCGAATATAAAATCAATATACTGTGCCCCCGAATATAAGATCAATATACTGTGCCCCGAATATAAAATCAATATACTGTGCCCCGAATATAAAATCACTGTACTGTTCCCCTAGTATAAAATCAATATACTATGCCCCGAATATAAAATCAATATACTGTGCCCTGAATATAAAATCACTATTCCGTACCCCGAATATAAAATCACTATACTGTTCCCCTAATTTAAAATAATTATACTGTGCCCCCGAATATAAAATCACTATACTGTGCCCCGAATATAAAATCAATATACTGTGCCCCGAATATAAAATCACTATACTGTGCCCCGAATATAAAATCAATATACTGTGCCCCGAATATAAAATCAATATACTGTGCCCCTAATATAAAATCAATATACTGTGCCCCGAATATAAAATCACTATACTGTGCCCCGAATATAAAAACAATATACTGTGCCCCTAATATAAAATCAATATACTGTGCCCCGAATATAAAATCAATATACTGTGCCCCGAATATAAAATCAATATACTGTGCCCCGAATATAAAATCAATATACTGTGCCCCTAATATAAAATCACTATACAGTGCCCCAAATATAAAATCTATATACTGTGCCCCGAATATAAAATCAATATACTGTGCCCCTAATGTAAAACCACTATACTGTGCCCCGAATATAAAATGACTATACTTGGCCCCTAATATAAAATCAATATACTGTGCCCCGAATATAAAATCAATATACTGTGCCCCGAATATAAAATCAATATACTGTGCCCCTAATGTAAAATCACTATACTGTGCCCCGAATATAAAATCAATATACTGTGCCCCGAATATAAAATCACTATACTGTGCCCCAAATATAAAATCAAGATACTGTGCCCCGAATATAAAATCAATATACTGTGCCCCTAATGTAAAATCACTATACTGTGCCCCAGAGTATAAAATCATTATTCTGTGCCCCTAATATAAAATCACTATACTGTGCCCCGAATATAAAATCAATATACTGTGCCCCTAATATAAAATCAATATACTGTGCCCCGAATATAAAATCACTATATACTGTGCCCCTAATGTAAAATCACTATTCTGTGCCCCGAATATAAAATCAATATACTGTGCCCCTAATATAAAATCACTATACTGTGCCCCTAATGTAAAATCACTATACTGTGCCGCGAATATAAAATCATTATACTGTGCCCCGAATATAAAATCAATATACTGTGCCCCTAATTTAAAATCAGTATACTGTGCCCCGAATATAAAATCACTATACTGTGCCCCGAATATAAAATCACTATACTGTGCCCCGAATATAAAATCATTATACTGTGCCCCTAATATAAAATCATTATACTGTGCCCCGAATATAAAATCACTATACTCTGCCCCTAATATAAAATTAATATACTGTGCCCCCGAGTATACAATTATTATACTGTGCCCCTAATATAAATTCAATATACTGTGCCCCCGAATATAAAATCACTATACTGTGCACCGAATATAAAATCACTATACTGTGCCCCGAATATAAAATCATTATACTGTGCCCCTAATATAAAATCAATATACTGTGCCCCGAATATAAAATCACTATACTGTGCCCCTAATATAAAATCAATATACTGTGCCCCCAAGTATAAAGTCAATATACTGTGCCCCCGAATATAAAATCAATATACTGTGCCCCTAATGTGAAATCACTATTCTGTTCCCCTCATATAAAATCAATATACTGTGCGCCGAATATAAAATCAATATACTGTGCCCCTAATGTAAAATCACTATACTGTTCCCCTAATATAAAATCAATATACTGTGCCCCGAATATAAAATCATTATACTGTTCCCCTAGTATAAAATCATCATACTGTTCCCCTCATATAAAATCAATATACTGTGCGCCGAATATAAAATCAATATACTGTGCCCCTAATGTAAAATCACTATACTGTTCCCCGAATATAAAATCATTATACTGTTCCCCGAATATAAAATCACTATACTGTTCCCCTAGTATAAAATCATCATACTGTTCCCCTAATATAAAATCAATATACTGTGCCCCTAATGTAAAATCACTATACTGTTCCCCGAATATAAAATCACTATACTGTGCCCCTAATATAAAATCAATATACTGTGCCCCGAATATAAAATCACTATACTGTGCCCCGAATATAAAAACAATATACTGTGCCCCTAATATAAAATCAATATACTGTGCCCCGAATATAAAATCAATATACTGTGCCCCGAATATAAAATCAATATACTGTGCCCCGAATATAAAATCAATATACTGTGCCCCGAATATAAAATCACTATACTGTACCCCGAATATAAAATCACTATACTGTTCCCCTAATATAAAATCAATATACTGTGCCCCCGAATATAAAATCACTATACTGTGCCCCTAATATAAAATCACTATACTGTGCCCCGAATATAAAATCAATATACTGTGCCCCCGAATATAAGATCAATATACTGTGCCCCGAATATAAAATCAATATACTGTGCCCCGAATATAAAATCACTATACTGTTCCCCTAATATAAAATCACTATACTGTGCCCCGAATATAAAATCAATATACTGTGCCCCCGAATATAAGATCAATATACTGTGCCCCGAATATAAAATCAATATACTGTGCCCCGAATATAAAATCACTGTACTGTTCCCCTAGTATAAAATCAATATACTATGCCCCGAATATAAAATCAATATACTGTGCCCTGAATATAAAATCACTATTCCGTACCCCGAATATAAAATCACTATACTGTTCCCCTAATTTAAAATAATTATACTGTGCCCCCGAATATAAAATCACTATACTGTGCCCCGAATATAAAATCAATATACTGTGCCCCGAATATAAAATCACTATACTGTGCCCCGAATATAAAATCAATATACTGTGCCCCGAATATAAAATCAATATACTGTGCCCCTAATATAAAATCAATATACTGTGCCCCGAATATAAAATCACTATACTGTGCCCCGAATATAAAAACAATATACTGTGCCCCTAATATAAAATCAATATACTGTGCCCCGAATATAAAATCAATATACTGTGCCCCGAATATAAAATCAATATACTGTGCCCCGAATATAAAATCAATATACTGTGCCCCTAATATAAAATCACTATACAGTGCCCCAAATATAAAATCTATATACTGTGCCCCGAATATAAAATCAATATACTGTGCCCCTAATGTAAAACCACTATACTGTGCCCCGAATATAAAATGACTATACTTGGCCCCTAATATAAAATCAATATACTGTGCCCCGAATATAAAATCAATATACTGTGCCCCGAATATAAAATCAATATACTGTGCCCCTAATGTAAAATCACTATACTGTGCCCCGAATATAAAATCAATATACTGTGCCCCGAATATAAAATCACTATACTGTGCCCCAAATATAAAATCAAGATACTGTGCCCCGAATATAAAATCAATATACTGTGCCCCTAATGTAAAATCACTATACTGTGCCCCAGAGTATAAAATCATTATTCTGTGCCCCTAATATAAAATCACTATACTGTGCCCCGAATATAAAATCAATATACTGTGCCCCTAATATAAAATCAATATACTGTGCCCCGAATATAAAATCACTATATACTGTGCCCCTAATGTAAAATCACTATTCTGTGCCCCGAATATAAAATCAATATACTGTGCCCCTAATATAAAATCACTATACTGTGCCCCTAATGTAAAATCACTATACTGTGCCGCGAATATAAAATCATTATACTGTGCCCCGAATATAAAATCAATATACTGTGCCCCTAATTTAAAATCAGTATACTGTGCCCCGAATATAAAATCACTATACTGTGCCCCGAATATAAAATCACTATACTGTGCCCCGAATATAAAATCATTATACTGTGCCCCTAATATAAAATCATTATACTGTGCCCCGAATATAAAATCACTATACTCTGCCCCTAATATAAAATTAATATACTGTGCCCCCGAGTATACAATTATTATACTGTGCCCCTAATATAAATTCAATATACTGTGCCCCCGAATATAAAATCACTATACTGTGCACCGAATATAAAATCACTATACTGTGCCCCGAATATAAAATCATTATACTGTGCCCCTAATATAAAATCAATATACTGTGCCCCGAATATAAAATCACTATACTGTGCCCCTAATATAAAATCAATATACTGTGCCCCCAAGTATAAAGTCAATATACTGTGCCCCCGAATATAAAATCAATATACTGTGCCCCTAATGTGAAATCACTATTCTGTTCCCCTCATATAAAATCAATATACTGTGCGCCGAATATAAAATCAATATACTGTGCCCCTAATGTAAAATCACTATACTGTTCCCCTAATATAAAATCAATATACTGTGCCCCGAATATAAAATCATTATACTGTTCCCCTAGTATAAAATCATCATACTGTTCCCCTCATATAAAATCAATATACTGTGCGCCGAATATAAAATCAATATACTGTGCCCCTAATGTAAAATCACTATACTGTTCCCCGAATATAAAATCATTATACTGTTCCCCGAATATAAAATCACTATACTGTTCCCCTAGTATAAAATCATCATACTGTTCCCCTAATATAAAATCAATATACTGTGCCCCTAATATAAAATCAATATACTATGCCCCGAATATAAAATCAATATACTCTGCCCCGAATATAAAATCACTATACTGTACCCCGAATATAAAATCACTATACTGTTCCCCTAATATAAAATCAATATACTGTGCCCCCGAATATAAAATCACTATACTGTGCCCCTAATATAAAATCACTATACTGTGCCCCAAATATAAAATCAATATACTGTGCCCCCGAATATAAGATCAATATACTGTGCCCCGAATATAAAATCAATATACTGTACCCCGAATATAAAATCACTATACTGTTCCCCTAATATAAAATCAATATACTGTGCCCCTAATATAAAATCAATATACTATGCCCCGAATATAAAATCAATATACTGTGCCCCGAATATAAAATCACTATACTGTACCCCGAATATAAAATCACTATACTGTTCCTCAAATATAAAATCATTATACTGTGCCCCCGAATATAAAATCACTATACTGTGCCCCGAATATAAAATCAATATACTGTGCCCCGAATATAAAATCACTATACTGTGCCCCGAATATAAAATCAATATACTGTGCCCCTAATATAAAATCACTATACTGTTCCCCGAATATAAAATCAATATACTGTGCCCCTAATATAAAATCAATATACTGTGCCCCGAATATAAAATCACTATACTGTGCCCCGAATATAAAATCAATATACTGGGCCCCTAATATAAAATTAATATACTGTGCCCCGAATATAAAATCAATATACTGTGCCCCGAATATAAAATCAATATACTGTGCCCCGAATATAAAATCAATATACTGTTCCCCTAATATAAAATCAATATACTGTGCCCCGAATATAAAATCAATATACTGTTCCCCGAATATAAAATCAATATACTGTGCCCCTAATATAAAATCAATATACTGTGCCCCGAATATAAAATCACTATACTGTGCCCCGAATATAAAATCAATATACTGTGCCCCTAATATAAAATCAATATACTGTGCCCCGAATATAAAATCAATATACTGTGCCCCGAATATAAAATCAATATACTGTGCCCCTAATGTAAAATCACTATACTGTGCCCCGAATATAAATTCAATATACTGTGCCCCTAATATAAAATCAATATACTGTGCCCCGAATATAAAATCACTATACTGTGCCCCGAATATAAAATCAATATACTGTGCCCCTAATATAAAATCACTATACTGTGCCCCTAATGTAAAATCACTATACTGTGCCCCAGAGTATAAAATCATTATACTGTGCCCCTAATATAAAGTCAATATACTGTGCCCCCGAATATAAAATCACTATACTGTGCCCCGAATATAAAATCAATATACTGTGCCCCCGAATATAAAATCAATATACTGTGCCCCCAAATATAAAATCAGTGTACTGTGCCCCTGAATATAAAATCAATATACTGTGCCCCCGAATGTAAAATCAATATACTGTGCCCCTAAGATAAAATCATTATACTGTTCCCCTAATATAAAGTCAATATACTGTGCCCCCGAATATAAAATCAATATACTGTGCCCCGAATATAAAATCAATATACTGTGCCCCCGAATATAAAATCAATATACTGTGCCCCCAAATATAAAATCAGTGTACTGTGCCCCTGAATATAAAATCAATATACTGTGCCCCCGAATATAAAATCAATATACTGTGCCCCTAAGATAAAATCTTTATACTGTGCCCCTAATATAAAGTCATTATACTGTTCCCCGAATATAAAATCAATATACTGTGCCCCTAATATAAAATCATTATACTGTGCCCAGAATATAAAATCACTATATACTGTGCCCCTAATGTAAAATCACTATACTGTGCCCCGAATATAAAATCAATATACTGTGCCCCTAATATAAAATCACTATACTGTGCCCCGAATATAAAATCACTATACTTTGCCCCGAATATAAAATCAATATACTGTGCCCCTAATTTAAAATCAATATACTGTGCCCCTAATATAAAATCAATATGCTGTGCCCCGAATATAAAATCACTATACTGTGCCCCGAATATAAAATCACTATACTGTGCCCCGAATATAAAATCATTATACTGTGCCCCTAATATAAAATCATTATACTGTGCCCCGAATATAAAATCACTATACTGTGCCCCTAATATAAAATCAATATACTGTGCCCCCGAGTATAAAATCATTATACTGTGCCCCTAATATAAAGTCAATATACTGTGCCCCCGAATATAAAATCAATATACTGTGCCCCCGAATATAAAATCACTATACTGTGCACCGAATATAAAATCACTATACTGTGCCCCGAATATAAAATCATTATACTGTGCCCCTAATATAAAATCAATATACTGTGCCCCGAATATAAAATCACTATACTGTGCCCCTAATATAAAATCAATATACTGTGCCCTCGAGTATAAAATCATTATACTGTGCCCCTAATATAAAGTCAATATACTGTGCCACCGAATATAAAATTACTATACTGTTCCCCGAATATAAAATCAATATACTGTGCCCCGAATATAAAATCACTATACTGTGCCCCTAATATAAAATCAATATACTGTGCCCTCGAGTATAAAATCATTATACTGTGCCCCTAATATAAAGTCAATATACTGTGCCACCGAATATAAAATTACTATACTGTTCCCCGAATATAAAATCAATATACTGTGCCCCCAAATATAAAATCAGTGTACTGTGCCCCTGAATATAAAATCAATATACTGTGCCCCCGAATATAAAATCAATATACTGTGCCCCTAAGATAAAATCATTATACTGTGCCCCTAATATAAAGTCAATATACTGTGCCCCTAATATAAAGTCAATATACTGTGCCCCCGAATATAAAATCAATATACTGTGCCCCTAAGATAAAATCATTATACTGTGCCCCTAATATAAAGTCAATATACTGTGCCCCTAATATAAAGTCAATATACTGTGCCCCCGAATATAAAATCAATATACTGTGCCCCCAAATATAAAATCAGTGTACTGTGCCCCTGAATATAAAATCAATATACTGTGCCCCCGAATATAAAATCAATATACTGTGCCCCTAAGATAAAATCATTATACTGTGCCCCTAATATAAAGTCAATATACTGTGCCCCTAATATAAAGTCAATATACTGTGCCCCCGAATATAAAATCAATATACTGTGCCCCTAAGATAAAATCATTATACTGTGCCCCTAATATAAAGTCAATATACTGTGCCCCTAATATAAAGTCAATATACTGTGCCCCCGAATATAAAATCAATATACTGTGCCCCGAATATAAAATCAATATACTGTGCCCCCGAATATAAAATCAATATACTGTGCCCCCAAATATAAAATCAGTGTACTGTGCCCCTGAATATAAAATCAATATACTGTGCCCCCGAATATAAAATCAATATACTGTGCCCCTAAGATAAAATCATTATACTGTGCCCCTAATATAAAGTCATTATACTGTTCCCCGAATATAAAATCACTATACTGTTCCCCGAATATAAAATCACTATACTGTGCCCCGAATATAAAATCAATATACTGTGCCCCGAATATAAAATCAATATACTGTGCCCCGAATATAAAATCACTATACTGTGCCCCGAATATAAAATCAGTATACTGTGCCCCGAATATAAAATCACTATACTGTGCCCCGAATATAAAATCATTATACTGTGCCCCTGAATATAAAATTAGTGTACTGTGCCCCTGAATATAAAATCAATATACTGTGCCCCGAATATAAAATCAATATACTGTGCCCCCAAATATAAAATCAATATACTGTGCCCCGAATATAAAATCACTATATAATGTGCCCCTAATGTAAAATCACTATACTGTGCCCCGAATATAAAATCAATATACTGTGCCCCTAATATAAAATCACTATACTGTGCCCCTAATGTAAAATCACTATACTGTGCCCCGAATATAAAATCACTATACTGTTCCCCGAATATAAAATCATTATACTGTGCCCCTAATATAAAATCATTATACTGTGCCCCGAATATAAAATCACTATACTGTGCCCCTAATATAAAATCAATATACTGTGCCCCCGAGTATAAAATAATTATACTGTGCCCCTAATATAAAGTCAATATACTGTGCCCCCGAATATAAAATCACTATACTGTGCACCGAATATAAAATCACTATACTGTGCGCCGAATATAAAATCATTATACTGTGCCCCTAATATAAAATCAATATACTGTGCCCCGAATATAAAATCACTATACTGTGCCCCTAATATAAAATCAATATACTGTGCCCCCGAGTATAAAATCATTATACTGTGCCCCTAATATAAAGTCAATATACTGTGCCCCCGAATATAAAATCACTATACTGTGCCCCGAATATAAAATCAATATACTGTGCCCCCAAATATAAAATCAGTGTACTGTGCCCCTGAATATAAAATCAATATACTGTGCCCCCGAATATAAAATCAATATACTGTGCCCCTAAGATAAAATCATTATACTGTGCCCCTAATATAAAGTCAATATACTGTGCCCCCGAATATAAAATCAATATACTGTGCCCCGAATATAAAATCAATATACTGTGCCCCCGAATATAAAATCAATATACTGTGCCCCCAAATATAAAATCAGTGTACTGTGCCCCTGAATATAAAATCAATATACTGTGCCCCCGAATATAAAATCAATATACTGTGCCCCTAAGATAAAATCATTATACTGTGCCCCTAATATAAAGTCATTTTACTGTTCCCCGAATATAAAATCAATATACTATGCCCCGAATATAAAATCAATATACTGTGCCCCGAATATAAAATCACTATACTGTGCCCCGAATATAAAATCAGTATACTGTGCCCCGAATATAAAATCACTATACTGTGCCCCGAATATAAAATCAATATACTGTGCCCCTGAATATAAAATCAATATACTGTGCCCCCAAATATAAAATCAATATACTGTGCCCCTAATATAAAATTACTATACAGTCATGGCCAAAAGTTTTGAGAATGACACAAATATTATATTCTCACATGATCTGCTGGCCTCTGGTTTTTATGTGTGTTTGTCAGATGTTTTTATCACATACAGAAATATAATTGCAATCATATTATGAGTAACAAAAGGTTATATTGACAGTTAGAATGAGTTAATGCAGCAAGTCAATATTTGCAGTGTTGACCCTTCTTCTTCAGGACCTCAGCAATTCTCCCTGGCATGCTCTCAATCAACTTCTGGATCAAATCCTGACTGATAGCAGTCCATTCTTGCAAAATCAATGCTTTTATTTTGTCTGAATTTGAAGGTTTTTGTTTGTCCACCCGTCTCTTGATGATTGACCACAAGTTCTCAATGGGATTAAGATCTGGGGAGTTTCCAGGCCATGGTTCCAAAATCTCTGTTTTGTTCCCTGAGCCATTTAGTTATCACCTTTGCTTTAAGGCAAGGTGCTCCATCATGTTGAAAAAGGCATTGTTGATCGCCAAACTGCTCTTGGACGGTTGGGAGAAGTTGCTCTTGGAGGACATTCTGGTACCATTCTTTATTCATGGCTATGTTTTTAGGCAAGACTGAGAGAGAGCCCATTCCCTTGGCTGAGAAGCAACCCCACACATGAATGGTTTCAGGATGCTTGACAGTTGGCATGAGACAAGACTGGTGGTAGCGCTCACCTGGTCTTCTCCGAATAAGCCGTTTTCCAGATGTCCCAAACAATCGAAAAGGGGATTCATCAGAGAAAATGACTTTACCCCAGTCCTCAGCAGTCCACTCCCTGTACCTCTTGCAGAATATCAGTCTGTCCATGATGTTTTTTCTGGAGACAAGTGGCTTCTTTGCTGCCCTCCTTGAGACCAGGCCTTGCTCCAAGAGTCTCTGCCTCACAGTGCGTGCAGATGCACTCACACCTGCCTGCTGCCATTCCCGAGCAAGCTCTGCACTGCTGGTAGCCCGATCCCGCAGCTGAAACACTTTTAAGAGACGGTCCTGGCGCTTGCTGGTCTTTCTTGGGCGCCCTGGAGCCTTTTTGGCAACAAAAGGGAACCTCTCTCCTTGAAGTACTTGATGATGCGATAGATTGTTGACTGAGGTGCAATCTTTCTAGCTGCGATACTCTTCCCTGTTAGGCCATTTTTGTGCAGTGCAATGATGACTGCATGTGTTTCTTTAGAGATAACCATGGTTAACAGAAGAGAAACAATGATGCCAAGCACCAGCCTCCTTTTAAAGTGTCCAGTGGCGTCATTCTTACTTAATCATGACAGATTGATCTCCAACCCTGTCCTCATCAACACCCACACCTGTGTTAATGGAGCAATCACTGAAACGATGTTAGCTGGTCCTTTTAAGGCAGGGCTGCAATGATGTTGAAATGTGTTTTGGGGGCTAAAGTTCATTTTCTAGGCAAATATTGACTTTGCAAGTAATTGCTGTTAAGCTGATCACTCTTTATAACATTCTGGAGTATATGCAAATTGCCATTAGAAAAAATGAAGCAGTAGACTTTGTAAAAATTTTGTAAAAATTAATATTTGTGTCATTCTCAAAACTTTTGGCCATGACTGTACTGTGCCCCTATTATAAAATCAATATACTGTGCCCCTAATATAAAATCAATATACTGTGCCCCCGAATATAAAATCAATATACTGTGCCCCCGAAGTTATAAGGTTCATACACCAAGCATCCTAAATTTAAAGAAAAATACAATGTGCCCCCCCTGATTTAAATAATATATAGTGTCCCCTCTGTAAGTAGAAGCTGTACTCTGGACCTATGCTGGTTTACATCACAATGCAACTATCTGTGCACTGTTGGGGATTTTGGATTGCTGAAATGTCGCATTTAGGCCTCGGTCTCATCTGCATATAAAAAATTGCTCCAGTGTTGCTCCTGGAAAAATGGGACAATTGTCATGCAAGTACAATGCGATTTTTCTCAACTAGTATCCGTATGACATGCATATGCAATCTCTATGCAATGTGTTTTTAACATCCTCTTGTACATAGTGTAATCCTCTATGTAATTTAAAGGTAGTTTACAAACTATTAAAGCCCTCTTATATACAGATACATATATATATATATATAGAGAGAGAGAGAGATAGCCATCAGATATTTAATAAGCTCTGTGGAGATTGCATCTCCGGTAGCATTTTAGGGATCAATGTAAAAAAAAATAGTGTGGGCTCCCCCTATATTAACAACCAGCTAAAGTAAAGCAGACAGCTGTGAGCTGGTCTTTTTAGTCTGGGAAGGGGCTCATAATCATGGAGCTTCCCATCTTGTTAATATCAGCTCACAGTTGTCTACTTATTAAAAAGTGGGAACCCTAAAAAAAATGACATAGGCTCTTCCCTATTTTTAATAACCAACAAGTGGTAAGCAGACAACTGTCATCTGATACTAATAGGCTCTGAAGATCCATAGATATTGGCCCCTTCCCAGTCTAATAAGGCCAGCTCTCAGATGTCTGCTTTCCCTTAGCTGGTTATTAAAAATAAGGGGGACCCCACAACATTTTTTTCATTTATTTATTTCAAGTACAGAAAACTACACACATACGATATATCTCACTGACAGTGCAATCTGATTCTTTTATGCACTGATCCGATATATACTCTGATGTGAGCGAGGCCTTAGACTGTTTTCAGCTGCTCTTTTGTGGTGGCATCAGGAATCAGCATACAATCAAGACTGGTCACCCAGAATAACAGGCTTCGCTGACCTCCATGGCGATGACCCTCTGAAATAACAACCGTATGCCGAGCTTCAGCACTCTGGACAGGTTTAAAGGGATCTGTCAGCTCAGGATGACTGTTCAAACCAAGCACAGGCGCTTGGTGCATCATAGCGTCATTTATATACACCTTCCCTCCTGCTTGGTATCCATCTAGCTCCACCCCCCTCTTGACATGACGGTGTATATAAATGATTGGGCCCGCCATGAAACACCGAGGGCCTGTGCTTGGTTTGAACAGTCATTCTGTGCTGACAGATACCCTATAGCACCATTACGATTAACACGTCTCACCTGGTCGAAAATACACAGTTTGAAAACCTCACTTAAAACTCATTGTGGGAACATAGACTTGGGGTTAGTTTTTACATTCAGGGCTTTTGTTGCAGGTTTTTTTTGTAGCCACAACTGTAATAGGTTATATAGCAAAACACCTATAAAGAAAACACTGATACTTTCTTTATTTGCAAAAATTCAGAGGAAACAACTCAGTGTGAACGCACCCTTTAGGGCTATGTGCACAGGTGGTTGTTATTTCGGCTGCAAAAGATCCAAAAAGACATAAAAAAGGAAGCATCGGGAGAAAAAACCATTGCGGGTGTTTTCCTGAAGAGCTTCCTGCTTCAAAAACTAACATTTGATTAAAGGCATCATGAGCACATAGCATAGGATGTGTTTACTCTGTTTTTTTTATTGAGTTTTTCGAGAAAAAAGCATAAAGAGTTCAAAGAACACAAGATATGATTGGAGACTGAAAACTCAGCAGAGAAACACACACAATAAAACCCTTAGGCTGCGTACACAAGGCACCGCCGGTTTCTCTTACTATAGGGCTTTGGTGGTTTCTGAGCGGAAGAAGCAATTAGATGGAACATGTACACAACAATGTTGATTTGACGTTGCTGTGTATTTTGCTTGTTTTAAGAGGTGCTTTTCCATTTATATTTTTGGCAAAATCCACCTGAAAAACACACTGTGTGCACACAGACTAAGGCCTCCTTCAAAAATCCGTAACTGGCACCATCAGTGTCCGTTTTTACCATCAGTGTCATCAGTGTGTCGTTTTTACCATCAGTGTGTGATCAGTGTCTGTTTTTACCATCAGTGTGTCATCAGTGCATTCGTTTTTACCATCAGTGTCCGTTTTTGCTATCAGTGTGTTATCAGTGTGCCATCTGTGTGTCCATGTTTACCATCAGTGTCTCTTTTACGATCAGTGTGTCATCAGTGTTTCCATTTTTACCATCAGTGTGTGACCAGTGTCTGTTTTTACCATCAGTGTGTGATCAGTGTCTGTTTTACCATCAGTGTGTGATCAGTGTCCGTTTTTACCATCAGTGTGTGACCTGTGTCTGTTTTCATCATCAGTGTGTGACCAGTGTCCGTTTTTACCATCAGTGTGTGATCAGTGTCCGTTTTTACCATCAGTGTGTGATCAGTGTCTGTTTTACCATCAGTGTGTGATCAGTGTCTGTTTTCATCATCAGTGTGTGACCAGTGTCCGTTTTTACCATCAGTGTGTGATCAGTGTCCGTTTTTACCATCAGTGTGTGATCAGTGTCCGTTTTCACTATCAGTGTGTGATCAGTGTCCGTTTTTACCATCAGTGTGTGACCAGTGTCTGTTTTTACCATCAGTGTGTGATCAGTGTCTGTTTTTACCATCAGTGTGTGGTCAGTGTCTGTTTTTACCATCAGTGTGTCATCAGTGTCCGTTTTTACTATCAGTGTGTTATCAGTGTGCCATCTGTGTGTCCGTTTTTACCATCAGTGTCATCAGTGTCTGATTTACGATCAGTGTGTCATCAGTGTTTCCATTTTTACCATCAGTGTGTGACCAGTGTCTGTTTTTACCATCAGGATGTGATCAGTGTCTGCTTTTACCATCAGTGTGTGATCAGTGTCCGTTTTTACTATCAGTTTGTGATCAGTGTCCGTTTTTACCATCAGTGTGTGATCAGTGTCCGTTTTTACCATCAGTGTGTGATCAGTGTCTGTTTTTACCATCAGTGTGTGATCAGTGTCCGTTTTTACTATCAGTGTGTGATCAGTGTCCGTTTTTACCATCAGTGTGTGATCAGTGTCCGTTTTTACCATCAGTGTGTGATCAGTGTCTGTTTTTACCATCAGGGTGTGATCAGTGTCCGTTTTTACCATCAGTGCGTGATCAGTGTCTGTTTTTACCATCAGTGTGTGATCAGTGTCTGTTTTTACCATCAGTGTGTGATCAGTGTCTGTTTTTACCATCAGTGTGTGACCAGTGTCTGTTTTTACCATCAGTGTGTGACCAGTGTCTGTTTTTACCATCAGTGTGTGATCAGTGTCTGTTTTTACCATCAGTGTGTGATCAGTGTCTGTTTTTACCATCAGTGTGTGATCAGTGTCCGTTTTTACTATCAGTGTGTGATCAGTGTCCGTTTTTACCATCAGTGTGTGATCAGTGTCCGTTTTTACCATCAGTGTGTGATCAGTGTCTGTTTTTACCATCAGTGTGTGATCAGTGTCCGTTTTTACCATTAGTGCGTGATCAGTGTCTGTTTTTACCATCAGTGTGTGACCAGTGTCTGTTTTTACCATCAGTGTGTGATCAGTGTCTGTTTTTACCATCAGTGTGTGACCAGTGTCTGTTTTTACCATCAGTGTGTGACCAGTGTCTGTTTTTACCATCAGTGTGTGACCAGTGTCTGTTTTTACCATCAGTGTGTGATCAGTGTCTGTTTTTACCATCAGTGTGTGACCAGTGTCCGTTTTTACCATCATCGTGTGATCAGTGTCTGTTTTTACCATCAGTGTGTGATCAGTGTCTGTTTTTACCATCAGTGTGTGACCAGTGTCCGTTTTTACCATCATCGTGTGATCAGTGTCTGTTTTTACCATCAGTGTGTGATCAGTGTCTGTTTTTACCATCAGTGTGTGATCAGTGTCTGTTTTTACCATCAGTGTGTGATCAGTGTCCGTTTTTACCATCATCGTGTGATCAGTGTCTGTTTTTACCAACAGTGTGTTATCAGTGTCCGTTTTTACCATCAGTGTGTGATCAGTGTCCGTTTTTATTATCAGTGTGTTATCAGTGTGCCATCTGTGTGTCCGTTTTTACCATCAGTGTCATCATTGTGTCAACAGTGTCCGTTTTTACCATCAGTTTGTCATGTGTGTCTGTTTCTACCATCAGTGTAATCTGTGTATCATCAGTGTCCGTTTTTACCATCAGTGTAATCTGTGTATCATCAGTGTCCATTTTTACCATCAGTGTAATCTGTGTATCATCAGTGTCCGTTTTCACCATCAGTGTGTCACCCATGAGTCATCAGTGTGTCATCTGTGTTGCTGGATAAAACGGACATGTGCCTAGCACTGTAGGTTATCATGGGTCTGTGTTGCATTGGTAAAAAAGAATGGGATGCCACACGTTCTGCAGACACGGCCACGTGAAGGAGGCCTTAGGGTAACTGCACACGGGACTTTTACTTCGGCCACAAATTTCTCAGAATTGTCAAACTTCCGATTTTACAAATGCTCCCCTTGTCCATTCCTTTATGTCAGATGTGCAGGTGGGTGACCAGGCATTGGAATGATTTGCTTGTTTCCTGGCTGTTGTAATTCTGATTAATCCGTGTGAATGAAGGAGAACGCCCACAGTGAAGCCTGATGGAAGGCCGCTCCTGGAGAAATCATCATTACCGGCGGTCACTCAGTAAATAAGAGCGACATATACGATACAGCACATCTCACTAAAAAAGAGAGACTGGTGAATGATCTGGGAGCAACAATTTCTTTATCCAGCATCTGATATTCCTGCCTTGTGATAGCAATTTGCAGGATTAAAGACAAAGTTACAATCGCCACCTATGTGACAGCTTTTTATTTCTGGCTATCTTTTGTAATAACCCAGCAGAGAAGCACATGTGGCAGGACAGAGCTCTCACAGTGTAAAATGGCTATGGGCAGCTAATAATCCACGAGAATGAATCTGGCTCCTCCTGATGTTGGATTGAATTAGGAACAATTAGAAGTGTTTTGTATCATTTTCATTTTTGAAACAATGGATGATGTTTGGAAATTGGCCATTGTAACAGGGTCAGGTATGTGCACCTAGGCATGTGACAGGTGAGGAGGTGAGCACTGCTTTCTAATGTCTGACGGTCTACTTGATTGTGTGTAAGGTACTGGAGTAATGCATTTTTTAGCTTAATGCTGGACAGGTTTATGGTGCTGATTATGGGGGGTGCACTGTGATTAGAGGCAATGGCTCATATTCTGGATGGGGGTCCTCTGCTGACCACGTGCTCTTTTGCATTGTGGTGGAATAAATTTTAGTGTATGTTGGCAATGGATTTTTTGAATTTAGAGAAGAACAGTCACCAGGTCTAAGCTGGCTAGTTTTTGCTGTTATTTTATTCCCGCTGTTCCCCTGATTATTGCGGTGTTTGTCCTTTTTAAATCCACCACACGGTTCCAGAGATACAGGCACTTTGAATTCACTTCTAATTGTTATGGTCTTTACAGAGGGGTGTGGCTCACAGGGTAATTATGCAGACACGCCCCCTGAGAATCCTGTGAACCACACCCCTTCAATAAAGATCTTAAGAATTAGAACTAAATCAAAAGCCCCATATCTCTGGAACCGTGTGGTGAATTTTAAAAAGACAAAAAATTGATTACTCAGGAGAGCTAAGGGAATGAAATAAGAGCAAAAAAATTGAGACTTTTGACCTAGTAACAGGTCCCCTTTAAAAGTATTTATCCGACCTACTAAAAAATTCTCCACAATTACAACTCGGAATCTGTGGTATAAATCCTTTTGTGGGCTACGTACATTGGAAATCAATTCACTGATTATGCCACATGGAATCCACGCCTGGCCAGAAATGACCAGTCAATAATTGTTCTCTTAGACTCTCTATAGATTGTGATTGAATCAATATGAGTCGGATTTCACTTAAATTTCACCCTGATTGAGGCAAAGAATGAAGGCTAACTTGGTGTTCACGCTGATTACAGAGATGTCCCCTGTGTCTTATTCTTATTGTTCACGTTGGCGTTGAATCTACAGATCGCCATGTGCCAAGGTTGATGTTGGTGGCACGTCAGTCTGTGGAGGGCATCATCTTGGCGGTGACACCCCTCTTTGTATTCAGGCGTGTTTCAGATTCCAGGATGTATGAATGCCGGGAGCAGAAATGGAGTTTCCGTCAGTGGCTGCTTCATATTGTCTCCTCACGGCAATGCAGTTAGAAGATTGATAATGCCTTCAAGAGGGGGGGAGTGAGCGGTTCAGGCGCCCGCAGTGCCAGAGCCGCTGCATTCATGTAAACTAATTGCCTTGACTACACAATAAAGCCAGCCTCCCGGCCCTTTTGAGGAGGCAGGCGTAGCTCAGCCATTTCTATCGGGGCAGTAATGATCAAACCTGCAATGTGTGAGGTATCTGCTTCTAAGGCGGCCTTCACCGTGGCTCCATCTTCGGGTTCCCCACAACGGCAGCCCTGTGATTATTTTCTTAAATCTTTCCCCGGAAAGGATCAAAAGCTGTTTTGTAACAATTAGGTTAACCTCTGGTCTCCCTGCCTGACACTGCGCCACAGGGAGCTGTCAGGCGGTGGTAGCGAGATGGGAGCACTGACATTATTAAGGCCGCCCTCCACTGGAGCGTCATCATACTCTATATCCGGCATCACATGGCACCACAGATGGGGCACACGTTCCTCCATGTCTCTTCACACACCCATAGGTGCGCACCCTTACTGATGGGGTAAGTGACGTAGCCAATTAGAAGAACTATACTACAGTTCTAATTGGAGGCATTTCCTAATAATTGTATTATTACGGTATTATTAGGGATGATCAAATAGCTCTCCATGCATGTTTTGTGACAGTCACACAGCCCCGACGCATACGCTGCGGTGCCGAACAGCTGACTATCGGGAGCACTCCAGGTTCCTGATGCAGCTATTCAGGAAGCGCTATGGCTATTCGGTTAAGTGCTTATTCAAAGCTAGTCCACACCTACTACACATTGGCATATTACAGTGGGGGAAATAAGTATTTGATCTCTTGCTGATTTTGTAAATTTGCCCACTGACAAAGACATGAACAGTTTATAATTTTAATTGTAGGTTAATTTTTAACATTGAGAGACAGAATATCAAAAATAAAATCCAGAAAGTCACATTGTATAAATTATATACATTTATTTGCATTTTGCAGTGAGAAATAAGTATTTGATCCCCTACCAACCATTAAGAATTCTGATTCCTATAGACCAGTTCGACGCTCCTAATCAACTCATTACCTGCATTAAAGACAGCTGTCTTACATAGGCACTGTTATAAAAGACTCCTGTCCACAGACTCAATTATTCAGTCAGACTCTAACCTCTACAACATGGGCAAGACCAAAGAGCTTTATAAGGATGTTGGGGACAAGATCACAGACCTACACAAAGCCGGAATGGGCTATTAAACCATAAGTAAGATGCTGGGTGAGACGGAGACAACTGTTGGTGCAATAGTAAGAAAATGGGAGAAATACAAAATGACTGTCGATCAACATTGATCTGGGACACTATGCAAAATCTCACCTCATGGGGTATGCTTGATCATGAGGAAGGTGAGAGATCAGTCTAAAACTATATGGAGGGAACTTATCTTGTTAATGATCTCAAGGCAGCTGGAACCACATTCACCAAGGAAACCATTGGTAACACATTAGGCCGTAAAGGTTTAAAATCCTGCAGTGCCTGCAAGGTCCCCCTGCTCAAGAAGGCACATGTGCAGGCCCATTTGAAGCTTTCCAATGAAAACGTGGATGATTCTGTGAGTGATTAGGAGAAGGTGCTGTGGTCACAGGAGACAAAAATTGATCTCTTTGGTATTAACTCAACTCGCCGTGTTTGGAGGAAGAGAAATGCTGCCCATGACCCAAAGAACACCGTCCCCACTGTCAAGCATAAAGGTGGTAACATTATGTTTGGGGGTATTTCTCTGCTAAGGGCACAGATGGAGCCATGTGCAGTAAAATCCTGAGTGACAACCTCCATCCCTCCACCAGGACATTAAAAATGGGTTGTGGCTGGGTCTTCCAGCAAGACAGTGACCCAAAACATACAGCCAAGGCAACAAAGGAGTAGCTCAAAAAGAAGCAAAATAAGGTCATGGAGTAGCCGCTATGCAGACAAGCACACAGTGCCGGTCCCATTTGTGTAAGACAATAAACATTGAAGAGCGCAGCATGAGATCACCAGGTGGTTTAATTGGGATGTTACAATGAAAGGTGTGGGGATTAGCCTCTCACCTGGAAGGGTTGTGCACCCCTGCACAACTCCGGTTGGGGACATCTCCGTGTACTCCTGCTCTGTAGCTCCGGGATCTCTCCTGTGCTGTGCTTCCTGGTCTGGTCACGTGGGCCCAAGGTCCA
Organism: Dendrobates tinctorius; assembly: GCF_039654945.1. Lineage (NCBI taxonomy): Eukaryota > Metazoa > Chordata > Amphibia > Anura > Dendrobatidae > Dendrobates > Dendrobates tinctorius. Next base: position 10,439,977 of record NW_027361715.1, read on the forward strand.
GTCACGTGATGCCACTTCATAGGATGTGACGTCAGGTCCTGTGATATAGATATTGATATGGCACACAGAATGTGTGTGTCATCATCTCATCTCATCTCCTAATTGTCTGCGGCCGAATTGGATCTCTGGCAGAGATTATACGTGCACGGAGAAAAGAATACACAAGACAAGGTGTATCATGTCAAATGATTCTTCCCTACTTTTAATCAGAGATGTACAATTTTTATAACAGAAATCGAGCTGTCTCATTGTGTTACATCATGGGTTCTTTTCCAAATTACTATTTACCCCAAATAGCAAATTAGTATTGATCTCATATGTCCTTGTGTCCTATATAATCATTATGCAACTGATTATTGTTTCTGGCCTAGCCTAACCCAGTTTCGATGAGACTAGGTGGATACAGAAATAATTCTCAGAAAATCAGAAGTATCTTACAGCTACATGATTCTTAAAGCTATATGATTTTGATATTTGAGCAAAAGCGTCCATATAGTGGTATAATTTTTGATTCTTGTATATATTCATATGCCATATATTCTCCCCTTAACACCTGTTGCCTGGATATGAACTCTATACCTCCAAGCTGCTCCAGCCACAGTCCCTCAAGGGGAATATCAATGGTTTTGGAAAAAATATATATGTGGTGAATTTAAGGAGCGCTATGGCTATAGAACACTTTAGTGGTGATCAAACCTTTTATTAGACCACTACGCGTTTCGACAGCGGACCGTTACCTTCCTCAGGTGGCTTGCACGATTCTCCTTCCAGACAAGGTGATTTTCTGGATTTGTTTTCTCATTTTGACTGTCCTAGTTGTGGTCTACCTATGATGTCAATTACAGGCCTCTCTCATCTTTTTACGTGGGAGAACTTGCACAATCGGTGGCTGACCAAACACATTTTTCCCCACTGTACGTCTTGCATTTGTAGCTTCACACCTTACATTGTTCATGCTTTTATAGTGGAAGGAAATCTAAACTCTGGGATCCTGAAAAACCCAGCAAGAAAAGCAGGAAAGAACCCAGCAAAACCTGTTTTTGTTAGAATCTGCTCAGTTTGTGACTATCTGCCATTTTCTTGTAGTGCTCTGGCTGCTGGTCTTTTTCCCCTGGTGCTGGGTTTGTCTTGGGTCAGGTGATTGTCACCCTTTATTAGCCTGCACCTGTCTCCCATTCCTTGCTGGACATCAGTGTTAATCCTCTTGAGTTCTGGCTTGGAGCTTTGCTTTGACTTCTGTGTGTTCAATTAGTGCAGTGCTGGGACCTCTGGTTCTGCTAGTCTTAGTTTCTGTTTTCAGTTTGTGTCTGCAGCCTTCTCAGTGTTTTCTATTAGGAGGTGACCTGTTTTTGTACCCAGTCCTTAGATCTTTCAGGGACCCCCTTCCCCCGATCTATAGGTCTTCGCTTGAGATTAGCCTAGGATCGTCGGTGGGTCTATTCGCAAGGAATGGGTCGCCCACTCCATTGTAGGGTATCAGCCTAGTCATAGTGCAGAGTCAGTTGTTCCCTCTCCTACCCTAGTCCTGTGCTACAGTACCATAACAGTTTTTTTATTTGCAGCTTTTTTTTTTTTAGTGCCAAGAGGTCAGGTTTTGGCTGCAGCAAAAGAAGCAGCATGTGAATATAGCCTTAGATTAGAGTGAAGGTCTAGTTGGATAAAAGTTGCGCTTGGTTCAGAGATCTGCTCAGAAAGATTTTATATTTTTTTCGCTGTATGTTTAAAGTATGAAACGGGGTGTGTTATAATGGCAGATTCTCTTCTGGTATACCTGGGCATTCCAGATATTTGCAGCTTGCACAGATACATGTTGTATGTCATGTACATCATTTAAAGGGAATCTGTTGCCACATTTTTTCTACACTATCTGAGAGCAGCATGATGTAGGGGCAGAAACCCTGATTCCAGAGATTTATCACTTACTGGGTTGCTTTTTGCCGTTTTGATAAAATCTCTATTTTTCTCGGTATAATATCTAGCAGTTCTCGGAATGCTGAGCTCTGTATAACCCCGCCCACACCACTGATTGGCAGCTTTTTGTGTACACTGTGCATAGGCAGAAAGATGCCAATCAGTGGTGGGGGTGGAGTTAAACAGAGCTCAGCGTTCCAAGAGCTGCTAGATATTATACAGAGAAAAATAGAGATTGGGTGGAGTTATACAGAGCTCATAAATATGGAGGTCTACATGGCAGCAGGTTTACTAGTCCTCTAGTGATAATCTCCTGCTGATAAAACTATGATTTTATCAAAACCATATCAAGAAGCCCAGAAAGTGACATATTGCTGGCAAAATCCAGCACAAGCAGCAGTGTCAGACGATGACCCGGGTCCTTCATCACTGTGACGTTCTTCCAGTGCGGTTGTGCTCAGGTGTGATTCCATTCATTCATCTCCTGCTTTCTGCTCCCCCATACTGGGCAGGACATCTTTGTATTGCACATATTATGTGTGTTTTGTGCTGTTTTATATAATTTCCGAATATTTGATTGCGGCTTCTAGCAATCTAATAAGACAGTTGAGAGCCGTCCTAGCAGTTTGATCAGTTTTCCCGGTTATTTCCCTTTCTAAGTGTTCAATTTTCTTCATTCCAACAGCAAATTAATTATTACTCTGGGCAAGAATCAAAAGCGAAAGATTGAATCCTCCGATGAAATCTCCGACTCTGAACCAGCCGCGCTCACTCTGAAAGATGAAGACGCTCAGGTGTGTAATAACTTTAAGTAGCCATTATCATTAACCGTTTGTTGCTCTGCATCCGATATTTTTCAGCAGCTCTTAAAGGGAACCTGTCACCAGCTGTTATACAGCATTCTATAATGCTCTCTATCTGCCCCCTACCCGACCTGGAAGACAAGAAAAATAACTTTTATTATACTCACCCGAGGGGCTGTCTATGGTCTTGGTCCGGTGCCTCCCTTCTTCCTGCGATGCCGTCCTCCTTCTTGCTGCGTGTGGATGAAGCGCCCCTTCGCTTTCACGCAGTCTCCCCGGTATCGCTCTCCTGTGTAGGCGCACTTTGATGACCTGATTAGTGTACAGATTACGGCATAGACTAGGATTAGGGTTATAGCTAGGATTAGGGCATAGACTAGGATTAGGGTTATAGTTAGGATTAGGGTATAGACTGGGATTAGGGTTATACCTAGGATTAGGGCATAAACTGGGATTAGGGTTATAGCTAGGATTAGGGCATAAACTGGGATTAGGGTTATAGCTAGAATTAGGGCATAGACTGAGATTAGGGTTATAGCTAGAATTAGGGCATAGACTGAGATTAGGGTTATAGCTAGAATTAGGGCATAGACTGAGATTAGGGTTATAGCTAGGATTAGGGCATAGACTGGGATTAGGGTTATAGCCAGGATTAGGGCATTGACTGGGATTAGGGTTATTGCTAGGATTAGGGCATAGACTGGGATTAGGGTTATAGCTAGGATTAGGGCATAGACTAGGATTAGGGTTATAGCTAGGATTAGGGCATAGACTAGGATTAGGGTTAGAGTTAGGATTAGGGCATAGACTGGGATTAGGGTTATAGCTAGGATTAGGGCATAGACTGGGATTAGGGTTATAACCAGGATTAAGGCATAGACTGGGATTAGGGTTATAGCTAGGATTATGGCATAGACTGGGATTAGGGTTATAGCTAGGAATAGGGCATAGACTAGGATTAGGGTTATAACTAGCATTAGGGCATAGACTGGGATTAGGGTTATAGTTAGGATTAGGGCATAGACTGGGATTAGGGTTATAGCTAGGATTAGGGCATAGACTGGGATTAGGGTTATAGCCAGGATTAAGGCATAGCCTGGGATTAGGGTTATAGCTAGGATTAGGGCATAGACTGGGATTAGGGTTATAGCTAGGATTAGGGCATAGACTGGGATTAGGGTTATAGCTAGGATTAGGGCATAGACTGGGATTAAGGTTATAGCTAGGATTAGGGCATAGACTAGGATTAGGGTTATAGTTAGGATTAGGGCATAGACTGGGATTAGGGTTATAGCTAGGATTAGGGCATAGACTGGGATTAGGGTTATAGCCAGGATTAAGGCATAGACTGGGATTAGGGTTATAGCTAGGATTATGGCATAGACTGGGATTAGGGTTTTAGCTAGGATTAGGGCATAGACTAGGATTAGGGTTATAACTAGCATTAGGGCATAGACTGGGATTAGGGTTATAGTTAGGATTAGGGCATAGACTGGGATTAGGGTTATAGCTAGGATTAGGGCATAGACTGGGATTAGGGTTATAGCCAGGATTAAGGCATAGACTGGGATTAGGGTTATAGCTAGGATTAGGGCATAGACTGGGATTAGGGTTATAGCTAGGATTAGGGCATAGACTGGGATTAGGGTTATAGCTAGGATTATGGCATAGACTGGGATTAAGGTTATAGCTAGGATTATGGCATAGACTGGGATTAAGGTTATAGCTAGGATTATGGCATAGACTGGGATTAGGGTTATAGCTAGGATTAGGGCATAGACTAGGATTAGGGTTATAGCTAGGATTAGGATATAGTCTAGGATTAGGGTTATAGCTAGGATTATGGCATAGACTGGGATTAGGGTTATAGCTAGGATTATGGCATAGACTGGGATTAGGGTTATAGCTAGGATTAGGGCATAGACTAGGATTAGGGTTATAGCTAGGATAAAGGTACTACCACACTTAGCGATGTACCAGCGATCCCGACCAGCGATATGACGCGGTCAGGATCGCTGGTGCATCGCTAAGTGGTCGCTAGTGAGCTGCCACACAGGCAGATCTCACCAGCGACATAGCTGGGGACGGGGGCTACTTACCTGTCACACCAGGCGATCCTGCGTCCTCCCGCCCGGCTCCACGCGTCGCTCGTCGTCACAGCAGGAAGTGCCGCAGGAAGCTGACGACGAGAAACAGTCCAGGATGTTCTCGCGCGATCAGCGATAACCAGCGGGGGAGCGGGTTGTAGGTAAGTATCACACAGCGATATCGCTAGCAATATCGCTATAAAGTCACAAGTTATAGCGATATTGCTAGCGATATCTCTTAGTGTGACATGCCCTTTAGGACATAGTCTAGGATTAGGGTTATAGCTAGGATTAGGACATAGACTAGGATTAGGGTTATAACTAGCATTAGGGCATAGACTGGGATTAGGGTTATATCTAGGATTAGGGCATAGACTGGGATTAGGGTTATAGCTAGGATTAGGGCATACACTAGGATTAGGGTTATAACTAGGATTAGGGCATAGACTGGGATTAGGGTTATAGCTAGGATTAGGGCATAGACTGGGATTAGGGTTATAGCTAGGATTAGGGTATAGACTGGGATTAGGGTTATAGCTAGGATTAGGGCATAGACTTGGATTAGGGTTATATCTAGGATTAGGACATAGACTGGGATTAGGGTTATGGCTAGGATTAGGGCATACACTAGGATAAGGGTTATAGCTAGGATTAGGACATAGACTAGGATTAGGGTTATAGCTAGGATTAGGGCATAGACTGGGATTAGGGTTATAGTTAGGATTAGGATATAGACTGGGATTAGGGTTATAGGTAGGATTGGGGCATAGACTGGGATTAGGGTTATAGCTAGGATTAGGGCATAGACTGGGATTAGGGTTATAACTAGGATTAGGACATAGACTAGGATTAGGGTTATAGCTAGAATAAGGACATAGTCTAGGATTAGGGTTATAGCTAGGATTATAGCATAGACTGGGATTAGGGTTATAGCTAGGATTAGGGCATAGACTGGGATTAGGGTTATAGCTAGGATTAGGGCATAGACTGGGATTAGGGTTATAGCTAGAATTAGGGCATAGACTGGGATTAGGGTTATAGCTAGGATTAGGGCATAGACTAGGATTAGGGTTATATATAGGATTAGGGTTATAGCTAGGATTATGGCATAGACTGGGATTAGGGTTATAGCTAGGATTAGGGCATAGACTAGGATTAGGGTTATAGCTAGGATTAGGATATAGTCTAGGATTAGAGTTATAGCTAGGATTATGGCATAGACTGGGATTAGGGTTATAGCTAGGATTAGGGCATAGACTGGGATTAGGGTTATAGCTAGGATTAGGGCATAGACTGGGATTAGGGTTATAGCTAGGATTAGGGCATAGACTGGGATTAGGGTTATAGCTAGGATTAGGGCATAGACTGGGATTAGGGTTATAGCCAGGATTAGGGCATAGACTGGGATTAGGGTTATAGCTAGGATTAGGGCATAGACTGGGATTAGGGTTATAGCTTGGATTAGGGCATAGACTGGGATTAGGGTTATAGCTAGGATTAGGGCATAGACTGGGATTAGGGTTATAGCTAGGATTAGGACATAGACTAGGATTAGGGTTATAGCTAGGATTAGGGCATAGACTGGGATTAGGGTTATAGCTAGGATTAGGACATAGACTGGGATTAGGGTTATAGCTAGGATTAGGGCATAGACTGGGATTAGGGTTATAGCTAGGATTAGGGCATAGAGTGGGATTAGGGTTATAGCTAGGATTAGGGCATAGACTTGGATTAGGGTTATATCTAGGATTAGGACATAGACTGGGATTAGGGTTATGGCTAGGATTAGGGCATACACTAGGATAAGGGTTATAGCTAGGATTAGGACATAGACTAGGATTAGGGTTATAGCTAGGATTAGGGCATAGACTGGGATTAGGGTTATAGTTAGGATTAGGATATAGACTGGGATTAGGGTTATAGGTAGGATTGGGGCATAGACTGGGATTAGGGTTATAGCTAGGATTAGGGCATAGACTGGGATTAGGGTTATAACTAGGATTAGGACATAGACTAGGATTAGGGTTATAGCTAGAATAAGGACATAGTCTAGGATTAGGGTTATAGCTAGGATTATAGCATAGACTGGGATTAGGGTTATAGCTAGGATTAGGGCATAGACTGGGATTAGGGTTATAGCTAGGATTAGGGCATAGACTGGGATTAGGGTTATAGCTAGAATTAGGGCATAGACTGGGATTAGGGTTATAGCTAGGATTAGGGCATAGACTAGGATTAGGGTTATATATAGGATTAGGGTTATAGCTAGGATTATGGCATAGACTGGGATTAGGGTTATAGCTAGGATTAGGGCATAGACTAGGATTAGGGTTATAGCTAGGATTAGGATATAGTCTAGGATTAGAGTTATAGCTAGGATTATGGCATAGACTGGGATTAGGGTTATAGCTAGGATTAGGGCATAGACTGGGATTAGGGTTATAGCTAGGATTAGGGCATAGACTGGGATTAGGGTTATAGCTAGGATTAGGGCATAGACTGGGATTAGGGTTATAGCTAGGATTAGGGCATAGACTGGGATTAGGGTTATAGCCAGGATTAGGGCATAGACTGGGATTAGGGTTATAGCTAGGATTAGGGCATAGACTGGGATTAGGGTTATAGCTTGGATTAGGGCATAGACTGGGATTAGGGTTATAGCTAGGATTAGGGCATAGACTGGGATTAGGGTTATAGCTAGGATTAGGACATAGACTAGGATTAGGGTTATAGCTAGGATTAGGGCATAGACTGGGATTAGGGTTATAGCTAGGATTAGGACATAGACTGGGATTAGGGTTATAGCTAGGATTAGGGCATAGACTGGGATTAGGGTTATAGCTAGGATTAGGGCATAGAGTGGGATTAGGGTTATAGCTAGGATTAGGGCATAGAGTGGGATTAGGGTTATAGCTAGGATTAGGGCATAGACTGGGATTAGGGTTATAGCTAGGATTAGGGCATAGACTGGGATTAGGGTTATAGCTAGGATTAGGGCATAGAGTGGGATTAGGGTTATAGCTAGGATTAGGGCATAGACTGGGATTAGGGTTATAGCTAGGATTAGGACATAGACTGGGATTAGGGTTATAGCTAGGATTAGGACATAGACTGGATTTAGGACTAAGGATAGGTTTAGTGCTAGGGATAGGGTTAGACTTAGGGCTGGGGCAATAAAATAAATACAAATCTAACAATGTATAATTAAATTTATACTGGATTTCAGCAAAAAGCAGAAAATTAACTTGAGGGTCAAATGGAAAAAAGAAATGATATTAGACTCCAGAGCAAGGATATTGGGTGTGGAAATTTGGCATGCCTGATCCTTGTCGGGTGACACTGACTGGCTTTAGACGCCCATACACAACATTTTGGCCTGTAAAGTCTGTAGGGTAACGCTTCGATCTGTGGTGCTCATAGCCACCAATCCAGCTGAGCTCCGTGTCACCACAGCAGTGTAGGAAATGACCCTGTGTCAGGGTATGCGAATCAGAGCAGGCCCGAACAGGAAAATGTGCGGAAATCCCCTCACCAGGCGCCATAGTGAGTGTCAGAGGTGTGAGGGTTAGAGCGTGTGGTGTAGTGCCGGGGGCTACTGGATATGGCTGTGCCCGCATATAATAAACATTTGATGTTCATGTGCTGCATTGCGGCTTTTGGCCATAATGAGGGTTCACCAGCGTGAGGACCCCTCTATTATCCAGGTCATAGAGCGGGGATCTCCCATGTATTACAGCTCTCGGAGCTGGAGACTGGGGATTCTGCCCCCCAAGTATGAGAACTCCTATCTCCTATACAGTCACAGGCTTTGTCACACCAGACATTTATTACAATTGGCTTTGTTGCCCAACCAGTCACAGCGCTGCTTTCATTTTACCAGAGCGGTTTAAAAAATGAAAGCTGATCTCTGATTGGATGCTACGGGCTAGAGACAGCGTGCCCCATGTATCATAACGGCCAAGCAACCAATTATAGCAGCTTTCATTCCTTGAACTGCCCCGATAAAAAGAAAGATGCGCTGTGATTGGCTGCTACGGATGACAGAGACCATTTTACCCAGACGCTTCTCGTACATTTCCCGCAATGTGTTTTCCATGTCTACCTCTTCTCCTCCCGCTCCCGCGGTGTCTAATACCAGCACGTTTCCCCCCGCAGTGCTGACATGTTGTCCTAGCCTTACAGTTTCCTGAAGCTTTTCTTGTGTAAGCAGAACAGTATTCTCTACCGGCCGTCTCTCCGCCATACTGGGAACCAGGCTTTCATCTCTTTTTTGCCTCTGAGAGTAATTTTCTAAGGATATTACTGTAATGTCTGAGACTTGTTAAAGTCAGCCGCACATAGAATAACCTGGCAGTCCTGAGCGGGGCGGGAACCGAGAGCTGAGCGCCCCTTTAATGACCGCTACGTGATCCCTTTAACGACGCCATAGCATCCCTGCCTCTCTTATCACCATTGGTTTTACTATAGATTACGCGCGTCTCTTTGGATTTTGTGCGTAAATGTATACGGGGGGTGGCCTTTGGATTAACCATTTCAAGTGCAGGCCATTTGCCCCCCCCCGTTCTTAGCCAGACCCATTAATGGGGGGCTTTTGTACATGCAATATAAAGCGCTGTAAACTTTGCTCTCCTTCGCACGTTCAGATAATTTCTGCTCCTCTTTTTCTTGATACGTTTTATGTTATTTTCAATCTTTTTTTTTTTTTTTTTTTAATAAGACAAATACGTGTCTACTTTCCACAATGTTTTCATTTTTTGATGACCAGAAAGGACCGATGGAATACATTTTAAAATTTGTTACGCTGCTCTAAACAAATTTTTTTTTATATATCAGAAACATGTATTTTTTTTTAAGGGGGGCAGAGGTAGTAATTTGCAATTTGGATTGACCTCAGCATTTTTATTATTATTATTATTGCTATTAATTGTATATTTTTTTCCTGTTTTTTTTTTTTTTTTACATTTTCCATTAATTTTACACTCCATGTCCCCCATAATGTTCTGAAACACCTTTGGGGGGCATTTGAAAATGTAAATCCTTTTTTTTTCTCATCTGATTTCCCCTGTAACTGGGGCTGGAATATTAGCCACCATTACAAAGGAAGCTTTGCTTCCTCGCTGCATAGCAGAGCTGACCGGGTCTCCTCGGACCGAGCAGCTTCTGCCCACTGGGTCCGGAGGAGGAATCACCATCGGCTCTTCCTATCCTGCATGCGCAGCACTCGTGTATACAGAGCTTGGCAAGGCAGAGGCTGTAATAAACCGTCTCTGCCTTCTCTGTGGGGAGTCTGGCTGTGTCTGACAGTTCTGCACGCTAATAGTTTTCTTGTGAAAGTGGAGGCATGCCTTAAAGACGTTTCCAGAAGTTTCAAAAATCAGATCAGCTCTCTATACATTTTTCTGTTTTGGTGCAGTTATACTGATGAACGCACCATATATAGGAGTGCCATGTTGGCACTTGCACCTCCAGACCTACCCACTTCTATTCGGTCTCCATAGACCTCTATAAACAGGGGCTCAGGACTTGCACTAGGTACCATAAGTCCTTCCTAGATTTTTTTCATATCCTCTGCATCTTTAATCCCCGATTGTATTATGGAGCAGTTCTACGTTTTTTTATCCTTTTGTGAAAATAGCCTGAGAGGTTGTCAGGTTTAGTTTCACCTCTTTATGATTTTTTCCGTTATATTAATTTTATTATATGTTTACGTCTTGTAGAAACGAAGATCGAATCGGCAAGTAAAGCGGAAGAAGTATGCTGAGGAGGCGGGGAGGAAACCGTGCGTGGAAGAACCAAAGGCCAGTGTGAAAAGCAAAAAGAGCGCTGCCCCCCTGCCGCCAGAGCAGCCTTTACAGCTCTTTGTGGTAGGTCTGCCAGGGTGGGCTGGCTCTATGCTATTTAGACCTATCACCATATTTTATTATTACAAATTCCTTTCTTTTTTTAAAAAAAGAGATGACATAGACCTGATGAGGCTGGTGTACTTACTTAGCAAATCAATGTCAGACTGGCTCTATGATCCTCAGATAAAATGAGCTTTTTAATATTTCACTACGGATTACGCTGTTATTCTTTACATTGATTTTTAAAGAAAGTACACCAGCCTCATCAGTTCTAATCAATAATGTGTGCAATTTGTATTGTAAAATCTAGTTCCAGACTTCCTTTAACTCGTAATGTTTTTGCATCTTGGAGTACAAGCAGACCTCTAATATTTATACGACCTGTATAGCTTAGGATTTAGGGTGAGAAGTGGAGCGCTGTGTACGCAGCATCTGATGGGCATTCTGGACAGGGAAACTAGAGGCGGCCATGTTCTTAATAGACAATAAACCTGTACTTGGAGATGATCATGAAATGTTATTGTAAGAACTCATGAATCCTCTTTGAGTTATTGGCTTTTCCTATATACCCTTTTACTGCTGAGGACATACATGATACGTCGTGCCTTTTATCAGTGACACCATTCTTAATATAGTGTGTCATATCCACTTTCGGATGATACCATGACACAAAACAAAATATGGTCCTGGGCCCTCCACCATCACCAGCTAGACCCTATAAAGACTCATGTCCTGTCCCCATTAATCAAAAATGAAGTTATTCTATATAACTCAGAAAACTCAGCAATAAATCATTTTCTAAGTAATCCTTCTAAATAATACAGCTATAATATTACCAAATAATAAATATTATCGCCTTACAACTACTGATGAACACCAAGACCAGCATTGCCAATAATACCACTGTGACAGTATCACTGTACCATAACCACAGATTTCCAACATACACCGTGGTGACTGAGTAATTTCACTGTACAAAGGCAAAATAATACTGCCACACCATGACCATATATTACCACCAAATAGTGTCTGAATCTACATCAACCTATTACTGAACAAAACCCACTGTATCTAGATAGATATTCCAACAATACAACCCACACCATGACCAGACCATGTGTTACCATATTACCACATAGTGAACAAATAAAATCAGCAAAATAACACACTACTAATGCTGTTACTACAACCACACGGTGACCTTCTAGTGACAGATATGAGTTATACACAGGTGCTGTGTGGACTATATACACTACAGCTAAATCCGCTCACATCTCCAAGTGAAGTACCGTAATTCATTTTCAGTTTTGTTCTCCATCTGGTGCAGACTGTTGTGACTACTTCTGGCCATGACTCGTCTGTGCAGAATGTAACACGCAGATGTCTCACTGATCACTTTTAGAGCACCGCCCCGCACTTCTATAAAAACTAGGTAGTGCCACTTTGCCCTCCTTGTGCTCTACACAGTAGTACCCTGTTTGTTGCCCCACAGATTAATGCCCTCTTATACATTAATAATGACCTCTCTGTGCCCTCATACAAGAATAATGTCCCGTTTGTGCCTCTATACATGAGTATTGCACCCTTTGTTCCACCATACATAAAAAATTTCCATTTTGCCTTCATACATTATGTCCCCTTTGTGCCCCCATACATTATTAAAGATTGTGCCCCATACATTAATTATGTCCCCTTTGTGCCCCCATACATTAATTATGTCCCCTTTGTGCCCCCATACATTAACGATTCTATGTGCCCCCACACATATGTCCCCTTTGTGCCCCCATACATTAACAGTGTCCCTTTTCTGCCCCATACGTTAATATTGATTATTCATGCTCCCATACATTAAAAATGATTCTTTGTGCCCCCAAACATTACGTATGTTTTGTGCCCCCATACATTATGTCCACTTTGTGCCCCCATACACTATGTATTTTTTGTGCCCCCATACATTATATCTCCTTTGTGCTCCCATATTTTAATGATTCTTTGTGCCCTCTATACGTTAAAAATGCCCCCTTTGTGCCCCCCATACATTAATAATGATTCCTTGATGCCCCTTTTTGTAGCCCAGACTTCTGCAGAATGAATCCGATTCTAGCTGTTATTACTTGCGTGTATGTGTGTAAAATTTGGGACATGTAGGTGTTAAATTAAGGGGTTAATTTGTTGAAAAAAATTGTGTGGGCTCCCGCGGTAATTTCTCCACTTAGCCTCTCTATTCCCATTGCCCTGCAGTGGTGGCTAATGGGTGAATATTGTGTTAAAGCCGGATTAATAATGGAGAGGTGTCAATAAGACACCTATCCATTATTAACCCTAGAATAGTAAAGGGTTAAAAAACACGCAGACATTAATTAAAAATACTTTTCATGAAATAAATACACCAAGTTTTTGACCACATTTATTCACCTGCTAATCCAAAAAAAAAGCCATGGATCAGTAAAAAAAATAAAATAAAAAAACAACAAAATACATACATACATCTCTGCTGTTCAGTCAGGTCCCCCGCTGCAATCCATCACAAGGGGTTAACGAGTTTACAACGGGGACCGGTGCTAATGCGACCAGCCCCGCTGTAAACCACTGCAGAATGAATGACTTCATCTCTGCGCAGCCTCCCCGGCCGACCAGAGATGAACTAATAAGCGTGGGAAAATTTCTGAACTTTTTCCCACGCTAATCAGTTCACCTCAGGCCAGCCGGCGACTCCGCTCAGCCTCAGTGACGTCAGTGGTCACCTTTCGGGACAAGATCTTTTCAAACTACTAAAGATATGAGAAGATGACCAGTGGCACAAATAATGATCTCCTCCACCGACTCAGGAAAACCGTCAGATCTGTTATTGGAAGGTTTAGTTGCTTCTGGATTGTGGAGCTTGCTCTGTCCCCTCTGTTAGTTTTCTGTCTCTGTAGGACCCTTTATTGTGTCCATTTACAATATATCGATTCCCTCATTTTGAGTTAAAATGGGGAGCTGCTAACTGAGGGCCCCGGACAGTTCTCTTATTACGGGGGGGGGGCTGCCGTATCTGTGATGTATGGCTGGATGCCATTTCCATTGCGGTAACACTGACTCTGTATATAAGGTCGTCGGCTGACCATCGGGTCAAAGTTGTCAAAACTAGAACATCCTTTTAAGTTCTGGACCTTCGGTTTTGCTTATTTGTTTCCGGATGACCCTTTTCTGCTGTCCTTCAGGGATATGTGGGATAATGGGGATCAGTTATGACTTGGGTATAACTTTATTTTCTTTCTGTAGGAAAACCCTAGTGAAGAAGATGCTGCTATTGTAGACAAAATCTTATCCTCCAGAATGGTGAAAAAAGAGGTAAGGAACAGCGAGGTCTTCTGACATTTGGGCCTCTTACTTATAAGAACATGAGACACCGTCATGTGCGTTCTTCTCTCGTTTCAGACCACATCCGGGATGTTGGTTGATGTGGAAGAATTTTACGTAAAGTACAAAAACTAGTAAGTAAAAAAAAAATAAAGCTAATGTGTATCTTTATATCTGTACCCGTTCTTGGGTTCAAGGATCACGGTTTGGGTGTCTCTTATAGACAGCGGTATGTGCAGGATCGGAGAGGATGGGGCCTAAAACACAATCCCTATGTCATACCGTGCGGTAAACATAAGGCCAGACTCATCCAACAAGTATACTGCCAATGGGCACTGTCCGCCGCTGTATAGCTATCCAGTGGTTTATGTCACTGGCAGACATCAGAGATCTATCAGGAGGTTTTACCACTGTGTATATCTGACTTACTCAGCAAAGCAGTGTGAATAGACCCTAAGGCTGAGTGCAGACGGACTTTTTGGCCCTGCGGATTTTTCCGCGCAGAATGGAAGAAATCCGCAGGTCAAATGACCTACATTTTTCCTGCGGATTTCTTCCATCTTTCATGCGGTTTTCTTGCGGTTTTTGTGCGGTTTTCCATTGCGGTTTTCCCCCTGCGGATTTGGTGACAGGGGAGATGGAAAACCGCACAAAAGAAGTAACATGCTGCGGATTTTGTACCGCGGGAAAACTGCGCGGAAAAATCTGCAGCGTCTGCACAGCGGTTTTTTTTTCCCATTGATTTTAAGGCTACTGTACATCACAATGCGGATATGCAACGTTTCTGCGCGGTAAAATCCGCTGCGGAACCGCTGCAAATCTGCATCGTGTGCACACAGCCTATTACAGCTGTGCCCTAGTGTTTTGTCAAATGTTTTTTTCCCATTATCTTTATTTTTTATCTGTCTCTCTGAAACAAAAAATGCCAGGGGTACCATCACTGCCAGGCATATCCTCACTGCCAGGGATACCATCGCTGCCAGCGGTACCATAACTTCCAGGGTTAACATTGCTGCCAGGAGTACCATCGCTACCAGGGGTACCATTGCTGTCAGGAGTACCATCTCTGCCAGGGATACCATTGCTGTCAGGAGTACCATCTCTGTCAAAGTTACCATTGCTGTCAGGAGTACCATCTCTGCCAGGGTTACCATTGCTGTCAGGAGTACCATCTCTGCCAGGGTTACCATTGCTATCAGGAGTACCATCTCTGCCAGGGTTACCATTGCTGTCAGGAGTACCATCTCTGCCAGGGTTACCATTGCTGTCAGGAGTACCATCTCTGTCAAAGTTACCATTGCTGTCAGGAGTACCATCTCTGCCAGGGTTACCATTGCTGTCAGGAGTACCATCTCTGCCAGGGTTACCATTGCTATCAGGAGTACCATCTCTGCCAGGGTTACCATTGCTGTCAGGAGCACCATCTCTGCCAGGGTTACCATTGCTGTCAGGAGTACCATCTCTGCCAGGGTTACCATTGCTGACAGGAGTACCATCTCTGCCAGGGGTACCATTGCTGTCAGGAGCACCATCTCTGCCAGGGATACCATTGCTGTCAGGAGCACCATCTCTGCCAGGGATACCATTGCTGTCAGGAGTACCATCTCTGTCAGAGTTACCATTGCTGTCTGGAGTACCATCTCTGCCAGGGTTACCATTGCTGACAGGAGTACCATCTCTGCCAGGGATACCATTGCTGTCAGGAGTACCATCTCTGCCAGGGATACCATTGCTGTCAGGAGTACCATCTCTGCCAGGGATACCATTGCTGTCAGGAGTACCATCTCTGCCAGGGATACCATTGCTGTCAGGAGTACCATCTCTGCCAGGGATACCATTGCTGTCAGGAGTACCATCTCTGCCAGGGATACCATTGCTGTCAGGAGTACCATCTCTGTCAGAGTTACCATTGCTGTCAGGAGTACCATCTCTGCCAGGGTTACCATTGCTGACAGGTGTACCATCTCTGCCAGGGATACCATTGCTGTCAGGAGTACCATCTCTGCCAGGGATACCATTGCTGTCAGGAGTACCATCTCTGCCAGGGATACCATTGCTGTCAGGAGTACCATCTCTGCCAGGGATACCATTGCTGTCAGGAGTACCATCTCTGTCAGAGTTACCATTGCTGTCAGGAGTACCATCTCTGCCAGGGATACCATTGCTGTCAGGAGTACCATCTCTGCCAGGGTTACCATTGCTGTCAGGAGTACCATCTCTGCCAGGGTTACCATTGCTGTCAGGAGTACCATCTCTGCCAGGGATACCATTGCTGTCAGGAGTACCATCTCTTCCAGGGTTACCATTGCTGACAGGAGTACCATCTCTGCCAGGGTTACCATTGCTGTCAGGAGTACCATCTCTGCCAGGGATACCATTGCTGTCAGGAGCACCATCTCTGCCAGGGTTACCATTGCTGTCAGGAGTACCATCTCTGCCAGGGTTACCATTGCTGTCAGGAGTACCATCTCTGCCAGGGATACCATTGCTGTCAGGAGTACCATCTCTGCCAGGGTTACCATTGCTGATAGGAGTACCATCTCTGCCAGGGATACCATTGCTGTCAGGAGTACCATCTCTGCCAGGGTTACCATTGCTGTCAGGAGTACCATCTCTGTCAGGGATACCATTGCTGTCAGGAGTACCATCTCTGCCAGGGATACCATTGCTGTCAGGAGTACCATCTCTGCCAGGGATACCATTGCTGTCAGGAGTACCATCTCTGCCAGGGTTACCATTGCTGTCAGGAGTACCATCTCTGCCAGGGTTACCATTGCTGTCAGGAGTACCATCTCTGCCAGGGATACCATTGCTGTCAGGAGCACCATCTCTGCCAGGGTTACCATTGCTGTCAGGAGTACCATCTCTGCCAGGGTTACCATTGCTGTCAGGAGTACCATCTCTGCCAGGGATACCATTGCTGTCAGGAGTACCATCTCTGCCAGGGATACCATTGCTGTCAGGAGTACCATCTCTGCCAGGGTTACCATTGCTGTCAGGAGTACCATCTCTGCCAGGGTTACCATTGCTGTCAGGAGTACCATCTCTGCCAGGGTTACCATTGCTGACAGGAGTACCATCTCTGCCAGGGATACCATTGCTGTCAGGAGTACCATCTCTGCCAGGGATACCATTGCTGTCAGGAGTACCATCTCTGCCAGGGATACCATTGCTGTCAGGAGTACCATCTCTGCCAGGGATACCATTGCTGTCAGGAGTACCATCTCTGTCAGAGTTACCATTGCTGTCAGGAGTACCATCTCTGCCAGGGATACCATTGCTGTCAGGAGTACCATCTCTGCCAGGGTTACCATTGCTGTCAGGAGTACAATCTCTGCCAGGGTTACCATTGCTGTCAGGAGTACCATCTCTGCCAGGGATACCATTGCTGTCAGGAGTACCATCTCTGCCAGGGTTACCATTGCTGACAGGAGTACCATCTCTGCCAGGGTTACCATTGCTGTCAGGAGTACCATCTCTGCCAGGGATACCATTGCTGTCAGGAGCACCATCTCTGCCAGGGTTACCATTGCTGTCAGGAGTACCATCTCTGCCAGGGTTACCATTGCTGTCAGGAGTACCATCTCTGCCAGGGTTACCATTGCTGACAGGAGTACCATCTCTGCCAGGGATACCATTGCTGTCAGGAGTACCATCTCTGCCAGGGTTACCATTGCTGTCAGGAGTACCATCTCTGTCAGAGTTACCATTGCTGTCAGGAGTACCATCTCTGCCAGGGTTACCATTGCTGTCAGGAGTACCATCTCTGCCAGGGTTACCATTCCTGACAGGAGTACCATCTCTGCCAGGGATACCATTGCTGTCAGGAGTACCATCTCTGCCAGGGATACCATTGCTGTCAGGAGTACCATCTCTGCCAGGGTTACCATTGCTGTCAGGAGTACCATCTCTGCCAGGGTTACCATTGCTGTCAGGAGTACCATCTCTGCCAGGGATACCATTGCTGTCAGGAGTACCATCTCTGCCAGGGATACCATTGCTGTCAGGAGTACCATCTCTGCCAGGGATACCATTGCTGTCAGGAGTACCATCTCTGCCAGGGTTACCATTGCTGTCAGGAGTACCATCTCTGCCAGGGATACCATTGCTGTCAGGAGTACCATCTCTGCCAGGGATACCATTGCTGTCAGGAGTACCATCTCTGCCAGGGTTACCATTGCTGTCAGGAGTATCATCTCTGCCAGGGATACCATTGCTGTCAGGAGTACCATCTCTGCCAGGGTTACCATTGCTGTCAGTAGTACCATCTCTGTCAGAGTTACCATTGCTGTCAGGAGTACCATCTCTGCCAGGGATACCATTGCTGTCAGGAGCACCATCTCTGCCAGGGTTACCATTGCTGTCAGGAGTACCATCTCTGCCAGGGTTACCATTGCTGTCAGGAGTACCATCTCTGCCAGGGTTACCATTGCTGACAGGAGTACCATCTCTGCCAGGGATACCATTGCTGTCAGGAGTACCATCTCTGCCAGGGTTACCATTGCTGTCAGGAGTACCATCTCTGCCAGGGATACCATTGCTGTCAGGAGTACCATCTCTGTCAGAGTTACCATTGCTGTCAGGAGTACCATCTCTGCCAGGGTTACCATTGCTGTCAGGAGTACCATCTCTGCCAGGGTTACCATTCCTGACAGGAGTACCATCTCTGCCAGGGATACCATTGCTGTCAGGAGTACCATCTCTGCCAGGGATACCATTGCTGTCAGGAGTACCATCTCTGCCAGGGTTACCATTGCTGTCAGGAGTACCATCTCTGCCAGGGTTACCATTGCTGTCAGGAGTACCATCTCTGCCAGGGTTACCATTGCTGTCAGGAGTACCATCTCTGCCAGGGTTACCATTGCTGTCAGGAGTACCATCTCTGCCAGGGATACCATTGCTGTCAGGAGTACCATCTCTGCCAGGGATACCATTGCTGTCAGGAGTACCATCTCTGCCAGGGATACCATTGCTGTCAGGAGTACCATCTCTGCCAGGGTTACCATTGCTGTCAGGAGTACCATCTCTGCCAGGGATACCATTGCTGTCAGGAGTACCATCTCTGCCAGGGATACCATTGCTGTCAGGAGTACCATCTCTGCCAGGGTTACCATTGCTGTCAGGAGTACCATCTCTGCCAGGGATACCATTGCTGTCAGGAGTACCATCTCTGCCAGGGTTACCATTGCTGTCAGGAGTACCATCTCTGTCAGAGTTACCATTGCTGTCAGGAGCACCATCTCTGCCAGGGATACCATTGCTGTCAGGAGTACCATCTCTGCCAGGGATACCATTGCTGTCAGGAGTACCATCTCTGCCAGGGTTACCATTGCTGTCAGGAGTACCATCTCTGCCAGGGATACCATTGCTGTCAGGAGTACCATCTCTGCCAGGGTTACCATTGCTGTCAGGAGTACCATCTCTGCCAGGGTTACCATTGCTGTCAGGAGTACCATCTCTGCCAGGGATACCATTGCTGTCAGGAGTACCATCTCTGCCAGGGATACCATTGCTGTCAGGAGTACCATCTCTGCCAGGGATACCATTGCTGTCAGGAGTACCATCTCTGCCAGGGATACCATTGCTGTCAGGAGTACCATCTCTGTCACAGTTACCATTGCTGTCAGGAGTACCATCTCTGCCAGGGATACCATTGCTGTCAGGAGTACCATCTCTGCCAGGGTTACCATTGCTGTCAGGTGTACCATCTCTGCCAGGGATACCATTGCTGTCAGGAGTACCATCTCTGTCAGAGTTACCATTGCTGTCAGGAGTACCATCTCTGCCAGGGATACCATTGCTGTCAGGAGTACCATCTCTGCCAGGGATACCATTGCTGTCAGGAGTACCATCTCTGCCAGGGTTACCATTGCTGTCAGGAGTAATCTCTGCCAGGGATACCATTGCTGTCAGGAGTACCATCTCTGCCAGGGATACCATTGCTGTCAGGAGTACCATCTCTGCCAGGGATACCATTGCTGTCAGGAGTACCATCTCTGCCAGGGATACCATTGCTGTCAGGAGTACCATCTCTGCCAGGGTTACCATTGCTGTCAGGAGTACCATCTCTGCCAGGGATACCATTGCTGTCAGGAGTACCATCTCTGCCAGGGTTACCATTGCTGTCAGGAGTACCATCTCTGTCAGAGTTACCATTGCTGTCAGGTGTACCATCTCTGCCAGGGATACCATTGCTGTCAGGAGTACCATCTCTGCCAGGGATACCATTGCTGTCAGGAGTACCATCTCTGCCAGGGTTACCATTGCTGTCAGGAGTACCATCTCTGCCAGGGTTACCATTGCTGTCAGGAGTACCATCTCTGCCAGGGATACCATTGCTGTCAGGAGTACCATCTCTGCCAGGGTTACCATTGCTGTCAGGAGTACCATCTCTGCCAGGGTTACCATTGCTGTCAGGAGTACCATCTCTGCCAGGGATACCATTGCTGTCAGGAGTACCATCTCTGCCAGGGATACCATTGCTGTCAGGAGTACCATCTCTGCCAGGGATACCATTGCTGTCAGGAGTACCATCTCTGCCAGGGATACCATTGCTGTCAGGAGTACCATCTCTGTCACAGTTACCATTGCTGTCAGGAGTACCATCTCTGCCAGGGATACCATTGCTGTCAGGAGTACCATCTCTGCCAGGGTTACCATTGCTGTCAGGTGTACCATCTCTGCCAGGGATACCATTGCTGTCAGGAGTACCATCTCTGTCAGAGTTACCATTGCTGTCAGGAGTACCATCTCTGCCAGGGATACCATTGCTGTCAGGAGTACCATCTCTGCAAGGGATACCATTGCTGTCAGGAGTACCATCTCTGCCAGGGTTACCATTGCTGTCAGGAGTACCATCTCTGCCAGGGATACCATTGCTGTCAGGAGTACCATCTCTGCCAGGGATACCATTGCTGTCAGGAGTACCATCTCTGCCAGGGATACCATTGCTGTCAGGAGTACCATCTCTGCCAGGGATACCATTGCTGTCAGGAGTACCATCTCTGCCAGGGTTACCATTGCTGTCAGAAGTACCATCTCTGCCAGGGATACCATTGCTGTCAGGAGTACCATCTCTGCCAGGGTTACCATTGCTGTCAGGAGTACCATCTCTGTCAGAGTTACCATTGCTGTCAGGTGTACCATCTCTGCCAGGGATACCATTGCTGTCAGGAGTACCATCTCTGCCAGGGATACCATTGCTGTCAGGAGTACCATCTCTGCCAGGGATACCATTGCTGTCAGGAGTACCATCTCTGCCAGGGTTACCATTGCTGTCAGGAGTACCATCTCTGCCAGGGTTACCATTGCTGTCAGGAGTACCATCTCTGCCAGGGATACCATTGCTGTCAGGAGTACCATCTCTGCCAGGGATACCATTGCTGTCAGGAGTACCATCTCTGCCAGGGATACCATTGCTGTCAGGAGTACCATCTCTGCCAGGGATACCATTGCTGTCAGGAGTACCATCTATGTCACAGTTACCATTGCTGTCAGGAGTACCATCTCTGCCAGGGATACCATTGCTGTCAGGAGTACCATCTCTGCCAGGGATACCATTGCTGTCAGGAGTACCATCTCTGCCAGGGTTACCATTGCTGTCAGGAGTACCATCTCTGTCAGGGATACCATTGCTATCAGGAGTACCATCTCTGCCAGGGATACCATTGCTGTCAGGAGTACCATCTCTGCCAGGGTTACCATTGCTGTCAGGAGTACCATCTCTGTCAGGGATACCATTGCTGTCAGGAGTACCATCTCTGCCAGGGTTACCATTGCTGTCAGGAGTACCATCTCTGCCAGGGTTACCATTGCTGTCAGGAGTACCATCTCTGCCAGGGATACCATTGCTGTCAGGAGTACCATCTCTGCCAGGGTTACCATTGCTGTCAGGAGTACCATCTCTGCCAGGGATACCATTGCTGTCAGGAGTACCATCTCTGCCAGGGATACCATTGCTGTCAGGAGTACCATCTCTGTCAGAGTTACCATTGCTGTCAGGAGTACCATCTCTGCCAGGGATACCATTGCTGTCAGGAGTACCATCTCTGCCAGGGATACCATTGCTGTCAGGAGTACCATCTCTGCCAGGGATACCATTGCTGTCAGGAGTACCATCTCTGTCAGAGTTACCATTGCTGTCAGGAGTACCATCTCTGCCAGGGATACCATTGCTGTCAGGAGTACCATCTCTGCCAGGGTTACCATTGCTGTCAGGAGTACCATCTCTGCCAGGGATACCATTGCTGTCAGGAGTACCATCTCTGTCAGAGTTACCATTGCTGTCAGGAGTACCATCTCTGCCAGGGATACCATTGCTGTCAGGAGTACCATCTCTGCCAGGGATACCATTGCTGTCAGGAGTACCATCTCTGCCAGGGTTACCATTGCTGTCAGGAGTACCATCTCTGCCAGGGATACCATTGCTGTCAGGAGTACCATCTCTGCCAGGGATACCATTGCTGTCAGGAGTACCATCTCTGCCAGGGATACCATTGCTGTCAGGAGTACCATCTCTGCCAGGGTTACCATTGCTGTCAGGAGTACCATCTCTGCCAGGGATACCATTGCTGTCAGGAGTACCATCTCTGCCAGGGTTACCATTGCTGTCAGGAGTACCATCTCTGCCAGGGATACCATTGCTGTCAGGAGTACCATCTCTGCCAGGGATACCATTGCTGTCAGGAGTACCATCTCTGCCAGGGATACCATTGCTGTCAGGAGTACCATCTCTGCCAGGGTTACCATTGCTGTCAGGAGTACCATCTCTGCCAGGGTTACCATTGCTGTCAGGAGTACCATCTCTGCCAGGGATACCATTGCTGTCAGGAGTACCATCTCTGCCAGGGATACCATTGCAGCCAGGGGCACCATCGATGGTATTAATCTCTGAGCAGGGTTCCCAATTCCCGTCATCAGACTTGAATAGTATGGGGACGTATGATTCATCAGCCATAGGCTTGACTATACAGCACTGGGCTTTCTCCTTCACTTCCATAGACCATGTCGCTCTGTAAGGTCCCGACACAGTAACTAGTGGGGTCACAACACCCGTTCTAGTGATTTTGAGGGTCCAAATGCTGGAAACTTTAGCTATCAGACATTTACACCTATCCGAAAAAAATAGTAGATGGAGAAGCCCAGCGGTGTGCTCATAGTGTCAGGGTCGGAGCGCACTCAGTGATTGTGGGCACGCTCTTCTCTGGCTCCGGAGAACAGTATGCGCCCACCACCATACTCACCACTGATCTCGGGCTCCTGCCAGTTTGGCTTAATATAGGAGCCAGAGAAGAGTGTGCCCACAGCCGTACTCAGTGCCCGCCTAGTGAGTGTGCTGCTGTGCTCCTCCAGTGTCAGTGTGCATGCGCAGGAACAGGAGTTTGCGTTTCAGGAGACCTCGGTGGGAGAAAGCCAGTGCTGCCAATCTAGCTGAGGGACAGTGAGACACTGGCGAACCTCTGCACCGAGACATTGGCCACGCTGAGGGGGCATCGGAGAGCCCTCATTTACATATTGAGTAAAAGATCATTTTTCTGTAACACCAAAATGTATTTTACCGGTGTGATTTTTTTTTTATAGGGGCTGAGATATAGATGTCTAAGTAGGAGAATTGGCATTTTGGGTAACCAGATAAGTTAGTCTTCATCCAGAAGGACACTCTCCTAATGTTAGTAGATGTCAGCCCTTGGCCAGGAGGCTCTCGTTAGTATATCGGTTGGGTCTCATCCTTGTCACTGATGGGCCTGCTTCTGCTCATACTGTGCTGTGACGCTGACCCCTGCTTGTTTCCCCACACTCAGCTCCTACCTGCACTGTGAATGGGCCACCGAGCCGCAGCTGCTGAAGGACAAGAGAATCCAGCAGAAGATCAAGCGGTTCAAGATCAGGCAGGCGCAGAGGGCACACTTTTTTGCTGATGTAAGTAATGAAAGGATCTGTAAGCAATGCTCTAATGTTTGTGTTAGTACATACTTCTAATTGTGGAATATCTTATCTTTTCCTCTGCTGCTCCTCTTGGAAATGTATTAATAAATTGACACATGGGTGTAAAGAGGTATTCCCATCACTAAGGTCCTTTCCCAATATGTAGTAGGTGTAACAATAATAGTATTAGCAAATACATTCAATTAGAAATGTAGTATAGTTTTTCTGATTTCGCTTACCCTATGTGCAGGGCATTAGGTATCCATGGTTACGACAACTAATTCACTATTTGAGTGGTCATAACCATGGATACCTAAGATACTGCAATGCCCTGCACATGGGGTAGGCGACACAGCAAATCATAAGAACTATACTACATTTCTATTTGGACACATTTGTTAATATTGATATTATTACACCTACTACATATTGGGATAGGATCTTAGAGATGGGATTACCCCCATATTAATAGCCTCCTCAGAGAGGAAAATGACTTGAAATCTAGCGCCACCCATTGGCTGTAACAATCCTAGAAGTCCCTTTAATGAGCCTTGCCACTTAGGATAAAAAGCCAGACCAGACACACTATTTCCAGATGCATGTTTCTGGTTGTGTTCCCCTCAGCAGGGCAAAGCAGGGGGTGTGATTTGGTTGGATGACGACATCTAAGGGGGACATTTTTCTTAGTGGAGAGCACAAAGCCACATGACACTGTTGGCACTGATCAACTCTTTTCCATTGATTTGTAGATGGAAGAAGAAATGTTCAATCCAGATTATGTGGAAGTGGATCGTGTGCTAGAAGTCTCCTTCTGTGAAGATAATGACACCGGGGAGGTAAATCTGTGTCTGGAACTGAACCCAGCCTTTCTACATTAGAAGACCTAACTCTTGATCTAATGCTGTGTTTTTCGCCTTTTCAGCCTGTCATTTATTACTTAGTAAAGTGGTGCTCACTGCCCTATGAAGACAGCACATGGGAACTGAAGGAAGACGTAGATCTAGCAAAAATAGAGGAGTTTGAGCATCTGCAAGCGCTTAGACCTGATACCAGGAGGGCGGTAAGTTCTCTACAAGCCAGATTGTCACTTTTAGCCTGTGTTCATTTATTATAGCTGCGTTACATGTTTTTCCTGAAAGTGGTTTAAAAAGTCATCATCATCAAGGAGATGCTGATTGTGTGTCACAACGGAGGCTGGGTGTCACGTGTGTTAGACGCTGCAGACCATCGCTCTGCATCTGCAGAAGGTCTCAGCAGTTTGCTTTGCAGACTTCTGCCTGGTCCAATGGCAACCTTCCCCGGCTCTAGTTGACACACCTGGCAAGGGTGTTTATAACTCCCAGCTTGCTGCTGGGAGTTGCCGATGACATTTCCATTTCCCTGTTGCGGCTTGGCGCTATAGCAATGAGCTATCTTCCTCTTTGTTGTTTGGAGGAAGTCTGTGTTTCTCCTTTAGTCTACTCAAGCTAAGTGTTCCTCTTGTTTGTGTAACCTTTCTGTCCTTTGCTGCAGTGGGGATTGACTAGTGGTCATCCTGTCCTTCCCTATGAATAGCCTACTGCTATGGTCCGGCAAGGATTAGGTATCCTGCTCGGCGATAGGTGCAGAACCTATATATGGACGTTAGGGCAGACAGGGTGATATTAGATCCGTCTAGGGGTCACCACTCCCCCCCGTTCCATAGTGTTGGGTTCTCTTCCCGTTATCTCTTCATGTTACACTTAGTCTTTCCTACATCGTGTGTAACACTGGGGGGACATGGCCTGGCATGCATGCGGTGAAGACGTGTGTCTGGAGTGTTCCCCTGCACTCATCCTGTAAGACACATCTTGAGGCACCATTTTGGGGAGAAAAGACTCCTACCCGGTGCCTGGCGGTTCCTGGAGGCTGCAGCTGCAGTGGTGAAGATCACCCAAAACAGAAAGATCAGCAGGGAGGATGGAGTGGCACCATCAGACATCCAAGATGGAGCCTGCGCGCCCTGTGCCCGTAGGAAGATAGATGTAGGAGGAGAGGCAGCGGCCAGACTGGAGCAATACCCAAAGAAACGGAGGTCAGTGACTGGCACACAGGGGAACACCACAATGTCCCCAAAAGGATCTACATTTGCTGCATTAGTTCATGAGGAAGAGGAGGATGTCTGCCATGGCGCAACATCAGACTCCCAGGTGCACTATAGTGTATAGCTGATTTTGGAGCATGCGCAAAGCCCCCCTGGTGTAAAATCCTTTGGGAACCCCCATCTTTAGTTGATGTTTTGTTATCAAACATAATCCCACACTGGCCATGCTAACAGGCCAGGTAGGTTATAGTCTGGAGGCCATTCCGATAATTCGGTACGTTGCACAAAAATGGAGTCAGTCTTATAGTGCAAAAAAGTATTCCCTTTAAATGACGGGAGGCTTGCAGGTGTCCATTGGTTCATCTCTCACTCTGGATGTGCCATTGTTGTAGTGGATGTTCCTCCTCCTTACGCTAAGAAAATCGTGATGAAACGGGCAGACTGGACAGATATCCCTTTAATAATTATGGCAGACTTTAATTCATTTAGAGACCAATATCCTGCAGAAGAGAAGTCTCAGTCCCCCCTTGGCCCCTTATTAAGGAAGCGGGCCTGGTTGATATCTGGAGAGAGATGTGTCCTAACTCAAAGGTCTCCTCCTGTGCCTCATCGAAACCTCGGTCCCTCTGAAGAATTGCTTTGGTGCTGTGTAATCCTTCTATGATCCTGGGGATCGTTACTATAGAGTATTCTCCTAGGTCGTTGTTAGATCACTCTCGGCTACAGGTGGATCCGGTGAGGTCTAGGTTCTCTCGGATGGAGGCTTAATCCATTTTGGTTACAATTATTGACCACAACAATGTCAGGGGGCAACTGTCAGATTTTTTTTTCCATAATTTGGGCTCTGCACACATAAGGTGTTACGGGATGCAATGAAGGCCTTCTTGAGGGGCGTGTTAATAAGAGAAATAAAGTCTGTTAAGGATAACTCACACAAGAGGGGGGTAAACCTGGAAAAGGAATCCCAAAAACAGCTTTGGTCATTCCTACTAGAACAGGCCGATAATAAGCAGATGTTATTAAAACAGTAATTCTATGAGGATTGAGAGACCACGGGTCGGGTACTAAGCGAGAAAGCTTTTATATATCAATTGAAGGATGTAGAGGACAATATGGCCGCCAGGACCCCGGATATAATAATGGTCTGTAATAGCTTCTATTCTAATCTATATTACCGAAAGGTCAGTTACTTGCAAGATGATTTGGCGGACTGTTGAGAAAATTGCTAATGATAAGGCCCCCCGGATCAGATGACCTTCCCATAGAAATCTCTGAACATTTTGAGGAAGAAATATTACTGAACTACCTGGAAATGATTCATAATGCCTTTTTATCAGGGGTGTTACCAAAGTCGTTATATGAGGCGGTTCTGCCCAAGGAGGGAAAAGATAGAGAACTCCCTGTTTCGTTAGAGACCTGTCTCACTGCTGACAACGGATGTTAAGGTATTGGCTAAATTTCTGGCCTCCTGACTAAGTAAGGTTATTGAATCAGTAATTCATCCAAACCAATGTTAATGACCATAAATCTATGTAGGCTTTTTTAAAATTTGCAAGTGGATCCTAGTCGGAAGGACGTCTTATCCTTAGATGCCACCAGTGGAGTCGGAGTAGGAGCCCATTTTGGTGCAGTCTGAGTTGAAATCGGAGTCGGTGTCATGGACATTGAGGAGTTAGTCGGAGGTTTGGCTTATCGACTCCATAGCCCTGGTGTGAGGGAGTCGAAGTCGGTTTCATGGAAATTGAGGAGTCAGAGTTGGAGTCGGAGGTTTGGCTTACCAACTCAACAGCCGTGGATGCCACCAAAGTATTCAATATTGTCGACTGAGGTTATATTTGGGCTGTGTTAAAGAAAATTTGGTTTGGTCCTATCTTTTTAAAATGGGTTATGCTGATGTTTAAAGCACCAACTGCGAAAATAAGAGCAAATGGAGATATTTCTGGAAACCTTTACAGGGGAACGAGACAGGGCTGCAACCTGTCGCCCTCACTTTTCCCTATAGCAATTGAACCGTTAGCGTGTATTATTAGACAACATACTGGGATAGAGGGTTATAAATATGGGAATCAGGTAGAATAGATTGCTCTATATGCAGATGAGCTCTTACTATTTGTCAATAATCTAAACATTTTGCTTCCAATTATAATTGACTCTGTAGAGAGCTTTGGGGCCTTCTCGGGATGTACCGTAAATTGGTGAAATCCTGCGGTGCTTCCTTTGGACAATAGACATCTCAGGAATAAGCAATTGTTTCATGGTCCCAGTAGTCTCCAAATTCATATATCTCGGCATATATATTACAAGAGAGACAAAAGATGACATCCCTCTAAACCTGAGTCTATTGGTAATCGGGAACAGAAATAAAGTTGAAACATGTGGGAAATTGCCCCTAGCCTTGGGAAGGACGAATTTATGAAAATGTGCCTTATGCCTGCATTCTTTACGTACTGCTTAATTCTGCCGTCTGGATTCCCAAATATTGGTTCAGGAAGATCATAACATTTTTAGGGACTTGGTTTGGAAAAGGGTATACCCAGGAAAAAGATGCAGAAAGCTGTAGGTGCCCAAAAAATAACTGGGGCCTGGCCTTGTCATATACTTGGGGTTATTTTGTAGCCTCTCAATTTCAACATTTTACAGGATGGGGTTTGGAGGGGTGCAGGGGCAGGCGCGCCAGTGCTGACATTTCTTGGGGGGAGGTAATTTAGTAAAACTATTAGAGGCAGGCAGGCTGAGGTCCAAGCCCCTATGCTTCCCGACTTGAAATCTTGTCTATAAAATCTGGTGGGCAAGTAAGAAATGTTTGGAAATGGGAGAATATTTCGAGTACACCCCTATCTGGAGTAACCCCTGCTTGAGGGAATTGCAACTTTTGGAAAGTTTTGGGGAATGCAAAAGAAGATGACTGAGATACTTACATCAATTATATAAGGAGGGTTATTTTTGCACATTTGAGCATTGAATTCAGACTTTTAATTTGTATATCTCTGACATCTTCCAATATCTACAGTTACAGCACGCCATTAGAGCTCAAGAGTCCATCTCCGATCTGTCCATCTTTGTGAATGGAGTGTTGGACTTATATTCTTGATGTATACCTCCTTATTATAAAAATCCTGGTATACCCCCCTACAGCTTGTCCTTGCTGCTGTGCGTTCCAGTCTTGGCATTGATGGAGATAGAGCACCATAGACTTATGATGGCTTCAACCAGTTCCTCCTGGCCACAGTCTTGTGGCCAGAGAAGAATACGGGTGTGAGTTCTTCATAGTTGTGATCAGTAGGGTTCCAGCAATGGAACGCTAAGCTAACAATTAACAACTTTTCTTTTTACTTTGTCCTCTTTTTTTTCTTAGTCCCTCTAGGGGACTTAAAACTGTATTCATCTCATCTGTTGGCCGGATTATATGTATAAACATTGATCTAACAATAAAACTTTTCTTCTGCTTTTTTTTTACTCCCAGGCAGGAGGTTATAACTTTTTAAACTGATAAATCGCCTTTAGGGCTCATGCAGACGACCGTAGTTTCTGTCCGAGTGCGAACCGTCAAAACATCGGATAGCACTCAGGCTAAATTTATTCTATTGGTACATGTTTCATTTAATTTCCTCAGAAAGGCTGGTATGAGGAAAAAAATGCAGCATGCACAATTTGCCTCCGATAATCAGATGACACTCGCCCATTCGTTTCGGTGGAAAACATCGGACCACACTCGGATGACATCAAATAAAGTAGCACTCTGTAGCGCTATAGCATGCAAACATGAAATGTGAATTGCATTATGCTCTAGAAAATAGGAAAATATAAGAATACTTACTGCATAAATTTGCCAATTCATGTGTACCCAGCAGCCATGATAAGGCGATTCGCGTTGTTGGGAACCTGTCTAATGTGAATTCTCTTTTAGACTGAAGTCTACATTCATATGGGAAGAAACACGAAATAAGGAGAAACAGCGAAATTTACATTATAATAAGATAATGCTATAAATAAAAATAGTATATCGCCGGAGAATGATGGACTGTTTAAAGGACAGTCGTGTTACAAACACCAAATTTACACAAAGAAAAACGACCAAAAAGTCCCAGAAGGATAATATATTTTATTATGTCATTATAGAAAATAGTTAAAAACCATTACATAAAATTAGATAATACATATACTGAGCAAAAAAGGGGGTTACGCTACCCAGGTATAAAGCATAGAAATGTACAAAAAAATGAGTAAACAATGAGTAAACAATTGGTGATTAAGCAAAATAGATAGTGATATATATAATAAATAATAAACAATATACAGTGCGCAAACACCAAAAAAATTAAAAACCATAAACACAAATGTAAGCCACTACCACAGTGAAAAGCTATAAATATCAAAATATCAAAATAGTGCGTCTGTGTGATAAGGCTAAAAAAAGACACTATATGTGTCACCGTGAATTAGGTGTCAAACTGACCAGGAAAGAAAAATTGTAGCAAAAATAAAAATAAGTAAAAAACATATATACAACCTCTCCTGGTCTCCTGGGGAAGCAACCCGGTCCCGGGACCGGGTTGCTTCCCCAGGAGACCAGGAGAGGTTGTATATATGTTTTTTACTTATTTTTATTTTTGCTACAATTTTTCTTTCCTGGTCAGTTTGACACCTAATTCACGGTGACACATATAGTGTCTTTTTTTAGCCTTATCACACAGACGCACTATTTTGATATTTTGATATTTATAGCTTTTCACTGTGGTAGTGGCTTACATTTGTGTTTATGGTTTTTAATTTTTTTGGTGTTTGCGCACTGTATATTGTTTATTATTTATTATATATATCACTATCTATTTTGCTTAATCACCAATTGTTTACTCATTGTTTACTCATTTTTTTGTACATTTCTATGCTTTATACCTGGGTAGCGTAACCCCCTTTTTTGCTCAGTATATGTATTATCTAATTTTATGTAATGGTTTTTAACTATTTTCTATAATGACATAATAAAATATATTATCCTTCTGGGACTTTTTGGTCGTTTTTCTTTGTGTAAATTTGGTATTCATATGGGAAGGTAGGGTCCTGCTGTAATTAAAAATGCCTGAGGCTGAGTGGCAGAGTGCTCAGACTGAATGCAGAAGATAGAGAAGCATTTTTTTTTTAGTAAAGGCCCCTTCTCACTAAGCGATCTCGGTAGCGAGATCGCTGCTGAGTCACAACTTTTGTGACGTAACAGCGATCTCACCAGCGAGATTGCTGTGTGTGACAGCGATCAGCGAGCGGCCCCCCTGCCGGTATCGCTGATCGCTGGAAGAAACCTCTGGACATTTCTTTGGTCGCTGGTCTCCCGCTGGCCAGCACGCATCGCTGTGTGTGACAGCGGGAGACCAGCGATCAGGTGTAAAAAAATAATAAAAAAAAATAAAAAATATAGTTATTCTCACCTTCCGATGTCCCGTTCAGCCATCCTGCCTCTCTCCACGCTCCGGTCCCAGTGATCCTTAGCACGAATGACCGCGAGACTTTGTTATCCCGCGAGACCGTGACATCTCGCGGTCATTCTCGCAAAGGATCACTGGGACCGGAGTGTGGAGAGAGGCAGGATGGCTGAACGGGACGTCGGAAGGTGAGAATAACTATATTTTTTATTTTGATACTATTTTCTACAGCGATAGCCAGAGATGCCGGGCGCTCGGCATCGCTGTGCTGATCGCTGGTGAAGCTGTCTGTGTGACAGCTCACGAGCGATCACATAGCGACTTACCAGCGATCCTGACACCTTCATATCGGTGTCGGGATCGCTGGTGAGTCGCTTAGTGTGACGGGGCCTTAATCCAAATCCTAGACAAATGGATCCCCCTCTGATCACACTGCGATTAGAATAATCAGATCATTTTCCTCAAATGGAGAACACACAGTCGCCTGCCCCTTCCCTAACAAGCTTCTTATGCTTTTGATGTTTGTTTCCCAGGAACGACCACCTCCAAATAATTGGAAGAAAATTCACCAGTCACGAGAATACAAAACTGGTAATCAACTCAGAGAATACCAACTGGAGGGACTGAACTGGCTGCTGTTCAACTGGTATAACAGGTGAGCCCGAGTGGCACTGGCCATCATCCTGTAGGTAAAATGGTGAAAGACCAGATCAGATTGGCTGCTATAAAGCCACGTGGCTATCAGGGCTGTGGAGTCAGAGTCGCAGTTGTGGAGTCGGAGCCCATTTTGGTGGAGTCAGAGTCGGTGTCATGGAAATTGAGGAGTCAGAGGTTTGGTTTACAGGCTCCACAGCCTTGGTGCCTATATCCCAGGAGCAGCAACTGGTATAACAGGTGAGCTGGAGCGGCACTGGTCATCATCCTGTAGGTAAACTGGTGAAAGACCAGATCAGATTGGCTGCTATAAAGCCATGTGCCTATATCACAGGAGCAGCAGGGCATGTCATAGGGACACAGGCCAAAAATGTCTTACACAAGAGGCCTGAAAGCAATTGATAGACATCAGAGAAGTATTTTTCCACACACCTTTAACATATGTACACCATACACCGAGCGCAGGTGTGTGCAGCAGGCTCAGGAGCTGAGCCCGCCATAGACGATTTCCATGTCGGCCGTGTTATACAGTTGACTTCT
Source organism: Dendrobates tinctorius (assembly GCF_039654945.1). Lineage (NCBI taxonomy): Eukaryota > Metazoa > Chordata > Amphibia > Anura > Dendrobatidae > Dendrobates > Dendrobates tinctorius. The sequence goes on from NW_027361715.1 coordinate 10,472,560, forward strand.
GCGTGTAACAGCCCACACTCCCATGGCTTTTGGAAGAAGGAGAGGAAAAAGCAAAATTTCAAAAATTAAAATTGTCCAAAGCGGCAAGGGGATAATATAGACCCTCTGTTATGTCTACTTTTCAAAAGTTTAAGCACCACATCTCATGATCTGTGTAAAAATAGCCACATATCATTCTGTGGCAGCCACATGGTGGGGACTTCTTTTTTCAGTACCAGAGGGAGGAATGATGGGCTTACTGTCTTCATTGTGGTTTATAGGTCATATATATCAGGTTGGTGAGGGGGTGGTACCCGGCACCCCACTGATCAGCTCCTCTCAGTGTCGGCGGCCCGATCATCAACTGCAGAGTGGCCGTGGACACAACTGATTACTGTATATCCCCTGCCATGTACTTATGGCGTACACTCTCAATATTTATGAAATATAAACATTGATTTTAAAAGAAAAATTACCTATTGATTTATTCAGGTTTTTGTGTCACATACAGTATATGTAAAAAAATAACAATTTTTTTACATATCACAATCTGTATGAAAGATAAAAAGTAGAAATCTTGCAATTTTTTATAGGTCACTGGGGTTTTTTACCCTCTATCTTCCTATTGTTCCTGGAAACAACACACAGACAAAAGCCATAATGGTCAAACTCTATGTTTTGTACTGATGCATCTAATGTGCGCGTGCAAAGGTCATTGTGAAGGGAGGGGGAGCTGTGACATCACCATTTGTCATTGATGGATCCTGTGTTATCAGCTTTGTATAGAGCTGTTACCTGTCATTGTAATCCTGTCTTTGGTGATAAGGAGTCTGCTGAAAACTCTTTCTGAAAGGACAGGATGTGAAAGTCTAAGAAAGCCTAGGTGGCCAATTAGAAAACTGCAAGTTGACTAATTATATTGTCTTAGCAATATTTGTGATATAAAAAATAATACACTGCTGAATTAGAAAAAAAATGCATATAACATTAAAATCTGATTTAACAAATACAGTGGGGGAAATAAGTATTTGATCTCCTGCTGATTTTGTAAGTTTGCCCACTGACAAAGACTTGAATAGTCTATTATAATTTTAAGGATAGGTTCATTTTAACATTGAGAGGTAGAATATCAAAAATAAAATTCAGAATATCACATTGTATAAATTATATAAATTTATTTGGATTTTGCTGTGAGAAATAAGTATTTGATCCCTCTTGCAAACAAGACTTAATACTTGGTTGCAAAACCCTTGTTGGCAAGCACAGCAGTCAGACGTTTTTGTAGTTGATGATGAGGTTTGCGCACATGTCAGAAGGAGTTTTGGTCCACTCCTCTTTGCAGATCATCTCTAAATCATTAGGATTTTAGGCTGTCGCTTGGCAACTCGGAGCTTTAAATCCCTCCATTAGTTTTCTATGGGATTAAGGTCTGGAGACTGGCTAGGCCACTCCATGACCTTAATGTGCTTCTTTTTGAGCCACTCCTTTGTTGCCTTGGCTGTATGTTTTGGATCATTGTCTTTCTGGAAGACCCAGCCACGATCCATTTTTAATGTCCTGGCAGAGGGAAGGAAGTTGTCACTCAGGATTTTACGATACATGGCTGCATCCATTCTCCCAGTGATTCGGTGAAGTAGTCCTGTGCCCTTAGCAGAGAAACACCCCCAAAACATAATGTTTCCACCTCCATGCTTGACAGTGGGGATAGTGTTCTTTGGGTCATAGGCAGCATTTCTCTTCCTCCAAACACAGCGAGTTGAGCTAATGCCACAGAGCTCAATTTTTGTCTCATCTGACCACAGCACCTTCTCCCAATCACTCACAGAATCATCCAGGTGTTCATTGGCAAACTTCAGATGGGCCTGCACATGTGCCTTCTTGAGCAGGGGGACCTTGCGGGCACTGCAGGATTTTAAACCTTTACGGCGTAATATGTTACCAATGGTTTTCTTGGTGACTGTGGTCCCAGCTGCCTTGAGATCATTAACAATTTCCCCCCGTGTAGTTTTAGGCTGATCTCTCACCTTCCTCATGATCAAGGATACCCTACGAGGTGAGATTTTTCATAGTGTCCCAGATCGATGTAGATTGACAGTCATTTTGTATTTCTTCCATTTTCTTACTATTGCACCAACAGTTGTCTCCTCACCCAGCGTCTTACGTATGGTTTTGTAGCCCATTCCAGCTTTGTGCAGGTCTATGATCTTGTCCCTGACATCCTTATAAAGCTCTTTGGTCTTGCCCATGTTGTAGTGGTTAGACTCTGACTAATTGAATCTGTGGACAGGAGTCTTTTATAAAGGTGATTATGTAAGACAGCCGTCTTTAATGCAGGTAACGAGTTGATTAGGAGCGTCTAACTGGTCTGTAGGAACCATAGCTCTTAATGGTTGGTAGGGGATCAAATACTTATTTCTCACTGCAAAATGCAAATAAATTTATATAATTTATACAATGTGATTTTCTGGTTTTTATTTTTGATATTCTATCTCTCAGTGTTAAAATTAACCTATCCTTAAAATTATGGATTGTTCATGTCTTTGTCAGTGTGCAAACTTACAAAATCAGCAAGGGTTCAAATACTTATTTCCCAACTGTAGGTCATCTTCTGATGAAACGCTCCCTTTCAGAAAATGCAGAAAGGTTTAATGCTGAACACTTTGGTGTGGATATTATACAGATATACCGTACTTACTATCCTGTGCGTTTGGTCTTTCAGGAGGCCAAATATGTGACTTCTCCAGGGATTTTCCAGCAGTTACTGATTTGTTTTTTCTTCACTCCGTCCCGACTTCATAGGAGGAACTGTATTTTGGCAGATGAAATGGGTCTAGGAAAAACAATTCAGAGCCTGACGTTTCTTCATGAGATATACCTGTCTGGTATCCGTGGCCCGTTCCTCATCATTGCTCCTCTCTCCACCATCACCAACTGGGAGCGAGAGTTTCGTACCTGGGCAGATCTGAATGTGGTCGTGTACCATGGCAGCATGATCAGCCGGCAGATGATCCAGCAGTATGAGATGTATTTCCGGGATTCTCAGGTACGGCGCCATAAATCATCTGGAGTAGACCAGAAGACAATGCAGGTCATGGAATTAGAGATCATATGAATGAGATAACGGAGGCATTATTACATCGCAGGGTCGTGTTGTCCGAGGGGCTTACAAGTTTCATGCCATCATCACCACCTTTGAGATGATTTTGGGGGGCTGCCCAGAGCTCAATGCCATTGAGTGGAGGTGTGTTATAATTGATGAGGCACACAGGCTGAAGAACAAGAACTGCAAGTTGCTGGAAGGCTTAAAACTCATGAACCTGGTATGTATAGTGTCCAGATGCAAGTATTTCCATGGATTTCTGTTCTGTATACTCTGACCTGACGCTCCACCAAGAATCCATATCACCATTCCAAGCTCATAGCCTCGTGTTATGTGACATTTTGGATCAGCACAGTTCACTCTTTTTTATTTATTTTCCTTCTGGGCTGTTGTTTTAATGCTGCCAGATAATTGACAGATATATTTGGTCAATTGGAGTTGAATTTAAACGGATCCTGAGGGATCGGGGGAGGTTGTAATAGATCTGGTAAAATGGAAGCCTGGTAGAAGCTTTTATTTGTGAATGGCCATCCTTCACAAAATCTCTTATCTCCACTTTCCCCACAATCACTGCTGGTCACAATTCTCACGTTTCATGTTGAGCAGGACAGATAATCTAAAAGTGGCCGCAGAGTGGAAGAAAACGTTTTCCTGTTTGTTTTTTTTGTTAAATTCTATTTTGTTGTAAAGATATTAGCAATCAAAGTATTTGGCACCTAATGAGTTAATTTTCGTTAAGTCCAAGTGGGTGTTATCAGATGGTTTTCCCTGGGGGAGTGTACTTTTTCCCCTGTATGACATTGCCCAATCAAAAGCAAGCAGCAACACGCAAGGAAAAAAAAATCCACTTACATTTTCCGTGGCAGTTTCACTACACCTTTTATGGCAGATTCTAGGCGGAATCCACCAGAAAAAGTCATTGTGTACACACCTCTTAGGCGCGTAGTATTCACTGACTTCCATTTCAGAACTTTTCTGCAGTATGGGATTTAGAAAACTGCACCACAAATCTGCAACGTCCAAACCCATACTTTTGGCACTGGGTCGTAGTCGTATTCTTGGCTTTAAGAGCCAAAGACAATAAGATTCCTTTGTATACACAGGAAGTTTATATGATTTCTTACAAAGTACCAGGGAACATTGATTAGGTATTGAAGAAAACTGATTCCTGCAGCTAAATAGGAAAGGGTTCTTTACAGTTAGAGCAGTCAGACTGTGGAACGACGACCACAAGGGGTAGTAATGGCTGATACATATATCAGCATTTAAAAAAGGGGCTGGATGTTTTTCTCATGTCAAATAACATTGTGGAGATAAAAAATCTATAAGTTGTGGAGAAAAAGGTTGACCTTGGTGGAGCTGTGTCTTTACTCAACTTTTGTAACTATGGGAAAAGTCTGTCAAATGGCATTTATAGTTAACTAGATGGTGGCCTGATGCTATTGCATTGGGAGGGCGGTAATGTCACAATGGGGGCAGGCTTTGCAGCGTTGAGAATCTATCCCCCCATTCGCTCACCCACCGATCCACTCTCTCTTTCCCCGTGGCCTTTGCTGCTTTCCTTTCATTGTCATTGGTGTACTTTTTAGGAGGAGCCATGTTGGCGTTGGTATTTGCTTTTTAAAGGGGTTGTCCCACGAGCAAAAGTTCATTTTAAAAATTGTCTGTGTCTGACCGTGTACAGAACATACCACAGCTCCTGGGCAGGGGAGGAAGCAAAAGACAATACTGACATTACAGCAGGAGATCGCAGAGGATACATTTTGTGAGGTAAAATATTGTTTAAAAACAATCAGTGAAATATTTTACTTCACAAAATGTATCCTCTGTGATCCCCAGCTGTAATGTCAGTATTGTCTTCTGCTTCCTCCCCTGCCCAGGAGATGGTGTTTGCTCTGTACACGGTCAGACACAGACAATTTTTTAAAATGAACTTTCTTTTGTGGGAAAACCCCTTTAATGTGACCGGCTTCCTCTGCCTGTAGACACGTTGCGCATCTGCCGCCGGGACTAGACAAATGATTCACTGCGCCAGCGCGGAAATCAGACCGCCGCCATCTTTGTGCAGACAGATAGCGGCGGTCACATTAAAACTGCGCATGCGCTCCTCCTGTACAAAGATGGCGGCGGCCAATGAATCATTCGGCTGATCTCGGCAGCGGCGTGTTCACGACAGTGTTCCGCTTGTGGCACCACGCAAGAGGCTGCGAACGGCGTATACAGTGTGTGTGGTGCATACGGCATATACAGAGTGTATATGTGTGTGGTGCGTACGGCGTATACAGTTTGTGTGTGTGTGTCTGTGTGGTGCTACGGTGTTCCGCTGGTGGTACCGCGCAATAGACTGGCACCACCAGCAGTTTCCATATTGAGACACTTATCACTTGAGTGTCCGAATATGGCAGTCGGTGAACTTCTGCCGCTTGGAATTATGGGATTTGGAGACAACTGGAAGGAACAGAATGTGAAGACATTACAAGATAAGTATATATTAGATGGTCTCACTACTCTCCTGGATTGCATCCCTTTGGTGATATTTTATTCTTTTTTCTCTAGCTAAATGCATGTATTTGGGACTAAAATCATTCCATATTTTCTTCCATATGACTTTTTGCACATTGAACTTTGTTGTGGTTTGTGGTAATTAGTCCGCTGAGAAGAGCTCATAAAAAGACAGATAAGAGTTATAGTGGGTTGGCTGATGCTGTCTCAGTTCGCTCATTTTGCAGCCAGCAATAGACAGTGCAAGACAGAGGCTATAGAAGGCAAACAGGCAACGTTCTTAAAGAATTCCTATGACAAAATGATTTCTAGCCCCAATTACATGCTTTCCGGTAAGAAAAAAAATTTGTCCCCTCTCAAGGTGGACAACCACTTTAATTGAGCCGAATGAATCAGTCGTTTAGAACAGGCCTGTCGGATCCCATTTGTTCTGGTTTTATAACTGGCTTTGTTTCCTTGTCTGTGCCCACATCAGCACTAAATATAGCCCTCTTGTTTACACCCCTAATTTGCAGCACACGGAATACTGACATTTTCCATAATAAACACGGGTTTGGCAGATGATCATAGAGTGGTAGCGATATAGTCTGTGCTGACATAATTTGATTATTTTAATAAAATCGGTGTCACGATTCCTCCGCTCATTGTGTCTTAGACACGGTGACTGATGACTCAGGTATACCATATGGTGAAGGGACGTGCTGAGGTGGTGGTGTTTTGATGGAGAGCTCAGCCATCCAATCTTGAGTCTGGGAGCTTCTTTCAGGTGTTTCCTGCTCCTGGTGGTTACCCAGCTACTAACCTGAGCTGTCAGTCACAGACGTCATCTGCTCAGTGGTTTGCCTTGTATTTTTGTGCTCTGTTTCTTAATCTATTGCTGCCTGACCTTGGACCTCGTTCTGACCATCCATTTGCCTAGCCTCTTTGCTCTGATCGGCTATCTTTCTGGTCTTTTGACCTCGGACCATGACATGACTTCGCCTTTGTCTTTCTCCTTTAGTTTAGGACGTGCTCTCTTGGTTTCTCACTCCAGAACATTTCACTACCCTGCCTCACGGCTAGTCCATGAGTAGTGATTAAGTATCACAATATGTATTCTAAAAGCTGGGGTTTATTATTTATGACACTCGTCTCCCTACAATACTTTCCATAGTGGACTGATGGTTATGTTCTCCATCCCCCAGGAGCACAAGGTGCTTCTAACAGGAACGCCCCTGCAGAACACGGTGGAGGAGCTGTTCAGTCTCTTACATTTCCTAGAGCCGCTGCGCTTTCCCTCAGAGTCTACGTTCATGCAAGAGTTTGGAGATCTGAAGACCGAGGAGCAGGTAATGAATACACAGGTTACTGTCCGATACTGAAACTGGTGGGGGTGAATCAAAATCCATCTAAAGAACTCAAGAATGCATGTAAAGGGTTAAGTGCTGTGACTAATGATGAGCAGATTGATTTGTGTAGGGGCTCCGGTCCGGCGTCCAGGTCAGTGGTACGCCAGATGGGAGGTCCATAAATTTCTTATCTTCTGACGTCCTTGGCGCTGCATTTGAATTGTCAGGGTTGGTGCTACGTCATTGGGCTAATTAAAAGCCACACCGAAATGCAAGAGATTTGTGGGCCTCCCATCAAGCCGCCGATGTTGTGAATTCCCTTGCTCGAAGTTCTGAGCCGAAGCTCCCTCTGCTCTCTCTGGTGGTTACTGAGAGTAGTGGAGCTGGCCAGGTGAATGGAAGTTCTCCACCTGAAGACAATAATTGGGAACCTGGGATTACTAGCTGGGAGCATATAATTGAGCTGGCTGCTCTTGGACGTTGGTGGTGATTTCCTCTGTGTGCATTTGGAGTTCTTTTGTCCCCTGCCTGATCTGCATGGTTCAGCTAAGTGATTCTTTTGCTAATCCTTTCATCTAATCTGGTTGTGTCTTTTTTTTGCTTTCTGTTTTGCTGCTAGGGTTCAGCATGCTCCCTGCTGGGGGCAGCGCTGGGCCCTGCTTCATATATTGCAGCTTGTTCAGTCCCCTGTTATGTTAGTATCTTTTTGCTTTGCTGCCAGTTTATACCAGAGTGCTGATCTAGCGGGGGTGAGGTCGTGCGACCGCAGGTTTTTTGTATATCAGAAGTGTTGGACTTTTTCAGGGTGTTTTGCGTGATTGCAGACAGTATCTTTTCTGTCCTGTCCTGTCTAGACAGCTTGGGCCCCACCGTTTGCTCAGTCTGTTCTCTGCCTGTGTTTGTGTCTCATCTTGTCTCACCGACAATATATGTTTGGGGGCTATCTATTCCTTTGGGGATCTGCTCCGGGGCAGTTTAGATTTCATCTTTCTGTCATTAGGCTTAGTTAGTCCTCCAGCTGTGATGAAGCGTCTAGGACATCGTAGGAACGCTCCACGGCTACTGCTAGTTGTGTGGATAGGATCAGGGGTCTGCAATCCGCTTAGTTACCAACCTCTTTGGTCTTCTGGTGGCTTAGCCTGTTCCTGTCATCCTCCTCGGTGACCCATTCATAACACGCCGGCTACCGGTGACCTGGACACTGGACCGGAGGCCCGCGAACTGATCCACTCATCTCTAGTTGTAAATGTCATTGGATGCATCATCAGGGGGTTTAAAGGGAACCTGTCACGTCACCAGGTTTTTGCCACCTGTCTGAGAGCGGCATGATGTAGAGGCAGAGTCCCTAATTGTTGTGTCACTTACTGGGCTGCTTGCTGTAGTTTTGAAAAAAATCACAGTTTTATCAGCAGGAGATTATCACTACAGGACTAGTAAATCTGCTGCCAGGTAGTCCTCCATATTCATGATCTCTGTATAACACTCCCCACCATTGATCAGCAGCTTTCTGCCTATGCACAGTGTGCACAGAAAGCAGCCAATCAGTGTTGTGGGTGTGGTTATACAGAGCTCAGTTATCAGAGAACTGCAGCAGATAAAACTACAGCTAATAGCCCAGTAAGTGACACATTGCTGGGATCAGGGTCTCTTCCCCTACATGATGCTGCTCAGATGGGGGAGCAAAAACCTTGTGGTTGATTCTCTTTAAAGCAGCTACATCTGCAGAAGATTAGACGAAGCGTGCGCATATTCTGAGCCAGGGAAAGATGCACAACTACGTTATATTAGAAAGTAGTAACCAACATGTGACTTTTGAACACACAGTAGATTTGGGGCCAGCTGTCACAGTCCCTGCTATTTTCTTGCATGTGTTTCTGTTTCTTTTAATTCAGGTCCAAAAACTGCAGGCTATTCTTAAGCCAATGATGCTTCGAAGGCTCAAGGAAGACGTGGAAAAAAAACTAGCGCCTAAGGAGGAAACTATCATAGAAGTGGAACTGACCAACATCCAGAAGAAATACTACAGAGCCATCCTGGAAAAGAACTTTGCCTTCTTATCTAAAGGGGCCGGCCAAGCGAATGTCCCCAACCTAGTGAACACCATGATGGAGCTGCGCAAGTGCTGCAACCACCCGTATCTCATTAAAGGTGCGCACGTACGCAACCGATGTCTTCCATTTCATTCTTATTAACGTCTCCCGCAGCACAGGTCAGTAGAGGGACAGCAGTGATACATAGTCCAGGGATTAGTCTCGTCTAGACAACACTTTTTGCAGACAAGTCATATCCGTGATCAGCCGGTCAATGGAGATCTGGATTCTGAAAATGTTGGCAATGATCACTGGAAGATGCCACTGCGGAGGACGCTACATGGAAAACTTGGCATTACGTGGCACCTATTCAGATGATGTAGATGGAGCTGCTGGGTTCACCTGTCACCACGTTCATGATGCCCAAACCATTTCGGCATATCAGTGGGAGCATAGATTAAAGATCCAGCCTGGGACCATAGGGGGGATGAGACTAGTCCGGAGAAACGACTGGCCAGCTTCTCCCCACTTCTCTCCAGGTGATTGACAAGTGTGTGCTTATGTACAGACATGGGAGAGAGCAGTCAGTCAGCTGAAGCAGAGGTGGGAGAAGCCTGATGGAGTTGTGCCAGACTAGACTTCTCTCTCCCTATCATTCCCCGGCTGGACCTTTAATGCCGCAGCGTTTCAGAGAAAAACATACCTGGCACCATCGTGCAGCCAGCCTCTGATTCATGCTGCCTGTGGTCTAGGAAGCATGAATCGACAGACAGGTTTCCTTTACAGGGGCTGTCCGGTCTTAGAGTGACTTTAGATTTGTAACCCATGTGACTGCAGACTTGTAGATCCTCACATTGTGAGCATTGCGCGCTGTGAGGATTCGATTTGCATATGCGATGTGCATATGCAGTCACATGCCGACTAGTCGGCAGTGGCCACAGCCTCGTTTAGTGCAAGTGTATTGAGCAAGGTCGCACAGTCTAGTTGGAATGTGGCTGGAAGTATGCAAATCATCTACTTGTGGTCACATGCAACGGAGAATCCTTACAGGCAATGTTAGGATTCACAAGTCTGCAGTCACATAGAGACTGCCTAAGGTGGGACAACCCCTGTAATTTATGAGTACACATTACCTATAGGAAAGTACTTCTGATTGTTACAAAGGGCTTTGTATGTGTCGATTGCATTGATCAATGTCATATAGAGGAAATATCAGATGGTTAAGAGACATCTTGAGATTTAGACTCCGCTTATGCACACATGATCTTGCAGGAGCCGAAGAGAAGATCCTCGGAGAGTTCAGAGAGACCCACAATCCAATGGCTGTGGATTTCTACCTCCAGGCCATGATCCAGTCTGCTGGGAAGCTGGTGCTCATTGATAAGCTACTGCCGAAAATGAAAGCTGGAGGCCACAAGGTGCTCATCTTTTCCCAGATGGTGCGTTGCTTGGACATATTAGAGGACTATCTCATGCACAAGAGGTGAGTGCAAGTATTTGATCTGTTCCCACGAATGCTGCATTGCTTAGGCTAGGTGCACACTGCGTAGGGGGGCTTTCCTGACATATACTGTAACGTTCCCTAAGGTCCCCTTTCTAGAGATGGAGGCCAATAGCGTGTTCTTTCTGCCTCTGTGGCTTGTGAGCGCCTGCATATTGCTTGTCTGACTACAGGAAAGCAGCAGACTGCAAAAGAAAAAAAAAAGAAGTAGTATACCTTGCAGGATACGTTTCTTTGGAATCGGTCCTTATGATGGACGGATGCCATGGACTCCATCCTGACTGTGGCCACTATGGGGCACACACCGCCTGAGCGTATCACCCGTCTTTGGGCACAAACCTAACGTGCATCTAGCCTTACTTATATTTTATTCTTTTGCTGTGTCAGAGTACATAGAAAAGGGCTACATAGAGATAAATGCTACATTGGTGGGGGTCCAAACACTGGGACCCACAATCATCGCTGGAATAAGGGACCTCTGCTTTCCCCAAAGGGGTATGGTCTGCAGCTTGTGGTTGGTGGGAACAAGGACTCTGGTCCCTCAATTGGGGGCCCATCGTTCGGTTCCCCACCAATCTAGCATTTATCATTCATCTAGTGGTTAGGTGATAGATGCTTTTTTGCAGAAACACCTTATTATTGTGTGAATAACACATATTTTAGTATGTGCAATATGATAACTCATGCTCAGTTCTGTATCGGCGACTGTGACAGCTTATCAGATGCCTTTTTGAAGATAATTGGTTAATAACATCACATGATATCACAGCGGAAATAAGGGGCTATGAGAGACTGTATAAAAGCAGAGGCAGGGAACACAGCCGCCATTTTGTGGTGAATCTGGATAGTGAGAAGGCATCACAGCTTAGCAATAGGGATAAGGAAAGGAAACCATAAAAAAACTGAAGAAACTGTACTGATGGTTTGTGAGAGAACAGCAGTAAAGAACTGTTCCCATCCGTTTACCCATTGACATGTGCTGAGATCCTAATGTGCATCCTTCGCTATTTAAAACCTACTAAAAGCCGATCTAGACTCTTGCTCCTCTCTGACAATTCAATCCTTCTCAGATATCTCTATGAACGCATTGATGGTCGAGTCCGAGGAAATCTCCGGCAAGCCGCCATTGATCGCTTCAGTAAACCAGATTCTGATCGGTTTGTGTTCCTCCTTTGCACCCGGGCAGGAGGTCTGGGAATAAATTTGACTGCCGCCGACACCTGTATTATTTTTGACTCTGATTGGAATCCTCAGAATGATCTCCAGGTTAGTGGCTGAAGTGGCATCATTGACAGGTTCCTTCACATTAGTCGACTATTATGGAGGCATCATTGTGGTGCTCATTCATGCGGCGTGCTTACCTTCGGCGACAAATACATTGAACACCGAAACGGGAGAGAAATGTAGATGTTTTGTGGTGGTCAATTCACCCCCGCTCCACTCCACACACAAAAAAAACAATTTAGAAAAAAAACAGAACCTCGTACGTGTCTCCAACATGTCTCCAACAGGTTAACTTTGACTGTCCTTTCCCGTTTTTAAAGGCTCAAGCCCGATGTCACCGAATTGGCCAGAACAAAGCTGTGAAGGTTTATCGATTAATTACAAGAAACTCCTATGAGCGGGAGATGTTCGACCGAGCGAGCCTGAAGTTGGGTTTAGACAAAGCTGTCCTCCAGAGTATGAGCGGGAGAGAAAACAGCGTTGGAGGGGTGAGGGCCACTTTCTGTATCAGTTTCTAGTGCAGTTATCCAGCTCCCAGGAATGGCGGTCTACGGCTGCCAACCAAAACCCTTTCCTTTTGTTTTTTTTTTATATTTTTTTATTTTTAATTTTCAGTTAGTTAAGATACAATTAATGAAATATGATTACTAAAGATGGGAGAATTGATTTGCTGGACTTGGTCCATCGGTCAGGTCAGTAATCTGTGACCGTTGGATAGGAGTTTTGCGACGCTACTTACCTCCCGGCATTCCTGGCTCTTCTTTTGATTAGCTGGACTGGCAATGATGACATCATGTCAGGCTGACTAATCAAAAGAAGGACAGGAATGCTGGGTGGTAAGGAGATTTGCAGAGCTGCCATACAGCGGCCACAGATTACTGACCTGGTCAATTGTCCGGAGTCCTGCTAATTGATCCTCTCATCTCTGTATCCCAAGATACTGTATGCAGGGGACACTAGAATTTTGTGGTGTTTGTTTTTCACCTTCCGTTTCATTTTTTAAAAGCATTTAATGAAAAAAAATGATAATATTGCTTATAATTATAAGCAAAACTGTAGAAGTTGGTATTTTGGTCATCAAAGACTAGACATGAGGACAAGTGTCTACCACATTGATATGAAGGGAAGAGAAGATACAGTTTCAAATTTACAAAAAAAAGCAAGCCATGTTGATTGAGTAGAGAGCCGATGCATGCACACTCATACTGGACTGATTGCTTTTCCGCATGGACAGATTCAGCAACTCTCCAAGAAAGAGATAGAAGACCTTCTCAGGCGGGGTGCGTATGGAGCCATCATGGATGAGGAGGATGAAGGCTCCAAGTTCTGTGAGGAAGACATTGACCAAATCCTTCAGAGGCGGACAAAGACCATTACTATAGAGTCTGAAGGGAGGGGTTCAACGTTTGCCAAGGTAAGAAATTGGTTCAGTATGTATTAGTGGCGCGAGTATTATTTGTATAGTAGGGAATACCTGCCTCACCACAAGTTAGGGATGCTGAGGTCTCATTTCCTTTCTCCAGGCAAGTTTTGTGGCTTCTGGTAACAGAACGGACATCTCTTTGGATGACCCGAACTTCTGGCAGAAATGGGCTAAAAAGGCAGAAATCGACATCGATTCAGTGAGTGGCAGAGTAAGTATGATATTGTCTCATCTGTGCGTCACGATCTAGTATATTGTAATTGACTTTCATCAGAGAAGTCTGAAATCTCTATACATTATAGCTAATGTCAGCTAGACCGGTATAAAGCAAATGGCCCTGCATTATAGAGCTGCGGGAACGATTTACCCAGAGTGAAGAGTCAGATGTCTCTATCTCAGTCTAATGACCGATGCCGAGAGCTTGTGTCTGTATCTTAATGCTTAGAGCCAAGAACGTAGGGGGCAAAAACTGATGAAAAAGTAATAAAAATGATTTTGACCAATTGTACACAAATGAATCATTCCAAATGGCCAACGACAGACTATTATCACCCAAATGTGATCTGTCTTACGGAATTGTTTATTGCCTATTGTCAGATGTAAATACAAGTGTGTGACACGATTGGTCAAATTTGGACATTCATTTGCCACCTTGCACATTTCCACAGTGTTGTATTGTCTCTTTAATCTGCTAGGTTAAGGCCCCATACACATAAGACTACTAGTGACCAAACCCAACGAGATCCCCATGTTCAGCCAACAGCCCAGTGTGTTTGGGGGCTCTTGATTCTCCCTGGACAAATGATGTTGGGGAAGAAAAGGATCAGGCATGTCCAATTTTGGATGGCTAATTGTTTTGTTCTCCGGAAGATTGTTCTCCAGACAGGATATTGTTGAGACACAGGATGAAGCAGACAATCTAGAGTGTACTGGGGACTCTAGTCTGGCATGTTGATGGTCAGGTCATTTGTACAGACCGACCATCTGACGGATGATTGATCAGCTGTGGTCCATTGTCTCATGTGTATGGCCAGCTTTGGGTTTTTCGGTTCCATTGATATATCCACATTGAGCATGTTTCTCCACCTGGAACAGCCGAACAGAATAATCTATGGTTTAGTGGAAAAATATTGATTCCAATCCATACTAATCATGGATCACAGCTTTCCCCACCGCACACAGTCACTCACAGAGTTAGTACTCAAAGCTGGGATGTGGAAGAATCTGCACAGCCCATTGACCAGACCTTTGGTTTCTGTTGGTTTGATGAACGTGAAATAGGCCCTCTTGATTGACACCAGTTCTTGGCCCTTCTGTGACTTAGTGGTCTCCTAGCCATCGCTAGCTGTATGTACCTGGAAATCTTTTTAGGAGCTTAGTTTATGCTGACTGATTTCTACCCATAGCGAGTGCTGATTGGTGTTATAGCACGTTTATCGAAGCCCTCTTAAAGTAATTATAATTTCTTAAACCATTTGCATATTGTTGGAGGAACATCCTCTTATTTTGTAGGTCTCAGTCACACATCTTTGTGTCACTATTGATGATTCATGAATCAACTGTGAGTCCCCCCAAGGTGAACTTAACAGCCTCCCCGGCATATATAATGTTAAATTCACGTCAGAAGACTCTCAGCTGGTTCATCAATCACTGATCGAGACATCCAAATTTGTGAATCCCTGCTGTAAAGGGGTTGTCCTACGAACAAAACACATTTTAATCAGAAGATCATAGAATAATAAGTTACACAATTGGTTGTGTTAAAAAAATGTTCCTGTGCTGAGGTTATCTTATAAATGTGCCCCAGCTATATCCTGCGAAATGGCTGTGTCTATGCAGAGCTGCTCCAGTTCATGGTCTGCACATAAAACAGCTCTTGACCAAGGGGAAGCATAATTCAATTATGACAAGTATACAGATAAAACAGCAGGGGCTCACTGCTGCTTCATTCTGAGGTTACACATTTCCCTGCCTGTTTTATCACAGGAGTGGGTGTTTCTTCTACAGCCCTTTGAGCGCACCATAAATCAAGTCAGTGACGTCGAAACTCCAGCAGCAGTTGAGCTTATGTGTGAATTAATGTATTTATTACTTGCTCACAGGGCTGGGGAAGTGGCAGACACACTTACTCCTGTGATAGCATACAGGGAAATGTGTTGTCTCAGAAAGCAGCAGTTTTGAGCCCTTGCTGTTTCGTCTGTAATATTCTCTTATTATAAGTGATTTATGTACCATCGTCCCCAGCCAGAATCTGTGATATGTGTGACACAGCCATTACACCGCACATAGCTGGGGCACATTTATAAGATTATTGCAGCACAGGAACATTTTTTCTAACACATCCAATTGTGGAACTTACAGTGCCTTGCGAAAGTATTCGGCCCCCTGGAACTTTTCAACCTTTTCCCACATATCATGCTTCAAACATAAAGATACCAAATGTAAATTTTTGGTGAAGAATCAACAACAAGTGGAACACAATTGTGAAGTTGAACGAAATTTATTGGTTATTTTACATTTTTGTGGAAATTCAAAAACTGAAAAGTGGGGCGTGCAATATTATTCGGCCCCTTTACTTTCAGTGCAGCAAACTCATTCCAGAAGTTCATTGTGGATCTCTGAATGATCCAATGTTGTCCTAAATGACTAATAATGATAAATATAATCCACCTGTGTGTAATCAAGTCTCCATATAAATGCACCTGCTCTGTGATAGTCTCAGGTTTCTGTTTGATGCACAGAGAGCATCATGAAGACCAAGGAACACAACAGGCAGGTCCGTGATACTGTAGTGGAGAAGTTTAAAGCCGGATTTGGATACAAAATGATTTCCAAAACTTTAAATATCCCAAGGAGCACTGTGCAAGCGATCTTATTGAAATGGAAGGAGTATCATACCACTGCAAATCTACCAAGACCCGGCCGTCCCTCTAAACTTTCATCTCAAACAAGGAGAAGACTGATCAGAGATTCAGCCAAGAGGCCCATGATCACTCTGGATGAACTGCAGAGATCTACAGCTGAGGTGGGACAGTCTGTCCATAGGACAACAATCAGTCGTACACTGCACAAATCTGGCCTTTATGGAAGAGTGGCAAGAAGAAAGCCATTTCTCAAAGATATCCATAAGAAGTGTCATTTAAAGTTTGCAACAAGCCACCTGGGAGACACACCAAACGTGGAAGAAGGTGCTCTGGTCAGGTGAAACCAAAATCAAACTTTTTGGCAGCAATGCCAAATGATATGTTTGGCGTAAAGGCAACACAGCTCATCACCCTGAACACACCATCCCCACTGTCAAACATGGTGGTGGCAGCATCATGGTTTGGGCCTGCTTTTCTTCAGCAGGGACAGGGAAGATGGTTAAAATTGACAGGAAGATGGATGGAGCCGAATACAGGACCATTCTTGAAGAAAACCTGTTGGAGTCTGCAAAAGACCTGAGACTGGGACGGAGATTTGTCTTCCAACAAGACAATGATCCCAAACATAAAGCCAAATCTACAATGGAATGGTTCACAAATAAACGTATCCAGGTGTTAGAATGGCCAAGACAAAGTCCAGACCTGAATCCAATCGAGAATCTGTGGAAAGAGCTGAAAACTGGTGTTCACAAACGATCTCCATCAAACCTCACTGAGCTCGAGCTGTTTGCCATGGAAGAATGGGCAAGAATTTCAGTCTCTCAATGTACAAAACTGATAGGAGACATACCCCAAGCGACTTGCAGCTGTAATCGCAGCAAAAGGAGGCGCAACAAAGTATTAAGTTAAAGGGGGCGAATAATATTGCACGCCCCACTTTTCAATTTTTGAAATTCCACAAAAATTTAAAATAACCAATAAATTTCGTTCAACTTCACAATTGTGTCCCACTTGCTGATTCTTCAAAAATTTACATTTGGTATCTTTATGTTTGGAGCATGATATGTGGGAAAAGGTTGAAAAGTTCCAGGGGGCCGAATACTTTCGCAAGGCACTGTATTTTTATTCTAAGATCTATTTGATAAAATGTACATTGTTCATGGTACAACCACTTTAGGCGGCATAAAAGATGCAAACATCTGATGAAGAAGCATTTGGTCTTTTGTCTCCTGATCGCCGTTTACACGGGCCAGTGAGGAGGAACTGGCGTTCTGATCGGCTCATGTAAGAGGGCATTTATTTCAACTTTTCAAATGTGAATAGAAGAGGTCGAGCTCATTATTCTACACAACAAGGGACCGGTATAACTTTAGAATATGTAGTTAATAATAAATGTCTAATTAATATACTGAGCGCTCAGCTGTGATTTATATCTGCCTGCAGAACAGCCTGGTCATTGATACACCGAGGATTCGCAAACAGACCCGGCCCTTTAGCGCCACCAAGGATGAACTCGCGGAGCTTTCTGAAGCAGAAAGTGAGGGAGATGATAAACCCAAGCTGCGAAGACCATATGATCGCCTAAATGGTTATGGCAGAACGGAGTGCTTCCGAGTGGAGAAAAATCTTTTGGTTTATGGGTAAGAATTTCATTATAGCTCCTCATTATAGGAATATGTATTGTCAGAATGATCATTGGATCAAGGTTCAGCGGTTTGTTTCCCAAGAGTTGATATATGAGTCAAATATTGGTGTCCAAGTGGGTACCATCTCAGACATTGTGGTTTGGCCTCAATTCAGGCATGATAATAGAAATAATAAATGCACATATTCAGGATAGGTGATCACCCCTACCTTGCTGACCATAAACTGAGCAGTGATAAAATATAACCCCAAATTAGTATTACTGCCTTTGTCCCTGAGCCACAGGCAGCATCAAATCCAAACTGGGTTACTCATTGCAGAATGCTATGTGTTATTCTGCAACGCTGCAAAAGCTCAGCTGAGCTTCGGGTAGAAGAGTCTAATGGGTGGTTACCTATGACTTTTTCCCACCCAACACTATTTGATTGACAGGGTTTGTCTTTATACATAAAAAAACCCATTCTCAGGAATACCAGAGAGAAGCTTGAGTGAGCCGCCCAGTGGACTCTTCTACCTGGGCTTACCAAGTAATTTGCCTCGGGCTTAGCCTTATGCTGGCAGATGTTCTTTAAATAGTAACTAAACATTTGCTGTTGTTGGTGGTTTAATTGCAATTAGAAATTGAGATCCCAACAATCGCTGTAAAATGCCAGAGATTCACAATCACTCTAAAATGCCCGAGAGATGCACAGCTCGGAAGACTGGAGCACACAGCTCGAAAGACTGGAGCCCAAAGCTCAGAAGACTGGAGCCCAAAGCTCGGAAGACTGGACCTCACAGCTCGGAAGACTGGAGCCCAAAGCTCGGAAGACTGGAGTCCACATCTCGGAAGACTGGAGTCCACATCTCGGAAGACTGGAGTCCACATCTCGGAAGACTGGAGGCCATATCTCGGAAGACTGGAGTCCACATCTCGGAAGACTGGAGTCCACATCTCGGAAGACTGGAGTCCACATCTCGGAAGACTGGAGTCCACATCTCGGAAGACTGGAGTCCACATCTCGGAAGACTGGAGTCCACATCTCGGAAGACTGGAGCCCACAGCTCAGAAGCCTGGAGCACTCAGCTCAGAAGCCTGGAGCATGCAGCTTGGAAGCCTGGAGCGCACAGCTCAGAAGCCAGGAGCGCGCAGCTTGGAAGACTAGAGTGCACAGCTCCTGCCTCAGTGGACACACTTGTGCTTTCTTGTGCAGGGATTTTACAGTCTGTGTGTATGTCCCCTGAGTTATGCACCACTTGGAGCATTTCTGAGCACTCATTAAGGGTTCTCAGGGCCTGGAACCCCACCGATCTACTTGCAATTAAGAGACTAACAAGATAGAAAATACAGAAAGCTCTTATTAACCCTTTAAGCAACTATCAAGTGATTTTTGGTAGGGACATTTCACATGTGTTCTGCACCGTAGAAAACTCACATAAATAGTGGGACCCCAGGAGTTTTCCCTCCACTGGGAAGAATAACAATCCTGCTCCTGAGTGGTCCCTTGAGGGTCCCGGCCCTGTAGCTGGTGCTGTGGACATTACAGCTACAGATGATTGATATTCTTCCTTTATGATGGCACTGGAATAAGGTGCCGAAATACAGTGCAGTCAGAATACGTTTCTTTTGAGATGGAGAAATAGTTGGCAGCAGAGTAAGAGAGAGTTAACCATTATTGTGGCCTTCTACTGTCTGCGGTTCATCCTAGGTGGGGACGATGGAGAGACATATTATCACATGGCCGCTTCAAGAGACAGCTGAATGAGCAGGATGTGGAGATAATCTGCCGGGCCCTGCTGGCCTACTGCCTGGTGCACTACAGAGGAGACGAGAAGATCAAGAGCTTCGTGTGGGACCTCATCACTCCTACGGAAGATGGGCGGACGCGGGAGCTGCAAAACCATCTTGGTATGTTACACTTTTCTGTTTCCTGCAGCGTTACTGAGAGGTTAAAATAAAACGTTTCCGACACGTAACCCTGTTTATATTAAGTCCCAGGTTGTCCATGCAAATCTATAAGTTCTGGGAGTAGTGTTGAAATTCTCCATGTTTTGTGTTGGATGTTTTGTTCGTTTCTGCCTGGAAATGGGAAATATTACATATTGGTGAAGAATAAATCCCCATCATTCATTAACCTCTGCTATCGATGGAGCTTTTGAAGGAGATGGCGACATTTTTTCCATGCTGGTTTCCATAGTTGGAGATTACTATTCAGTATGCTTTAAACGATGAATAATATTATCTATGGTGATGGCTGCCAAGTTCTCCAGAAAATGGAGACCATTAATATCATTGCTAATTAATACATTTTCCTCTGTCGTGGCCTCTCTACTTCTACTAGGTAGGTGTATAATAATACTATTCCAGTTATTAGGATCGGGAATTAAGATTATGCTTTAAAGGGGTTGTCCACCTTTGGGGACATTTTTTGTCTCTCACTTAAATGCAAGAATTTGGTGCTATAAATCATTTTTACAATTGGGTTTCATTACAAATTTGGCAGCGTTTTGCTTTTACAGGATCTATTGCTATTCCCCGCAAATTCAACTTTGATGTGGTCTGTGGTCGTAAACGAGCTTGTAAAAGCGAAACGGGGCAAATTTTTTAATGGAACCCAATTGCAAAAAATGATTTTTAACCCCAAATAGATACATTTAAGTAAGAAAAAAATGTCAATGACAAGCCTTTACAGGGTTCTGTAGATTAAACAGTATCCAGACGAGCTGAAGACTGCTACCAAAGCAGCCTGGGCTTCCATAAACCCTCAGCAGTGCCACAGGCTGATCACCTCCAAGCCACGCCGCATTGATGCAGTAAAGGATGCAAAAGGGGCCCCGACCAAGTATTGAGTGCATTTTACTGAACGTAAATTTCAGGAGGCCAACATTTTGGATTTTAAAATAATTTTTACAAGCTGGTGTTATAAAGTATTCTAATTTACTGGGTTTTCCTCTGGCGATTTTCAGTTTGTTTGTTTTTTTCAGTTTTGTTTTTTCCTTTCCTTCTTCCAGGAACATTTGCGTTTTTATTTTTAGGTCCACGTTGCCATGTGAGGCCTTGATTTTTACGGGACAAGTTTTATCATTTTATCATGTGATGAACTGGAAAATTGGAAAACAATTCCATGTACGTTAAAATTGCAAACAAAAAAGTGCAGTTCCACAATTGATTTGGGGTTTTTTATTTACCATGTTCACGAACGAATAGATCTTCTACCTCCAACCCCCACCCCATGAGAACGAATAGATAAAATTGACCTGGCATTATGATTCCCCAGGTCAGTACGAGTACGCTGATAATAAAAATGTATAGTTATTTTAAGTGGTGGAAAAAAATTGAAAATTTGTAACGAAAAACTATTTGGCTTGTGTTGTGTCGCTATATTCTGATACTCGTAATGTTTTCATTTTTCGGGATAAGGTGCTATATGAGGGCTTATTTTCTGAGCCCCGAGCTGCTGTTTTCACTTACACCATTTTGGGGTAGATACAACGTTTTGATCGTCTCTTATTGCAATGTTGTGATGGCCATAAAATCCCATAATTGTGGCATTTTGATTTTTTTCCCTTTACGCCGTCTACCAATCGAATTAATGTATTTTATATTTTTTAATAGATCAGACTTTTATGAACGCAGCGATGCCAAATATGTGTATTTTTTTTGTAACTGAGCATAAAAGGAGTGATTTTAACTTTTTGCGGGTTTTTTTCCCATATTTTTGAAAACTTTTTTTTTTTTTTACTGTATTTAATAGTGCCCTTTAGGGAACTTGAAGCTGCGATCGTTTGTGCTACACGTAGCAGGGCTACAGCACTGTTGTGTATAGCAGAAGTCATGATCTCCTATGTAACCCAACCACAGGCTGGCTTTCACAGGAGGATCGTAACGACAGGCACGGGGGTCATCAGCAGATCCCCGGCTGCCATGACAACCCATCGGGCGACATGCGATCTTGTCACGTTCGTGCTGATGAGAACGTGAAACAACGCGCCCCCTGCTGGCATGTATTAAGTGCTACTGTTAGAGGTTGACGGCGGGACGTAACAGGTTGACCGCCACAAACATTGCTCCACCTGCGGCTGTTAAAGGTACAAGTGGTGTTCGTCACTGCCCGATACTTCCAACCCCCACCCCATGAGAACGAATAGATCTTCTACCTCCAACCCCCACCCCATGAGAACGAATAGATCTTCTACCTCCAACCCCCACCCCATGAGAACGAATAGATCTTCTACCTCCAACCCCCACCCCATGAGAACGAATAGATCTTCTACCTCCAACCCCCACCCCATGAGAACAAATAGATCTTCTACCTCCAACCCCCACCCCATGAGAACGAATAGATCTTCTACCTCCAACCCCCACCCCATGAGAACAAATAGATCTTCTACCTCCAACCCCCACCCCAAGAGAACGAATAGATCTTCTGTTGTGAGAGTCTAGAGCCCCCATTGGGTCAGGATTAGTAATGTATGACGCTATGACTCCGAACATGTCTTCCCAGCTGCACGATGGGAGGCCTAGCGTTACAACACCTAGTGTCCCAGGCTGCTGACTCCTGTTTTATGTAGTCACCCCATCCCATAAAAGCAATGGGTTCGGCCGTCGTACGCCCAATATGCGCTGTATGTGTACAGTGCCCCCTGCCGTATGTAGGTGAATAGGCACGCACATTATAAGTAATGAAGATGTTGAGTAGCTCTGCCGTTGGGAGTGCTGTAGGAGCTGTTGTGTGTCTCCTATAATCTCATTTTCTGTGTTTTTTTTCTGACTTGAGCCTGATTTTCAGCCTGTCTTGTACCCCAGAGCTTCATTCACAGTTCTGCAGGCTTCATGCTTGCATTCACCTATGAGGGCATCTCTGCTCCGAGTAATTTTTCCTGTTAGTTTCTCCTAAGTTACAAGCTGTAATAGTATTACTGTATTCCCTATTCCGATGTCTGTGTCTCTCTAGGATTATCCGCTCCTGTACCGAGAGGTAGAAAGGGGAAGAAGGTGAAGACTCAGGCCAGCACTTTTGACATCCACAAGGCTGAATGGTTACGAAAGTACAACCCAGAACATCTCCTACAAGATGACGGATATAAGAAGCACTTAAAGCATCACTGCAACAAGTAAGAGATGGCGTCATTGTCTCCTAGAAGTCAGCGCTGTCACCTGTGTAATTCTCGCCATCTCGCCCCGTGTCATTGCCATGCCTTCATCTGGTTCCATCTTCTCGCAGGGTGTTACTTAGGGTGAGAATGTTGTACTATCTCAAGCAGGAAGTGATCGGGGCCCACAGCAAAAGTGTCCTTGAAGGAATGGATGTCAGGTAACTCTAGATATTCCGAGAGCTTCCTTAACTGATTGCCTCATAGACTCCTTATCTGGATTTATGTTTTGATATCTTTTTTTCTTCTTGTTTAGCGAAATTGATTTATGGATTCCTGAGCCTGATCACTCGGAGTTACCGGTGGGTTGGTGGGACGCAGATGCTGACAAGTCACTTTTGATTGGAGTCTACAAGCATGGTGAGTAGAGCGCCTCCCTGAGGTAGGGTGTGTGCCGTACCCATCCACATTGTCACTGTAAATGTCATTCCAACACAAAGCATTCACTTCTCATCCAATATTTGAGCCAAGGTCATATAGTTTACAACCTTGTGCTGAGAATGATAATGGTCAGGAACACACCACTCACTTACAATTATAAGGGCGCAGTCAGATAGCGTATATCTGGGAGCGCAATGCTCGGGACTGGCTGGACAGCTACATAGTAACGTAGGAAGCTGTCACGCACTGGTGGGGAGAGCCGCCGGCCAGTCCGAGCATTGCGTTGCGATCTCGGTCCGTCTGACTTAAACGTCTATCGTGACATTTGTAACGGCTGTCACAATTGGGAACCGATCTGGCACAGCTGTCAGTCCTCCATTATTATCACAGAAAATATTGCGGTTATTTATATACTGCTTTTTTTTTTCTCTCTCTGCAGGGTATGAAAAGTACAACACAATCCGGGCGGACCCCGCTCTTTGTTTTCTTGAACGAGCTGGAAAGCCAGATGAAAAAGCTGTAGCAGCAGAACAGAGAGCCAACGATTACATGGACGGGTGAGTTCCAAGAGCCACAGGAGGTGTGTAGTGACTCTGCTGCGGGACCGCCATGGAAGAAGAGTAATCGAATATTTTATGTCCTACAGTGATGTGGAAGATCCGGAGTACAAGCCTGCCCCCGCTCTATTCAAGGATGACCTGGAAGTAAGACCGCCAAATGTTTCACTTGTCCATTCTTTACCTCTTAAATGGCGGCGAGAGACACTTTAACCCTTTTAATAACCAGGGAGTTTTTTTTTTATTTTTGCGCTGTTGTTTCTGTTTCCCCTACCCTTTTTCTAAGAGCTGTAGCTATTTTTTTTTTATTATTTTTCCATCAACGCAGCCACATGAGAGCTTGTTTTTTTTTTTTTGCGGAACAAAGCGCAAATTTGAATGACACCATTTATTTTAAATACTAGAAAAATGGATGGAAAATTCCAATTACGGTGAAATTGCAAAAAAAAAAAAAAACAAGTTCACCATTATGTTTTTTAATAGTGTTTCATGTAAAAAAACAAAAAACAGAAATTGAAATTGATTTTCCACATCAGTACCATTACAGCGATACCAAACTCGTCCAGTTTATTTAGCTAATTCCGAAATTAGCAAAATAAAGAATAAAAATTGTTTGTGACGCCATTTTCCAAGACCCGTCACTTTTTTTGTTTTTCCATCCATGGAGGAGCTCTGAGGGTTTGTTTTTTTTTTTGACGCCCTAATATGACGTTTTTACTAATACCATTTTGGAGTACCTATGACCTTGTCATCATTTTTTTTTTATTACAGTACGTTTATTTCTAGGAAGTGTTGCTGCCAAAAAAATAGTGATTTAGCATTATAACTTAAAAAAAATAATTATTGTGATAGATCGGACTTTTTCAGACATGAAATCAAATCTGCTTATTCCTTAAAAGTTGCGTGTGTGTGTGTATATATATATATATTGCTTATTTACGTGTGTGTGTGTATATATAAATTCTATATATAATGTATTTATTTGTGTTTCTTTTAGATTTTGACTTTATTTTTTAGTCCCTTCAGGGGACTTGAACTTTTCAGGAATTTATGGTGGATATGTAATAAATGCATGAGATGGGAATACCTATAGGAGCATATACTGTAGAGGAGTATTCCCTCATGCTGGTATGAAATGTTTGTTAAAGGATCAATATCTAGAGACAGAGACCCTGATTCCAAAGATGTGTCACTTACTGGGCTTCTTACTGTAGTTTTGATCCCATCACTGCTTTACTAAGAGGAGATTATCACAAGAGGACTAGTAAACTTGCTGTTATATAGTCCTCCATATCCATGAGCTCTGTATAACCCCGCCCCACCACACTAATTGGCAGCTTTCTGTATACACTGTGCATAGACAGAAAACTGCCAATAAAAGGTGTTGGGGGGTTATATAGAACTCAGCATTCAGAGAACTTCTAGATCTGCAGGTATTACGCTCTGACCTTTAGGTTCACTGCATGTTATCTTGTCCTCCCTGCAGGATGATGCATCCTCTCCTGGTGACCTGGTGATAGCAGATGGAGGTAAGAAATTGCTGCCTGTATTTTCCCTAAAGGTAATGGCAAAGTCTAACCAAAAGTCTTCTGCCCAGCTTCTTTGAAGAACTATTCTGTTTTAAGAAAGTTTTCATGCATCATTGAAAAGGAAACGGTAATAACACTTTTACAGTCATGACCGAAAGTGTTCCAGAAAATAAAGTATTTCTACCAGAAAATTATTGCAATTACACGTTTTGTTAATCACATGTTTTTCTTTTCTTGTGTATTGTAACAACGCAAAAAAAAACTGAGAAAAAAAAGCAAATTGGACATAATTTTTTGCACCTTTCCAAACCTGTGAGTAAAACGTTTGTTTCAAGCATTCGATGCTTGTTCAAACTCACCTGTGGCAAGTAACGGGTGTGGGCAGTATGAAAATCACACAAGAAACCAGATAAAAAGGAGAGAAGTTGGCTCAATCTTTGTATTGTGTGTCTGGTTGTGCCACACTAAGCATGGAGGACAGAAAGAGGAGAAGAAGACTGTCTGAGGACTTGAGAACCAAAATTATTCAACAATATCGACAATCTCAAGGTTATAAGTCCATCTCCAGAGATCCTGATGTTCCTTTGACCATGGTGTGCAACATAATCAAGAAAGTTGTTCTGGAACAATTTCAGTGGTGCCAACGCTTTCGGCCATGACTGTAGCTATTAGTGCAGTTTTAGAATGTTGGATGTGGCGGAGATAAATCTTAGGGAAATCTCTTAAAATTTCTCATCTTGTTTTACCAGATGGGCAAGCGTTGGAGGGGGACAAAAGCTACTGGCCTACACAGTCCGCACTCACCACCCGGCTACGGCGACTTATAACAACATTCCAGCGCACCACCAAATTTAGGCAGGTTCAACAAATCTCACCCATGTTTCCTGTTCACACACCCGTGACACAACCACCGTATGAAGATGTTTCCCTGAATCCAAAAGTGGCCGCAAAAATTGAAAGGCAGCAAAGGTTGGTGAAGTATTTCATCTGTGATTAATGTATATGAGATCCACATTTCTACCCACAAAGCCGATATTTTAGGCAGAGGTCTATTAAGGTTTATTTCTATTCACAATTGTACAGATTATTTTTAGACAAAGCTGGGACAGATCCCAGAGGTGCAGAAAATGGATATTTACCTAAAAATGAACTGCCATAAAATGCTAAATAGAAACGAGGCCTGAGGGTGAATGAATGGGGAATATTCTTCAGAATGAATAGATTTTGACTTGCGTTTGAGACATGCCAGAAAATATTATTAGTTGGGGTTTGCTGATCTAAAGCTCCGATAAACCAAGCCTAGAGCTCCTTCCTATACCGAAAGCTAGGTCACAGACATTTCTGCAGTCAAGTTTCTCTCTGTCTTGGACACAGGCTGTAAACTTTTGACAGGTCCGTTCCACGTAGTAAAGTTGTTAAAGATCACAATGCAACTTGAAGGGGTATTCTCAATTTCTTAAATTTCTTTCAATTAATTAGACAGTTTGAAAATAAGCAAGTTTGGCGTTGACTTGCTTTTTCTGCCTGAGCTTTTATAGTATGTACAGCTCATTTCCATGGAACCCGGCCTCTAGTGCCTGACCAAGAGTGCACTAGCTACATTCCAGTATCCGGTTTGACTTATAATCTCCCACTCAGCTCTCTACAGCCCATTGATTTGTATACAGCAGTGAGCTGCTCACCTCCCACTCTTGTAGCATTCAGAGCTAGTCTCCTAATCACTGCTCTCACTGTCCTGAGCTGTGTGCTTGTCCAAATGCCTTATTAGTATGTTTACACATAGAGATAATAACTGTTTAGACTTAGAATGTGTTACAGCAGACCTTGTGCTGAGCTTTATAGTTCTACTAATACTACAGTTCTATTCACCATATCTGTCACTCAAGGAAGAGATACCGCCCTGCCAAAAACCAGGAAGCGAGGAGACTGCACTGCTCTTAGCTGCTCAAGAGACAATTTGAGAATACCCCTTTATGACCCCCATATACATTAGACTAATGTCAGCTGATATCGGCAGGCCTGGCCAACTCTTCCCTGTCAGATCTCGGACTGCCAATCCTATTGTTCTTGGTGAAATAAGCAGAGGGATCTTCCACTAGAGGATTCTGTCAGCCGCTCTCTCGTAGAGAAGACTCGAGTGCTCAGCCAAGGAATCAAAGAGATAGCTATGGCCGAACGATGCTTGGCTGGCAACTTCCTTTTTGTCTGGTTGTTGTTGGTAAAGCAGAAGATGGCCAATTATTACGCAAATCTGTTGGCCATCCACTACTTGGAGCTGCAGTCCTAACCAGTACTTCAGCAGCTTCATTCTAGTAGAAGCTTCTGATAGAAGATTTCATAAATTTTCTGTAAGTAGCGAAACCTAATTAGACCGTGCGTCACTTTCAGGATACCAGAGTGACCCAGAGATTAATCTAATGAGATCTAATTAGTGACAAACGTTAATGTGGTCATCTGTCCCTTCCGTGATTGTACATACATTCTCTTCTAGATGGACTCGAAGGGAGGAAGCAGACTTTTACCGCGTAGTTTCCACATTCGGGGTGGTGTTTGATCCGGGAAGAGGACAGTTTGATTGGACCAAGTTTCGAGCTATGGCAAGACTCCACAAGAAGACAGATGAGAGCCTGGAGAAGTACCTCTATGCCTTTATAGCAATGTGCCGACGGGTGTGCCGATTGCCTTCCAAAGAAGGTATGTGTTTAGTGTGAGCTCTGGAGACGGTCCAGGGATATTTCTGGAGCTTATTCCTTGTCCACAGCTTCACCAGTAGCTGTACAATACTCAGGTCTATCAGTGATTCACTCAACAGATGAAGTGTCTTTATGGAAGACTTTTCAGCAATCTCACTATCACCACAGAACTTATGAAAAATAAAAAATTATGTTTAAATAAATTCATGAATCATAAAAACCTGAATTAAACATTAGCTAACTTGTCCTCTGTGTGGGGGGGGGATATTCAAAATAGGATATTATTTCATTTCTGTAGGACTTTTTAATTATTGTTATGACTTTTCTTGCTCTCCTGTTTTTAGGAATAATATATTAACCCAATTGTTTTTCTTATCAGACCTTGTGGACTCCTCCATTTCCATCCAGCCAATCACAGAGGAGAGAGCCTCCAGAACGCTGTACCGGATTGAGCTCCTGAGAAAGATCCGAGAGCAGGCTATACACCATCCTCAGCTGTTTGAGCGCCTTAAGCTCTGCCAACCAAACCCAGATTTACCAGTGTGGTGGGAGAGCGGTAAACATGATCGGGATCTGCTAATCGGAGCAGCTAAGCATGGTGTAAGCAGAACAGATTATCACATTCTGCGGGATCCAGAACTTTCTTTTATGGCATCTCAGAAAAGCTACAACCAGAATAAAGGAACGCCTTCTACTCCTCTCTCTGCACCACAAAGCCAGTTGCTATTATCTGCATCCCCTCTTACTCCTCAGTCTCGGACACAAGACCTAAAAGGGAGCCCCAATGATGACGTCAGAGTAAAGGATGAAGATGGAAAGGACGATATTCCTTTACTGGCTGCAGAGCCTGTAAAGCTGAAGGTTGAGACAGTAAGCCTCTGTAATGGCCCATTGCCTCTTCCCGGAGAGCATAAGTCAGCGGTGAAGGCTGAGACTGACAGGCGAATGGTGGCAGCAAGGACTGAGCCCCTAACACCCAATCTAACTTCCAAAAAACCTAGAATTAGCAAGCGAGGGTCTGCCTCCAGTTCAGACTCTGATTCTGACTCCAACCGATCTTCTTGCTCATCCAGATCTTCCTCTTCGTCATCGTCCTCTTCTTCTTGCTCTCGCTCAGGATCCGGCTCTTCCTCTTCTTCCTCTTCGTGTTCATCATCATCCTCATCGTCTTCCTCCTCCTCTTCATCTTCATCGTCTTCGTCTGAGGACAGTGATAGTGATGATGGGGATGGACAAAAATGTGGTATGTACAAGGGTACAGTACTGGGAAGTTATCATTCTGATGTTTTACAGGTGGTCCAGAATTTTAGTGATTTTATCCTAAGCACAAGATATGCTCATTGGATGGGCCACGGCTTTGGCGCTCCCTGCTGGGCCTGCAGTAATCTCCTGCCAATTATTTAGATGCAGCCGATCACTGACCTTAGTGGTCATGTGCCATGCTTCAAACGTCACAGTAATGCAGTGGTCCCATGAATGGCAGGACCTTCGGGAAGCACCAATGTGGCTTCAAATTTAATAGTATTTCTTATTTTAGGACAATCTTTAATTTAGTAAAATCCCAGAACTGAAAGGGAACAACCAGTTTAATAGTGCGTGAAGTTACAGACTGGAGTCAGCAGTTGTTTCACTTTCATTTCGTCACATCGACAGCTCTGCAGACAAAAACTGATCTCAGAAGCCTTGCCTGAGTTGACGGCACAAGCCGCTGAGCTCAATTATTGGCTGCAGCTTTGTCAAGGTGAGATCTTCGCTGCAGACTATAGTAGACACTGGAGCAGTGGTGGAGACCCAGTGCTAGACGCAGAGAACCAGACCACAACCCGGGGTGAAGGGTCTCCCAAAACCCTATATCCTGGATAACCCCTTTAAGGTAATGGACACATTTGACAAGGAGAAAAGGATTCCTACACACGCATTCAAATTTTATTACCTGCAGTGTTCATTCTTTCATTCATTCTGGATCCAATTTTCAGGTTTTTCTTCATGGGAGTGACTCTACCAGTAATACATGCTGGATGTGAGATCTGTATGTAGCCAAGGTGCTGAGGTTTTCAGTAGCTAATATACCAGCGCATCTTTTATTCAGCAATTATTTTCTCTTTATGTGGTTTTCTGTTCTTGGCTGTCCCCGGTAGAGAATGAATGAAATGGAAGGTCGCATGCTCGACCTCCTGGCTATTCAGAAGGGGCTCTTCAGAACCTTGTTTTCAGGCTCGGTGGGGGTCCCAGAAGTCGGACCTGTAGAGATTTTTAATTTTGTTCACCCATTTTACACAGCAGATTTTTCTGATCATATTGCCTTTGTGTTACCCAACAGAGCGCGTGTCCCACGTGAAGGCTTATGATGAAGAAAGTGTGGCCTCCATGAGCACTCTACAGGATGAAACTCAGGACAGCTTCCAGCTAGATAATGGGGCTCCAAACTCAAACTATCTTGTACAAGGAGGATATATGTTTGCTGCTGCCCATTGGCCTAAGGTGACTGATATACATATATTAAAAGACTGGTAAAAGATTGCCTAGTAGAGATGCTTTGAATTATTCTTCAATTTTCTGGCCACTAATCCTAATATTCGGCTGACATGTCCTATTCTGTATGGATCACTTTTCAGCAGTCTCAGTATCATCACAGATAGGATTACAATGACTGTATGCCTAGATATCATTTTTCCACCATGCACAATAGATGAACACAGCTCACCTCCAACTTCCTGCCCGCACAACGGCCTCTGCATAGGTCACCCCACAAAATGAACTTCTCCATCCTACAGATTCCTGTGGTCCATGTTACCGCCGTAAATCAGATCTCTAAATGCTCTATCCGAAGCCCGAGCAAGATGTAATCACGTATAGTACATAGAATTACAAAAGAATATTCCATAGAATAAAAATAGGTGAGAAAATAAGATTATGTGTCAGTATCTAGTTATAAAAATATATAATTGATACATTAGACATTTATTAGGACATCATATTTGGGAGCCCTCTAGAATGAAGCAGATAATGCTAACACAGGATCACAGCAGTTAAAAGAGGCAGTATCTTCTCCCCTCTCTGCGCAGTGACCTCTGCATAGAGCACAGAGCATGCCCACAACATTATTTCTAACATTTCTACTTTCAGGATCGGGTGATAATAAACCGGTTGGACAGCATTTGCCAGGTAGTATTGAAAGGGAAATGGCCCGCTACACGAAAGAACTATGATGGCACCAGTGTGGCGTCCTTCTATACCACCAAACTACTGGATAGTCCTGGGGCCGCCACAGAGTACAGTGACCCAGGTGCTCAGCCTCCCACGTGCGTTCCCATCAAGGAAGAAAGCAACCAAGCGCAACAGATGCCAAAGGTGAAGAAGCATGTACAAGAAAAGGAGTTTACAGTGAAAATCAATGACGTATGTTTATTTTTTCTTTTTCTTGCCCTGGGACCTGGTTGCTGTGTACAGCATGCTCATTTTCAAGTTGGCTGGCTGCTCTTTTCTTCCTGTTTAACACCTATTTTCAAGGCAGATCTTGCAAGGGGTTGTTGTTTTTTTTTGCCAATTTTGAGCTCATTGCGCTTCCGACTTGCCAAATATTAATATGAACAAATGCAAATATTATTAAAGCTTTCCCAGCTTTTTATTTTTTTTATCCGCTGGCAATTTTTTGCTTCCATAAGGTGCTCTTTTTCCCGCACTGCCTCAGTTCACAATGATGGGATTTTTTTTAGTGTGTTTTTTCGTTACTACATTTGGCTGTTTTGACTATTTTCACTGTGCGCATCCACATGCTTTGCAGTGACCTGTGTTTTTCTTTTTAGCAAGCAGGATTTCTCTAGCCAACGGAGTCCAGGGAGCGCACGCTTTGTAGCATGTTATGGCCTCTGGGGTATATAAAGTAGGATATCCTTGGTTATACAGCACGCACGGTCGCAGCTGTCCGTCAGAGAATGGGGAACCAAGGGAGAAATAGAATAGATACTGTTAATTTAAATTTATAAAAAAACAAAGCAGAGTGCACTGTCCCATACCCAGGGCCACAAGAGCCCTAAACAAATGTATACTGCGGTCCTGTTGTGTAGTGGGTCCTATGGTGCCCAAATGGCACAGACACTGGCCACTGTCTGATATATAACTCATGAGGCCGTACGACTGACAGTGCCACTAATGCAATGTGTCCTTAGCCTTAAAGGGAATCTGTCACCCTTTTTTTGGACTATGAGCTGCCAGCACTGACATCAGGGGCTTATCTACAGCATTCTGTAATGCTGTAGATAAGCCCTCAATGTAACCTGAAAGAGAAGAAAAATGAGTTATATTATACTCACCGGGGGAGAGGTCCGGTCTTGGTTCGATGGGTGTTGCGGTCCGGCTCCTCCCATCTTCATGCGATGCCGTCCTCTTCTTCCCTTCCTGTCGTGGCTCCGGCGCACTGCTCTGCCCTGTTGAGGGCAGAGCAGAATACTGCAGTGCACGGGCAACGGACCTCTCCAGACGCCTGCGCACTGCAGGATTCTGCTCTGCCCTCAATAGGGGGCAGAGCAGTGCGCCGGAGCCACAACAGGAAGGAAAAAAGAGGACGGCATCGTATGAAGATGGGAGGCGCCGGAGCGGACCGGACCGAACGCCGGGGTGAGTATAATCTAAGGGCCCCATCACACATAGCAACTCACCAGCGATCCCGACAACGATATCACCTTGTCAGGATTGCTGGTGAGTCGCTGCATGATCGCTGGTGAGCTGTCAAACAGGCAGATC
The DNA here is from genome assembly GCF_039654945.1 of Dendrobates tinctorius. NCBI lineage: Eukaryota > Metazoa > Chordata > Amphibia > Anura > Dendrobatidae > Dendrobates > Dendrobates tinctorius. The sequence goes on from NW_027361715.1 coordinate 10,505,191, forward strand.
TTACCAGTGATCAGGACCAGCGACACGCGGGTAACAAGCGACGCACGTCTCTTAGTTACCCGCAGTGTATCTTAGTTACCAGCGCGCTGATGCAGGGAGCTGGTAACCAAGGTACACTTCGGGTTTCTAAGGGGCGCGCGGCACTTAGAAACCCGATGTGTACCTTGGTTACCAGCTCCCTGCATCAGCGCGCTGGTAACTAAGGTACACATTGGGTTTCTAGGCGCCGGTGCGCCCCTTAGAAACCCGATGTGTACCTTGGTTACCAGCTCGCTGATCGCTGGTCTCCCGTCTGTCACACGCAGTGATGCGTGCTGGCCAGCGGGAGACCAACGACCCCAAAAATGTCCAGACGTTTCAACAACGATTAGCGATACCCGGTGGCTTAACTCTTTTTTTCTTATTTTTCAGGTTACATGGGCTTATCTATAGCATTACAGAATGCTGTAGATAAGCCCCTAATGTCAGTGTCGGCAGCTCATATCCCAAAAAAAGGGTGACGGATTCCCTTTAAAAGTTTTGCATCTGACATCTTGAAAATAGGATTTAAAGAGAAAAGCGAGATCTCGAGCTTCGCACTAACCTAGGGTTAGTGCAGAGCGCAAGATCTCATGCTTCCACACTGAGAGGGACTATAGAGGGTTGTGGGGTCTTTCTCTACACGCCAGGATTGCACCATCCGAACTTTTCTGGACATTTGCGAGTGTTCTGTACACTTTTCTCAATAACTCCTATTTAGAAAAATCACCAGTCTGGAGTTGCCTATTTATAATTAGTATTTTATAATGCTTCCATATGTAATACATTTCTGCCCAGAAACTCTTAAAAGGGAGAAAGTGCAGGACATTCAAATACACAGCTGCTTCCGTAAAAGATAACATTGAGAATGTAGTTATTGGCGGAGGAGCGAAGGTGCCCACGCCAGCCCCAAGGTGTTTCTTACATGGTCGCTGTGTGAGCTGGGTGTCAAAGAGCAACCATGGACTCCTCGGTCATTGGGCACCGTGTAAGACTTTGGGTATATGGTGGGCACAAACACGCCAAGCAGTGTATTTTTAACTTTGGTCCTTGCTATGATTTGTTAGTTATTTTCTGGTTTTATAGAACTTAAGCTAAATGTATAATACACTTTGAGGTCCACCCCATTTTAGGGATCTCTGCTTGCTGTTGTTTTTAATGTGAAAACCTGGTGCAAAGCTCGTTACCGGGAATAATCAGGGTAATTGTCCATCTCCTGAATGATTCCATTAACGGAGCAAAGGCTGTGTTTTATGCAATGGTGGCTTTATTTGCATAAAACTGGAAACTTTCCTCCTGTCACCCAGCTGAGGGCCTCCCCAGTGAGATAGTCTTCTTGCCTCCATACCCGTCATTCCCGAAAGCTAAAGACCAGTTGTGAGCTGAAGAGGTGCAGATAGATTTCTAGAGGCGAGGCGTCCCTAAAATAACATCTGGTGTGTGGAGAAGTAAATGCTTCCGCTTTTCTATCTGGCGAGTGTTGTGGAGCTGACAGCTTGAGGTTTGGTCACAGGGAATTATGTGACATGTGAAAGATGTGAGGCCGTATTTTGTGCAGTATTCTGATAACACAGACCTGTCCTCTTTTTTTTCAGGAAGGTGGCTTGAAATTAACATTTCAGAAACAAGGGATTCCTCAAAAACGATCGCTTGACAGTGAGGAAGTAATGGGGCAGCAGCAGTATTTGGCCCGACTTCAAGATCTCCAGAACGCGTCAGAGGCCAGCCTCGTAACCTTTCCCAAATCTACTGCAGTGTCAGGTACGTGGTCAAGTAGGGAAGCCTTAATATATCTGTTCATGACTGCAAGATGTATTCTATGTGCTCAGCATGTCTAGACACCAACCTTTAATGTGCTGGGCATGTCTAGATACCAGCCTCCTAGATGTGCTCAGCATGTCTAGGTACCAGCCTCCAAGATGTGCTCAGCATGTCTAGATACCAGCCTCCTAGATGTGCTCAGCATGTCTAGATACCAACCTCCTAGATGTGCTCAGCATGTCTAGATACCAGCCTCCTAGAGGTGCTCAGCATGTCTAGATACCAGCCTCCTAGATGTGCTCAGCATGTCTAGATACCAACCTCCTAGATGTGCTCAGCATGTCTAGATACCTACCTCCTAGATGTGCTCAGCATGTCTAGATACCAACCTCCTAGATGTGCTCAGCATGTCTAGATCCCAACCTCCTAGATGTACTCAGCATGTCTAGATACCACCCTCCTAGATGTGCTCAGCATCTAGGCATGCTGAGCACACTTAGGAGGTTGATATCTAGGCATGCTGAGCACATCTAAGAGGTTGATATCTAGACATGCTGAGCACATCTAGAAGGTTGATATCTAGACATGCTGAGCACATCTAGAAGGTTGTTATCTGTGCTGGTTACAGCTATGAAAACTCCATCATTCTCCTCACTACCTGCTATTATCCTGCAGGTCTCCATTGCCAGACTAAGGTTTCATGTAATGTTTCTATGTGGCATTAATACTATTGTGGCTGGTGTTTTTGGTCCAAACCTCTGTGGCACTTACTTTCATTTCTATATTAGTGCGGCGGGTCCTCCACCAAGACAGTGACAGAATTGTATATTGTTTATTGGGCTTCTTCTCAAGAAGAATTGCCTTTCATGGCTGTTCTTAAAGATGGATACTATGATGGATTTTATTTTTTGGAATATTCGTGAGTTGAGCAACAATTCCAAAAGATTTGCAATCATTGACTATATAAAAAGATTCAGCCCTGCAATAATAGGGTTACAGGAGACCCGTCTAACCAACGACACCATCAATCAGATACACAGGTCCTAGTTGGGGTACACCCTACATTCATTTCTTTCTAATTACTCAAGGGCGCTCAGCCTAATTGTACATAGAAGTGTCCCATTTGCGCACATTGACTCCTTTAAAGACCCTGAAGGTAGATTTGTTGAGGTTAGGTGTAAAATGGTGCAAAAGCTCAAATCCCCAGTCATTTATGTTACCAGCGAGGTTGAGGTTAATGAGTATATCCCTGTAAAACTGAATCCTCTAGTAGTTAAGTCAAAAAATAAAGTAGTAGCACGGGAGAAAGTCAAGAAATAAAGTTGGAGCATGGGGGAAAGTCAAGAAAAAAAGTCACAACATGGGGGATAGTACCCCTCTAAATGTACTACTATATGGAATAATCCAGGCTTGAAGGAGCTCTCTCATCTAGAAGGGTTTGGTGAATGGAAGAAACAAGGGCTAAAATATTAGATCAGTTATATTTTGATGGACACTTCTGGACATATTTGATCGCCAAAAACAAACGTTCCAGTTACGAAACGCTGACTTTTACTAATGTCTAGTTAAGGCACGCTGTAAGGGCCCAGGAAGGTATATCTGATCTCACCATCTCTTCCAGTGGGTTTCTGGACTATGTTGTAAAAGCAACTAGAGGCCTGATTAATGTATAAAGTTTTGCTATCCAATATTTTAGGGGATCCTATGGTCTTAATCAGGCCTAGATGGGAAAGGGATATAAGGCATATTGGACCACCACTGTCCAAGATGTAATGAAGGGGCAGATTTGATCCATATATTCTGGTCGTGTCCTAGACTTGGGGACCTATTGGACAACATGAGTAGGCTGGTATATAAAATTTGACTGCCACTGGAACCCAAATCTTGTGTTTTAGGCGGTGTGGGACATATTGAAGCTTCTCCTCCATTACAACTGGCTATAGGAAACATTCTCTATCACACAAGAAAGTATTGCTAAACATTGGCCGTCCAGTACTCCACCTACATTAGAGGAGGTGGTCCTGTGCCTAAATACTATCCTAATGGAGAAAAGGGCTTATACTAAGAGGGTGGTCACAGCCAAATTTGGGAAGCAGTAGGGAGACTGGATTACATGCCCTTCAGTGATATCTGAAGGGCAGAGATGTGATCTTTGATATGTTAACTCTCGGAATCCTTGTACCACTGGAGAGACAACTTCTCTATTCTTGAGCACTGAAAAATGGGTTGTTTTTTGTATATTATTTCATTGGTTTGCATTCCAAACAAGAGTGGGGGGTTGTTGGGTGGGAATTCGCAGATTGGGATAAGGGGTTATTTTCATTTATAACCAAGATCTGAAGTTCATTCTCTTTCCATATTCTGATGTTTGTACCCCATTAAAGCCGTTTTTTGATTAGAAAAAAAGTGATCACCGATCCTAAGGATGGGTGGTAACTTGGGGATCTGTAGAAGTCAGATAGCTGGAACCCCCTCCTGATCCCAAGAAAATTCTGAAGTGTCCCGTCTGATTGGAATGGTGGCTTTGCATCCCCACCCGCATTCGTTTCATTCTCTGTAGGCATTCTGGAGATAACTTTCTGAATGAATTAATAGAGACCATTCTCGGAATCCTTGAGGGTCCCAGTCATCTCCCACCCACATTGATTCACCAGTTATCATCTATCCTTTGGATAGGTAGTATATATGGGAGTGAATCACTCACTCCTCAGCCTTATTATCTGTCTGCATAGGGTTAAGGAGAGGAAAGCACTCCAGGAATGAAGCTGTGCTGATACCTGAGAGCTAGTGAATGCAGCAGCATACTGGACACAGACCGTACATCCTACATGTATTATTTAGGACTCATGCAGATGTCCAGTCTCAGACCACAATGCATGGAATGGCTGCAGGTCTTCTGACCCAAGTATTTCCATGAGGCTGGCACGCTTGGGTTAGGAGACTCGCGGCAAATCCAAGTATTAGTAGTTCGTGATCTGCCCGATTTGCACGGAGGTCTGTATGAGTCCTTAGAGGGACGTGTCCATCAGAAAAGCTTGGATCCTGGAGCAGGTCGCAAACCGTTTGTCAGGGAATCTAAAAATAAGTGAAGGCATGAAGATTAGATCCTGACGCGTAATGCTACTGACATGGAACCACTGACATCTAATAACAATGATGTTACAGGCGTCTCGCCTTTACTTGTCCTGTGCTGAGAGCTGCTCTTTCACCTTCACAGTAAAGTGTAATTATTCTAATCGTTTCTAAGGTTCTCCCAATTTGGTGCCAAGTGCCAGTGTGAACGGCATGGGGACAGATGCCCAGCCTGTCATCAAGAGAAGACGAGGACGGAGGAAGAACGTGGAGGGTGTCGATATCCTGTATATGAACAGAAATAAGCTGCTCAATCATGTAAGTCCCGGAAGATGGCTGTTTTTTGAGAGATGAAGGACACCGTCTTATTTGCTGGCACTCAGTGTCATCTCTGTTCCATTAGTGGGAGTCTGTCACCCCAATACTCAAATGTAACCACCATTATATTCATGCAGGGGACTTAGCCCTAGAAAGTCACACATGTGGCACAGATTTTACTTATTTTGTTTTATGCACAAACAGCTTTATTGCATATCTAAATGTGCTTCTTGGTGCACTCTGGGCGTGGCCAAGTGCTTGGTGCACCATTCCGCCCCCTCATTTACCAGTTTTTGCCCTTCCTGTCCTGATGATTGACAGCGCAACAAGGAGTGCTGCCTGTATTTAATCCTCAGCCACGTACGTACTGACATTGCAGGAGCTCACATTGTCAGTATACACGTGTGGCCTCTGATCTTCCTGACCTCTCGGGCCCTCTGTGTAGGTCAGCATTAGTAGGACGGTGAGGATCCGACACCCCAATGATGAAGTCTTCTGAGCTTTACAGATGTAAACAGTCTCAGAGCTGAACAACACGGCGTCGTCAACGTTGTAGTGGCCGCTGCTGGGTACTGCAGATCAGCTCTACATTTATTTGAATGGGATCTGACCTGCAGTACCCCGGAGTGGCCACTAAACAGTTGGCGAAGCTGTACTGTCCAGCCCTGCACGTGTTTAGCTCAGTGCAGCTATCGGACGGACAGGTCCATCATCCAATAGAGAGGTTATCAATACCTGGTAGTGGAACATCCAGATCATCTGCTTATCACCTACACATCAGATGGTTGTTTTAATGCGCCAAACACTTTCAGAAAACTATTAACACATAACATGGCAGTCTGATTTTTTTTTACCAGTAGTCATTGATGATTTGCTTTTCATTTCGTTAGAATGCTATCAGAAATGTAAGCTTTGCAGAATGAGCCAGTTAGACCAAAGCTATTTCATTTTTAATAGCCTAGGAAGGTATCATGAGTTGAATAATGAGTGATTTTTGCTATATTTTCTTACATACGTAATAGCGGGAGAGATTAGAGGGAAAGTTTATTATACTTAGTTTCTAGAAGGACATTTAAAAATGACATTCATGTTTTCTTTATCACTTCATTGGGGGACACAGATTACCATGGGTGTATGCTGCTGCTGCTAGGAGGCTGACACTGTGCAAAATAAGAAAACTTAGCTCCTCCCCGGCAGTATACACCCACCGACAGGCAGGAAGTACCTCAGTTTGTGATTAGTGTCTGTAGGAGGCAGACCGGGATCTTCCCAGATCCGCAGTTAACTTTTCCTTTTTAGGTTTTTGTGTGTGTGTTACTAATCTTTTCGATTTATTTTCCAGATACAGTGTCGGGAAACAGGGTGTAGATTCTCACCCTGCCTTCCCATATTGGGCGGCTGAGCGAGCAATGTGGTGTCGCCCACGTCGCAATTCTCAGACCCGCAGGCAGGACCCATTTTTCCCTATCACCTTCTGGTACTATGGGCTTATAGCAGGTGGCTGGTCCTAGCCAATTCCCCTCCTCACCCCTCTCCCGGGAGAGGGCTGAGAGCAAGACGGTGGTCACCGGCGGTGACCTCCTCCCTTTCTATTAAGGGGTTGACACCATCTTCTGCACTGCCTGGACACAGTGCGGGGACAGAGGATCTTCACTCCCAGCGGCCTTCCTTTTCAAATCGTGGGCCCCTGTGGTCATCCTCTTCATGGACAGTGAAGTGGGCATCAGGTAAGCAATCTGGATGCCCCCACCAGCCCCTTAGGTCCCTGGGGTCAGCCCCTCTAATGGCCTCCTCCATGCCCGCGCTCCTGATTCAAAATTTGCGCCCTCTTCTACACACACGCGCCTCCCCAGGAACACATCGCCGGCTACAGACGGGTGTTTGGCAGTGGAGCCCACAAGCATCTAATTCCCTTCAGTACCGGCTTATCTTGGCGGCGGCGCAGGCCCTGGGAGCGTCACAGGCAGATTGGCTGCAGTTTCACTTTCACTTACAGGGCTGCATCTGGCACGCCCCCCTTTCATTTTCGCAGCCCCGCAGTATTCCCCTTAACTGCGCCCCCCGCAGTCTTTAGCCAATTGCGGCACGGCCGCTAAGCTCCGCCCTCTGCTAAGGTCCTTCGGTTCCTTCATCCTGTCACGGATCTGACACGGGGGACACAGCTATCCTGCGGGCTGCTGCTGCGCTTACGGGTCACGGTAGGCTGCCGGGCGCTCAAACTAGCTCTCCTCGGCAGTACCCCCACTTGTCCAGCGGTACTCGCGGCAGTTACACTCTGCGATACCCCGTAATCTTCACATATGCACAACCCTGCAAGGGCTCCCTGCTATAGACCCATCACTACTCACTACGCCTGCGCGTGCTGTAAAAAGAAGTGGGCGTCAGGTCGTTCGTCTCCCTTCTGCCTGTCCTGCAGTCCTTCCACCATGTCTGCCCCACAGGAGCACACCGAATCCCGGGATGAGAGCAACCCCCCTCCACCAGAGTGGGCCGTTGCAATGTCACAGTCAGTTTCTGACCTGACTAAAGTGTCCCAGTCTTTGGTCCAGGCCTTAGAACAACTACCGCAGCCATCTTCAGCCACCTGTGCTCCGACCGCCTCTCACGGTGAGTCGCCTGCACCTGAACGCGACCTCCAAAGGGACAGACCAGGTAGGAGTTCCAGGAAGTGGGCCCTGTCTGGCTCTTCTTCCAGCTCGCAAGGACCCTCCGCTTCACCCAGGCTGCTTTCCTCGTCTACTTCCTCAGAAGACGATCTTGAGTCAAACGAAGATTCCCAATCGGGGTCTGAATCAGATGCAGACATGTCCAAAACACAGGACATGGTAGATAGTCTCATATTGGCTATTCTCCAAACGCTCAAAATAAAGGAGGACAAGACACCCCTACAGGAATGCTCTGTCCCCTTCAAACAAGCAAGACCCCCCTCCCGAACCTTTCCTAATCACAAAGAGTTCAAGGCTACATTAACCAAACACTGGGAACACCCTGAGAAGCGATTCTCAGGCCGCAGGCACTTAGACGTGCTATATCCCTTTAATGCGGACCTGCTCTCAAAATGGGCCAAAGCTCCCGAAGTGGATCCGCCAGTTTCCCGTCTTTCCTCAAAGACGATTCTATCCCTCCCGGACGGGGCATCACTTAAAGATTCAACAGACAGGCAGATAGAGTCGCTAGCTAAATCAATTTTTGAGGCATCGGGCGCCTCTCTCTGTCCTATTTTCGCCTCCGCCTGGGTGGCAAAAGTCATTTCAGCCTGGGCAAAAATCCTTCGTAAGGGCATCTTAGTATCAGCTCCTCGGGACGAGCTAGCGGAGTTAGCAGACCAAATTAATCATGCTGGTAAATACCTTTTGGCCGCCTCCTTGGATGCAGCCGGGTGTTCAGCTAGCGCTAACAGCAACATAGTAGCCATACGGCGTATCTTGGTTGAAGACATGGAGTGCGGACACCACCTCTAAGAAGTCGCTCACCAACCTAACATTTCAAGGTTCTAGGCTCTTTGGCGCCAGGCTGGACCAGATAATCTCTGATGCCACTGGAGGTAAAAGTACCACCCTTCCTTAGTCTCGGCCTAGACGTTTTTTCAACAGAAAAGCTCATCGGCCGTTTAAGTCCTTTCGCTCCTTCTCTTCCGTGGAAAGTTCATCCCAGCAGGACCGGCTCTCTGCCTCCGGAGAACGGAGAAAACCATCGTATAAACCCGCTCCCCACTGGAGACCAAAAGGCCAACCTTCCAGGCCCTCAGGCTCCCGCTCCGGTAGATTCTCTTCCAAGTGACGGGTCACCCCCACCTAGAAATTCTTCCAGGGTGGGAGGCAGACTTTCTTCTTTCATGGACGTGTGGTTGTCTGTAGTCGATGACGCATGGGTCAAGGAAATCATCACATCCAGATACAAAATCTAATTTTCTTCCCCCCATGAGACGCTTCTTTCTGTCTCAGCCACCAAGACAGCCGTCCAAAACCCCAGGGTTCCTTCAGGACGTCTCCTCTCTTCTATCAGCTGGAGTAATTGTTCCCATTCCTCCAAACGAACGGTTTTCAGGGTTCTACTCCAATCTCTTCGTAGCCCCGAAAAAAGACGGCTCTCTTCGCCCAATCTTGGACCTCAAATTACTCAATCGCCATGTGCGGATCCTCCACTTCAAAATGGAGTCTCTGCGCTCGGTGATCGCCTCGATGGAATCCGGAGAGTTTCTCTGCTCTGTGGACATACAGGATGCCTATCTCCACATCCCTGTTTGTTTTGCGATTCAGGAGAATCACTATCAATTCACGGCCCTTCCTTTTGGCCTAACCTCGGCTCCCCGAGTCTTTACGAAGGTCGTTGCAGCCGTCATGGCCATTCTTCGCTCCAGGGGGATCCTCATAATCCCTTATCTGGACGATCTGTTGATCAAGGGCTCATCTCGCCGAGACTGTCTTCAAAGTCTTCAGATCACTCTGGATACTTTCACCCGTCTCGGCTGGATAATCAACAGGGAGAAGTCCACCCTGCTCCCGACTCAGCGTCTGACATTCCTGGGCATGGTTTTCGACACGAACCTAGCCCGGGTGTTCCTTCCGAGGGGCAGATTTTCAGCTCTTTGCAAGGGAATCCCATCCCTAAAGCGGACAGGGCCCATTCCCCTTCGGTCCTGCATGAGGGTCCTGGGGAAAATGATAGCTTCCATGGAAGCAGTGCCTTTTGCACAATTCCATACTCGTCCCCTCCAGCTGTCCCTCCTTTCAGCCTGGAACCAAGACCTCAGTTTCTCTGGACCGCCCCATACCCCTGCCTCTCAGAGTAAGGCAATCCCTGACTTGGTGGACAATACCTTCATCAGTCCTGCAAGGGAGGTCCTTTCTTCCTCTTCACTGGCAAGTCATCACCACTGATGCCAGCCTTCTCGGGTGGGGAGCGGTTTTCCATCGGAAAACGGCCCAGGGGCACTGGAACGCCCATGAGACTCTTCTTCCCATCAACCTTATGGAAATCAGAGCGATCTTCCTCGCTCTCCTCAACTGGCAGCCTCTCCTCGCAGGCAAACCAGTCCGCATTCAATCAGACAACGCAACAGCTGTGGCGTACATAAACCGCCAGGGCGGTACTCACAGCAGACAGGTAATGGCAGAGGTAGCAAAGATTCTGCGTTGGGCAGAGCGGTACGTTCCGGCAATCTCCGCCGTTCACATTCCAGGGGTGGAAAATTGGGCAGCCGACTTCCTAAGTCGCCAGGGCCTAGCATCAGGCAAATGGTCTCTCCACCCCACGATCTTGATATGCCAGCGTTGGGGCATTCCAGACGTCGACCTCATGGCGTCTCGGATGAACCACAAAGTTCCCCGCTTCGTAGCCAGGTCCAGGGACCCTCTGGCCGTCGGTTGCGACGCTCTGGTAATCCCGTGGTCTCAGTTCCGACTCCCTTACTTGTTTCCTCCACTTGCCTTGATCCCAAGGGTGGTCAAGAAAATAAGAAAATAAAATCAGAAGGCATCCCAGTAATTCTGGTAGCCCCAGACTGGCCAAGACGTCCTTGGTATGCGGAGCTGGTGAACATGCTTTCGGACATCCCCTGGAGACTTCCAGACCATCCGAATCTTCTCTCACAAGGCCCCCTTTACCACCAGAGTTCTCAGTCTCTGAGTTTAACGGCATGGCTGTTGAGGCCGCGATTCTAAGACAATCAGGTTTTTCCAACTAAGTCATTCAGACCATGAGTAGAGCTAGAAAACCAGCCTCCTCCCGCGTTTACGATAAGTACTGGAAGGCCTTTTTCCGTTGGTGCGACGACAACAATGTTTTTCCAATGTCGTTCTCTATTCCATCCATACTTGGTTTCCTCCAATCCGGCCAAGATGCAGGCCTGTCCCTCAGTACTCTCAAAGGCCAGGTTTCAGCTCTGTCAGTTGTTTTCCAGAGTTATCTGGCCCCCTTGCCTCAAGTCAAGACCTTTATCCAGGGAGTTGCCCACGTTGCCCCTCCTCACCATTCTCCGATAGATCCGTGGGATCTTAATCTCGTTCTCGGCGCTCTCCAAAGTGCGCCTTCTCGAGCCTATCCAGGACATTCCTCTTTCACTTCTCTCAGGGAAGGTGACTTTTCTGATTGATATTACAGCCATTAGGAGAGTTTCTGAGCTGGCGGCTTTATCCTGTCGTTCCCCGTACCTAATCCTTCATCAGGATTAGGTCGTTCTCAGGCCCGTTCCCTCCTTCCTTCCCAAGGTGGTATCTTCCTTCCACATCAATGAGGACATCGTCCTCCGCTCCTTTTGCCCTTCGCCTGTCCACCCGCTGGAAAAGTCGCTCCACAAATCGGATGTAGTGAGAGCCTTGCGTGTCTATCTTACCATGACCTCTTCCTTTCGTCAATCTGATTCCCTGCTTGTCATCTCTGAAGGTCGCCGGAAAGGGCTCCCGGCATCCAAATCCACAATAGCTCGCTGGATTCGTTCTACTATACTGGAAGCTTACCGCGTTCAGAAAAAACGTCCCCCTCCGGGAGTGAGAGCTCACTCCACTCGAGCTGTAGGGGCTTCTTGGGCTGTCCGACACCAGGCTTCGGCTTTACAACTTTGCAAGGCCGCGACCTGGTCGTCCTTGCACACTTTTGCGAGGTTCTACAAAGTTTATACCCAGGCCTCGTCTGATGCGGGCTTGGGTAGGAAGGTTCTGCAGGCGGTGGTAGCACACTGACCGACCTAAGTACTTCCTTCTCATTCCCTAAGTGCTTTTCCCACCCTTGGGACTGCTTTGGGACGTCCCATGGTAATATGTGTCCCCCAATGAAGCGATAAAGAAAGAGGGATTTTTGGTTCTTACCATAAAATCTCTTTCTTGGAGCCTTCATTGGGGGACGCAGCACCCTCCCTGTTTAAGTGGTACCGTGTTGGGCCTACGAGCCCCTTGTTGGGTTGGTACATGTTAAGAGTTATTGTTCTTCTCCTACTGCTTTTTCACCAACTGAGGTACTTGCTGCCTGTCGGTAGGTGTATACTGCTGGGGAGGAGCAAAGTTTTCTTATTTTGCATAGTGTCAGCCTCCTAGCAGCAGCAGCATACACCCATGGTAATCTGTGTCCCCCAATGAAGGCTCCAAGAAAGAGATTTTAAGAACCAAAATCCCTCTTTTTTGGGTAATATTCTATTTGAAAAATTGTCATTCCCTGTATTCCAGGTAAAACAAGCTGTGACCCCCTCCCCGTCACAGCCTGCATCTCGCCCACAGCTGCACTCTGGCCCCCAACTTCCTGGAGCACTGGATTCCGACAGCCCTGTCCCTGTTATTAATTTAAAAGATGGCACAAGGCTAGCAGGAGACGATGCTCCAAAGAGAAGGGATCTAGAAAGCTGGCTCAAGGCTCATCCGGGCTACGTGGAAGACTTGGGAGCATTCATTCCTGTAAGTTTCCTTATATACAGTATAATTTGTGTCATTATATTATTGCTTGATGTGAAGCTAGTACAAGCACTAGCTTTAAAGTAAAGTGAATGGTAGTAATGTAATTACGTCTGGACCTTCCTTAGGCTATAAAGATCCAGGCGGTCCTCACTTTACTCTGCACTGACATTACGGTCCTCACTTTACTCTGCACTGACATTATAAAACATCAGTGCAGACTAAACTGCTTGATAAAGATCCTGCAGCTGCAGGTGTGAGGAGACGGCTGTCAGACACAGCCAGACTCCCCATTAGAGAAGGCAGAGATGGTTTATTACAATATCTGCCTTCCTGACCGCTGTATACATAGAACTGAACAAACTTTGTGTATACAGTAGGGGAAGCAATAACAGCGTTTCCTCATCCACAATCAGCTATTATCTGACTTGGTTGTAGGGAGAGCAGGAGATGTTGGGTCCTAGGAGACCTACTGTAGTAACCTCTGCCATGCAGGGAAGAGACTGAATTTTCCCTGTTAAGAATATACCAGCCCCAGTTACAAAGAATTTATTAATGTGATAAAATGCCCCCAAAGATCTTTTAAGACCTTATGAATGGTAAACAGTGCATAAAATAAATGAACAAAAAACAAGAAAAGGAATGTGAAAAATAGACACTTGTTTGTTATTTTTCTTTACATTTTCCCCCCGATTACGGCAAGAAGCAAAAACAATTTAAAAGTGAAGCCCTACGTCTCATGAAAAAAAAGAAACAAGCGTTTTTGCGCATACGAACAAGGAAAAATAAATTGAGCTGTTTTAACCCCCTTCACAACCAATAACGTATATTTATGTCATCGGCCGTGTCCCCGCCTTTGATGCGGGTTCGCACACTGAGCCTGCATCTTTCCCCGCACTTGGTGGCTGATTTTATTTTTTTTTTTTTTTTCGCCACATAAATAAAAAATAAACTATACGTTTGGTATCTGCGTACTCTTACTGACCTGGGGAATCATATTAGCAGGTCAGTTTTACCATGTAGGGAATATGGTAAGTAACAAATCCCCCCAAAATTGTGGAATTGCATTTTCTTGCAATTTCTCCACACTTGGAATTTTTTGCCCATTTTCCTGTTACGCTGCATGGTAAAATGAATAGTGTCATTCAAAAGTACAACACGTCCCGCAAACAACAAGCCCTCATACGGCTATAGGGCTGGAGAACTAGAAAAGGTACGGCTCTTGGAAGAAGGGGGGTAAAACACAGAAAACGTCCTGGAGGTGAAAGGGTTAACACGTACTATAGCAGCCAAAATTGCATGTAGACAGGAACGGGATCCTCAACTGGATAATTACCTTATCGGTGTACTATAAACTTGTGTCTTGTATAGAGGATGCAGCTTCATGATGGCAGACCCAAGCAGAAGAGGCACCGCTGCAGGAATCCCACCAAGCTGGACGTGAACAGCCTCACCGGAGAGGAGCGCGTCCAGCTCATCAACAAGAGGAATGCCCGGAAGGTACGTTGGGGAGCGGCCGAGTAAGGCTCCCGTCCACCATTTTTGTCGTTTCTACAATATGGGGTACTGTGTGCTGACAACAACCCCTTTCCGTATTCTCTGTGTGGATGGCACAGAGGGGAACCTGGCTCTGGACTCTCCTATCCTGCCCATCTATATATTACTTGGTTGGCCATTCATGTGGCCATTGAAACATTTGACCGTCAAAATGAGGCAGGAAGTCAGGAGCCAGACCGGCGGCGATCAGCAGATCGCATTGCTGCCACATGAAAGGAGCTGTCGGTGATGAACACTACCAGCACTAGGGCTCACGTCTGGGCAGATCAGTCCCAGCACAGACCACTACTGCACAAGATGGCCGCAGGTCTCCCAACCCAAGCATGACAGCCTTCTAGAAATACACGAGGAAGTCGCGCTCCAGCCGGCAGAGCCGCGCTTAGTCTGTGCACTATGATCCGATATCCATGGTTGTCTACATGAGCCCTTAGTACGACGTCCATGTTGTATTTGTTGTGAATAGGATCTGGTCTGTGGTGCAGGCACTAACCCTCCCGTCTGTTTAGGTTGGTGGTGCTTTTGCTCCTCCGATGAAAGACCTGTGCCGCTTCCTGAAGGAGAATCCCGAGTACGGCGTGGCTCCTGAGTGGGGGGATGTCGTAAAGCAATCTGTGAGTAAAGACCCTCAAGATATATTCTGTGATTCTCCAGCTCTTTCATTGCTGGGCTTTGTAGTGTGGCAACATCTGGAAAACCACAGGTAGAACAATGCGTTTCCGCTTAGAGTAACCATCCTCATTTTATTTCATAAGTCAATGGTGCACCTGAAAATAAGCAACTGATCAGAGAGATCTCTCACTCAATTCAGGGGTAAAATCTGTCTTCAGTGAAGACAGATCTTCCCTTTACTGATATGAGACGATAGTTGGTGCTTATAAGACGGAGAGGATGGGGGAGGAGGTATAGGCAGACAGACATTCTGTTACAGTTCTCCATAGAACTTCATGAGCCCCAACCGTCATCTCCTATCAGTGGAATCTGGTGTAGCACAGAGTTGGTGTAATCTGGTGTAGCACAGAGTTGGTGGAATCTGGTGTAGCACAGAGTTGGTGGAATCTGGTGTAGCACAGAGTTGGTGGAATCTGGTGTAGCACAGAGTTGGTGGATTCTGGTGTAGCACAGAGTTGGTGTAATCTGGTGTAGCACAGAGTTGGTAGAATATGGTGTAGCACAGAGTAGGTGGAATCTGGTGTAGCACAGAGTTGGTGGAATCTGGTGTAACACAGAGATGGTGGAATCTGGTGTAACACAGAGATGGTGGGATCTGGTGTAGCACAGAGTTGGTAGAACCTGGTGTAGCACAGAGTTGGTGTAATCTGGTGTAGCACAGAGTTGGTGTAATCTGGTGTAGCACAGTGTTGGTGTAATCTGGTGTAGCACAGAGTTGACGGTTGTCTGGCAGTGGATGAAATACAAAGAAGAATTGACGCCATTGTCTTTATTCTTGTCTCTCGCAGGGTTTTCTCCCGGATAGCATGTTTGATCGTATATTAACTGGCCCCGTGGTGCGCGAGGAAGTGAGCCGGAGGGGGAGAAGGCCGAAAAGCGAGATTGCCAAGGCCACCGCTGCTGCCACAACTGCAGGCAACTCGGTGAATGTCAACCCACTGCTAGCTAATGGGCTGATCCAGAGTATGGATCTGGCCAGCTACCAAGCCCTACAGCAGAACTTCCAGAACCTCCAGTCTCTGCAGTTAACAGCAGGATTAATAGGTTTACCCACTGGCCTCTCTACAACTGGCGGCGATGCTAAAAACATGGCTGCCATGTTCCCTATGCTGCTCTCTGGCATGGCTGGATTGCCCAATCTGCTGGGCATGGGAAGCCTACTGAACAAGTCCTCCCAACCCTGCGCTGAAGGCAAGGAGAAGAACTGCACGAAGGATAGCAAAGAAGCCGACAACAATAACGAGAGGACGATATCTCCGACCGAGGACAAAAGCAAGCAGAACTCCAGCCCCCCTTCCACATCCATGGGGGCCGCACTACAGGCAGGCTCCTTATCGATTAACCCATTGTTGCTACCAAACATACTCTACCCAGGGATGCTCCTCACTCCAGGCCTTAATCTTCACATCCCAGCTGTGCCCCAGCCTAGTGTTTTCGATGTACAAAATGCTAATAATAAGAAGAACACTGGTCCTGCTCCAGTCTCGGATTCTGCGGCAGCGCCACCACCGTCTCCTCCCGCTGCCCAGAATCGGGAAGAAAAAGCTGCAAAGCAGGCGGGCTCCCAAAACGAGAACAGCACAGACGAAGGTTCTGAGAAGGCAGACCCTTCATCGGGATCCAACAGCCCCTCGTCGTCTTCATCTGAAGACTCGGACTCTTCGGAGGAAGACTGAACCTTACCGAACTTGCACTTAAATTATATTTAATAAAAAAAAAACAAAGAAAAGATAAAAAAAGAAACCTTTTGGACCCCCCCCCAATGCCTAAAATCATTGTAAATATCTGTAATAACTGCATCAAAGGATTTTTTTTTCCGTACAGGAGGAACATTTCAGTATTTGTTCTGAAGATGCAAATGGCGTTTTAAGAAAACGTTTTTTTTTTGCATGCAACGATCTCACAGAGACGAACTTGTACGTAATAACGAGAAAAATAGACGTCACGCTGCGAGAAAATAGCAGCAAAAGGCATTAACTTTTTTTGTTTGCGGGAAGGGGACGGGGGGGGATAATTTTATGGAAAAAAAATAGAAAAAAAAAAAGACGACAAAAAAGGAAAAATAAAAAAAGTGCTCTCTAAGAGCTGTATATAAATAATATATTTGCAGTGAAACACAGAATCCTCCAAGTATATTGTGGTTTTCTTTTCTGCCTTTAGTATATTTTGTTTTCTTTTTTTTTTACAATGTATCCACGCGCATCATTTACAGAACTCAGCAATAATTTGGGGGCAATTTCCGAATGTTTTTAGTTTACTTTTAAAAAAGGGAAAACAAAAAAAAATCATAAAAAAAAAAAATAGGATTTGATTTTATTTTTGTAAAGTTGTGACAGCGTCATGTAGTCTTACCGGTACACGGAATGAGCGACAGATATTTATTTCCAGATTTCTCCTTTGAAAACGACTTTTTTTTATTTTTATTTTTTTTAGTTTTGACTCTGTGAGAGCCTCATTTTGTTTTGTTTTTTATGCCTCGCCCACGTGAAAGCACAAAGGACGGAAGCTAATCCAACACCTAATTGACACCACCCTCCTCTTTACGGAGTACAAGGGGACTGGAAAAATGGGAATCGGGTGACATCGCGTAGAAAGGTCTATCGGGAAAATGACGCCTTCACCAAGCGTTCCTTCTTCGAGAATAATCTGAAAAGGCACGATAACGAAAGATTTTATTTTTACCTGTTCGGTTTCTCAGTGCCACCAAGTTTTGGTGCCGGGTTATGTCACCGGAGCATTCAAGCAGATCAGACCCCACCAGCGCAAGAATGGTCAGATTATCAGTATTTGGACAGGTTGGCATCTCACCACCTCAGTTTCTATGTACATCAGGTGCCAATGTGTAATGCTGCCTCCCTGACACCACGGTCATTACTTGTCAGTATGGAAGATGCGATCTCAGGTACTGTGGCATTCTGTTGTTCCATTCGTGGACGGCCATATTTGTCACCCTGATGGTAGACGTACAACTATTTTATTTATCGTAATTTATTAAACTTGTTATCCAGACCATTGGAGAAATTGTTTCAGTTTTTTGTTTTTTTTCTGATTTTTAAAAGGAAGAGAAAAAAAAAACGCTTGTAATCGGGAGTATCCACCAATGCTCATCCCTTGTGTGGCTAAAGAGGTAGTGAGCATGTGCGACCGCTGTGAGTAGGAAATAAATATTTTTGTTATTCTGAGAGGCGAGCAGCACGATGTAGGGTCAGAGACCCCTATTCCAGAAATGTGTCACTTGCTTGGCTGTGTTTTTTGTTTCAATATAATCAGTGTTTTATCAGCAGGAGATTATCACTACAGGACTGGGTGTCACATGCCTTCTATTCCGTCCACGCCCCCAGCTGTGTATACAGAAAGCAGCCAATCAGCGGTGTGGGCGGGGTTACACAGGGTTCAGCATCTGAGATCTGCTGTAGAGAAAACTGGGACTCTATACCAACTGCAGCAGCCAGTAAACTAAGCTATACATTGCTGGAATCAGGGTCTCAGTCCCTATATTATGCTGCTGTCAGATTACATAGTGTAACACATTGGTTGCACCAAATTTAGGAAGGTGCCTCTAATAGCAGCTAACGATTCTTTTCCTGTTGCCTCATCTAAGCCACTTTTTGTCACTAGTAATGAGAAGTATCTAACACGGCACTACGTCATACCATGCGCTGGTAAATTCCAATGTTTGGGTTGATAATGGATGAAGTCGCTCTGACTCTGATGGATCTGCCTTGTCCATATCACACCGCACGGAGTATAGTCGTGCGCAGCTACTCAGCTCAGCTGTAACTTTTCCCAGTGTTTCCTGTCATTTCCACTGGATGCCATGACCCTCCTGTATCTACTGTGAGCCGACCAAGTGGCCACCACAGCTGTTCTGTTAGTTTTTGGCCATTAAGATTTGATGGTCACTTTGTGTTTCTAGCTCCCCCTTATATATGCTCCTTTGTTCTCTGCCCCCCAAAATCCCGCCATCATCTGAGCCCTGATCAGTGTCCCGTGAGATGACCATGGCTGGATCTGGTTGTACGATGCGGTGGATGGTCGCGTCCAGTAGTTTAGCTTTGTAGTAAAGTAGTCACAGTCTACCTACAGATCAAGTGAATGGAGTTCTTCAATTTTGCAGTTGGATTTCGTGAAGCGTTGCACCTTTTGGCTTTTGCGTGCTCTTTATTTTACCTGCACATTCTACTTTATTATGGTCCTAAATGACCTAAGAGGAGCTAAAAAAAGAGAGATAAGAGTTACAAATTCCCCACCATAGTGAGCTCACTGACAGATTCTCCGTTAGCTGATTCTTCAGCTAGCAGTAGTTAGTGTAAGGGCAGGCTCACGATGCTGTTTTATTGGACAGCGCTTGGCCTAATGTTGTACAATGGGGCAGTGCAGATCTGCATTTTTTTTATCTCATGCCGATTCGTAGGAAACAATCTCGGCATGCTGCGAGTGCCTCTGATGATTGGATTACGTGCACCCATACAAATGTGTGAGTGCATGTAAAACATTGGACTGCACTTGGATGTCATCCCAGCGCAGTCCAATTTTATGCAGACAGAGACAATGGAGAAGATGGAGAAATTACTTTCTCCATCTTCGCACCTGTGCTCACATGACAGAATGGGATCACACTTGGATAACACTCAGATCAGACTCTGATTTTGAGCCGAGCGTCATTGGCATAATCAGCTCAAGTCTCTCACAAGAGAGAATCATCCTCCGTGTGAGCGAGCCCTAATACAGAGGGTATAGAAGGCAGCATTTTTAACAAAAACCCAACTGCAAAAATGATTTTTCAGCCCAAAATACATGCGTTTAATTAAAAAAATAAATATCCCCAAAAGTGGACAACCCCTTATTGTGCCCAGACTTGCTTTCCTGCTACATCATGTGTCTCGGGTCCGCTATACGGACATGTGTCGGGCATCTCTAGAAGGCAGCAGTGCTCACAACTGTGCCACCAGCCCACACATCACTCAGCACCTGCTATCATGTAGCACTTACATCTTCTTTAATGGGAGAGAATATTTTTTGTTATGTTCCATAGTATTCCAATACCATACTCAGATAATGCCCACCCCAGTATGGACCAGTAGGCACCAGTATGCTGGCATGAGCCTTTTCCCCCAAACACATCCCAAAACAAAAGTGGACCTTTTGGCTTGCGCTAGCACATCCTAGGCAATGCAATGGTGGTTTGTAACCTATTAGGGTGCACGCTGAACAAACAAAGGGGTAATGTGTAAGACTGCAGTGCAGACATAATGATACAACGGAAGGAAACTACGTGAGACTGCTAGAAGTCATGAGGCCCAGCTCCAATGTTACTGGGAGCATTCTAAAGGGAATCTCTGGATGTGGAATTGATAGGTGTTTTTTATTACAACACAAGGCAATATTGTTTCTGCCTCACTTTGATCCTTAAAGGTTGATTTAAGCAGGGGTGGATTCGGCTTTTAGTAAATTCACTAAATGGATTTTTGTTAGCACAGCTCTTGACAATGCTAGGTAGGAGACCTGGGATGTAGAGCAGACATACTGTATGTGTGTATGGTTTTATAATTGACATCACTGAAGTTGAAGTTTGATCCTGTGGACTTTACTCCCCGAAGTGCTCCAAAGGCGGTGCCTAACACTAAAGTGCTCTCTATAATGAGCTCTACACAGGCTCTGCTTACTGCTTTTAAAAGGAATCCGTCATCAGTTTTTTGCTGCAGAGAGCAGCATGATATAGGGGCTGAGAGCTTGAGTCCTGCAATATATCACTTAGTTTTCTGGGATCAGCAGTTGTGATAGAATCACAGTTTTCTCTACTGCAGATCTAGTAGAACTCGGAATGCTGAGCTCTATATAGCCCCACCCACAACACTGAATCGGGTGGGGGTGGGGTTATACAGAGCAGTAGACTAGGAGGCACCAGACACCTAGTCCTGTAGTGATAATCTCCTGCTGATAAAACACTGATTTTAATGAAACAGTAACACACAGCCTAGTGAGTAACATACTGTTGGAATCAGGCTCTCTGCCTCTACATTGTGCTGCTCTCGAATTACAGAGCAAAAACCTGCTAACATATTCCCTTTAAGTGGCAGCTTTAGTGATTAGGCACTATAGCCATCACTCACGCGCTTACTGCCGAGAGCATCTCCACGTTAGGGACTAGTTTCTGACCACTTGTGTAGGGGCCCACCAGGGCTTCAACCTCTTCATTCACAGTGAGAACGATAATAAAATAATACAATAAAAAATTACTTTTCAGGTTTCGTTGTCGGCCGTTTTGCCGATCATGAGGCTATTCATCATTGCTTTTGCGCCTCTTTTCACATTAGATTGCCCCATACTCTGTTCACTTGCGCCTTTTTTTGAAAGTCGCCCTTTTATGTGTTCATCTGGGGGTTTTTTTGGTCTTTTTGTTTTAGTCTACCGTTCTCGCCATGGTTTAGGCTTTCCAGATGTTTTCCATTCATCAATTTAAACTTTTTGAAAAAAAAGGCAACATTTTTTGCGCTGTTGCACTCCTGTCCCCACCGGCCGCCCCCCTCCAGAGTAATTTTATATACTGCAGAAAAACAAATTTTGAGACATTTTCCGAAACGTGTGACTTTTTCACTCTGATAATTTGAAAAATGAAAAAAAAAAGAGGTTAAAAGACTAGAAGAAAGACGATTTTTGACTTTGCGCAAAATTTATAAACCCACGTGCTCCGTTTTGAAGAATTCGGTGCAAAAAAAGGGCAACGAATATCACAAGACGGAAAAAAAAACGCAAATGATGAATATACGCATTCCATTGATGGTCACCTGTTTGAGGTCCGCTTTCTAGGATTTCTTTCCACCTGACGTATACAGAAGTTACAGGCCTACGCAGAATTCTAGCCTTAAGCTTTTATGTTTTGTTTTTTTTTCCCGAAAGTGTCTGCATCACATTTGTCGGCATCAAAATCTCGTCCAAAATCAATGACATTGACAAACGTCACGCACTTGCAATATGGTGACACTACAGCGGGATCTCCACCTGCTTTCTAGGGAAGCACATGAAGGACTGGCTAGATCTGAAGGACCAGCAAAGCACTTAAGGAATCGATGAATCCCACTAGCAGTATCGAGTCTCTGGACATTTTTACTATGTGTGTCGGTAGATAGTATGAGAAATGTTAGCCGTTTTACGACTCGTATTTATAGCCCATGTTTCCGGCTTTACGACCTTCGTGTCTATTATGTTTTCAGATACCCGCGATATGCCGGTTGTGTTCCGTGTTGGTCTGAATCGGCTTGTAGTTGAACATTCGTCTTCAAAGAAAAGTCCTTTGTAATTTATTGAATTGCTTTCTATGATGTTCTATAGAGCAAATGGAAGTTTAATTATTTTTTATTAAACATATTCTTTGACTACTTGCGATGGAACTTTCTCTGATGTGTGACACTTCATTCGAAGGGAAGACCTAGAAGAACTTCATCCCACTTTGAGTTCTTGAAAACCTGCATACAACACTCAAAAAAACATTTTATCTCTTTTTTAGGGGGACATGGGTTTATTAATTTGAATAAAACTTCTTTCTTTGACTCTGAGGATTTGAAAAAGTTTTTTTTTTTTATTACTAATAGTGCAGTTATATGCCAAGTCTAATGAAGAAGTTTTATCAAGGGAGCAGCGGGAATTTTGAAGGCAAACTTTAAATTACTGAAGACCGCTCAGATTATTCCATGCACCATGGATGATCGCTCCAATCAAGGGGTGACCTGGCTCATCCGAAACAAGGGTGAGGAGGCGCTGCCCCTACATCAGGAGATGCCCCTACATTATGCTGCTCTCAGATTACATAGCAGAAACCTGTTGACACATTCCCTTTAAAGGGAGTAAATCATCAGAAAATGACCTGCAGTTTAAATCAGATTTCCTTGTTAATGTCTTTAAAAAAAATGTTGGGAATCTATTTTTCACATCACTGTGTGTATATATTTATATATAAATATATATATACAGTATATCACAAAAGTGAGTAAACCCCTCACATTTTTGTAAATATTTATAGCTTTTCATGGGACAACACTGAAGATAAGTCAGTGCTCGGACCATACGCCACCACACACTGCATCACATTGGTCTGCATGGCTGTCGTCCCAGAAGGAAGCCTCTCCTAAAGATGGTGCACAAGAAAGCCCCCAAACTGTTTGATGAAGACAAGCAAACTAAGGACATGACTTACTGGAGCCATATCCAGCGGTGAGGTAAGACCAAGATAAACAAATTTGGTTCAGATGGTGTCAAGCGTGTGTTGCGGCAACCAGGCGATGAGTTCAAGGACAAGTGTAACTTGCCTGCAGTCAAGCATGGTGGTGGGAGTGTCATGGTTTGTGGATGTAAGAGTGCTGGCAGCTCTGGGAAACTACAGGTCATTGAAACCATGAATTCCAACATGCACTGTGAAATACTGGAGAAGAACATGAACCCCCTTCAGAAACTGGGCCGCAGGGCAGTATTTCAACATAATGACGACCCCAAACACACCTCCAAGACCACCTCTGGCTTGCTAAAGAAACTGAGGGAAAATGTGCTGACTGGCCAATCATGTCTCTAGACCTAAACCATATTGAGCATCTCTGTGGGGCATCCTCAAATGGAAGGTGGAGGAGCACAAGGTCTCTAACATTCACCACCTTCGTGATGTCTCTGGAAGAGGATTCCATTGGCAACCTTTGAAGCTCTAGTGACCTCCATGTCCAAGAGATTTAAAGGGGTATTCCCATCTCCAAGATCCAAACCCAATATATAGTAGGTGTAATACTAATAGTATTATCAAATGTGAGTGTTTGTACTCACTTTTGTGATATACTGTGAATGTGTGTATATACAGTGGGTGCGAAAAGTATTCAGATCCCTTTAAATTTTTCACTCTTTGTTTCATTGCAGCCATTTGATAAATTCAAAAAAGTTAATTTTTTTTCTCATTAATGAACACTGTACTCCATCTTGACCGAAAAAAAAATGTAGAATTTTTTGCTAATTTATTAAAGAAGAAAAACGGAAATATCACATGGTCATAAGCATTCAGACCCTTCGCTCAGACACTCATATTTAAGTCACATGCTGTCCATTTCCTTGTGATCCTCCTTGAGATGGTTCTACTCCTTCATTGGAGTCCAGCTGTGTTTAATGAAACTGACAGGACTTGATCTGTAAAGGCACAATGTAACAACCCTGCTGGCAACACTGCATGGCCTCCCATCCCCCACTCACCAACTTGCTGACTGCGCCAAGCTATGCTGTGAATTCTGTCTGCTGCCATCCCTTTGCTCTGTGCTCTGTTCCTCTGCTCTCCTGCATGCTTCCTGGCTGTGTGTGTATAGGGGGGGCGACGCTGGAAGTCTCTGCTTCTTATAAAGACAGGGTGCACCTGGCTAATGTGTCCCTGACCAATTACCTAGAGCCCTCTACTATTTAAGCCTGCTCCATCCACTGGAACAGGGCCTGTGCAATGTCTAAACTCAGTATCTTGCTACTGAGCCTGCCAGGTCCTCTCCTGTGTATCTCCTTCTCTGGAGGAATACTTCTTGTCTTGCCTAGTACCTTTGTCCGCCTGCCAGGAGGCAGAATATCCTGGTCCTTGAGTCTTTGTCCCTGTACCTTGTCTGAACTCTGTCCTACCCCTGCCTCCTTGTCCTTGGCTTCTTTCCCTGCTGTGTCTTTCCTGGTGTCCTCCCTGTCTATGCTCTGCACCCTTGCAGCTCTGCCTGCTCTGCACCCTTGCAGCTCTGCCTGCTCTGCTCCATTGCAGCTCTGCCTGCTCTTCTCCCTTGCAGCTCTGCACCCTTGCAGCGCTGCCTGCTCTGCACCCTTGCAGCTCTGCTCCCTTGCAGCTCTGCCTGCTCTGCACCCTTGCAGCGCTGCCTGCTCTGCTCCTGCAGAACCTCTTGCTCCAGCTTTCCACAGACCTTGTGGTTCAGCTTGCTCTGCTGCTGCAGAACCTCTTGCTGCAGCTTCTCTCCACAGACCTTGTGGCTCAGCTTTGCTCCGCTCCTGCTGCCGCTGCAGAACCTCTTGCTGCAGCTTCTCTCCGCAGACCTTGTGGTTCAGCTTTACTCCGCACACCTGCGGCTCCGCCTACTCTGCACTCCTGCGGCTCTGCCTACTCCGCACTCCTGCCTGTATCCATACCTGCACCTCCTGTGTGAACAGATCCAAAACCTGTTCCTTCATATTCCACTCCTTCCTGCCTGTATCCGTACCTGCACCCACTGTGTGAACAGGTCCAAACCTCTTCCTTCATATTCCACTCCTTCCTGCCTGTATCAGTACTGGCACACGCTGGGTGAACAGGTCTCTACCTGTTTCTTCATATACCACGTCTGCCCTGTGTCTCAAGCCGTGCCCGCCTGCCCTGTGTCTCAAGCCGTGCCCGCCTGTCCTGTGAACAAGTCCAAAACCTGTTCCTTCATATTCCACTCCTTCCTGCCTGTATCCGTACCTGCACCCGCTGTGTGAACAGGTCCAAACCTGTTCCTTCATATTCCACTCCTTCCTGCCTGTATCCGTACCTGCACCCGCTGTGTGAACAGGTCCAAACCTGTTCCTTCATATTCCACTTCCTGCCTGTATCAGTACTGGCACCTGCTGTGTGAACAGGTCCAAACCTGTTCCTTCATATTCCACTCCATCCTGCCTGTATCAGTACTGGCACCCGCTTGGTGAACAGGTCTCTACCTGTTTCTTCATATACCACTTCTGCCTGCCCTGTGTCTCAAGCCGTGCCCGCCTGCCCTGTGTCTCAAGCTGTGCCCGCCTGCCCTGTGTCTCAAGCCGTGCCCACCTGCTCTGTCTCAAGCCGTGCCCGCTTGCCCTGTGTCTCAGCCGTGCCTGCTTGCCCTGTGTCTCAGCCGTGCCTGCTTACCCTGTGTCTCAGCCATGTCTGCTTGCCCTGTGTCTCAGCCATGTCTGCTTGCCCTGCAAGCAGAGCTGCCTGTCAGTTACACTTGACCTAGTGACTTGTCTCCGAGTGGGATCAGTAGCCACAGCCAGACACCCCTGTTGTGAGTTAATTTTCCCCTTCACCATTGAGGTCTGATGAACTCCCTCTTCTGGTGAAGGAAGGTAGTGAGGCTGATTACAAAGCACCTGAGCAGAATGATGATGACTGGGATTGCTGACTGGATATAAGGCAGCCGACGCCCTTCTGCCTTGCGGGTGATTACTCTGAGGGATTCTTGGAGACCAGTCTGATTCCTGCTCAAAAGCTAAGTTTTCTGCTCTACTTTTTGCATTTGTGTTTTGGTTTTGTTTTGCCTTGTTTTTCTGGATTTCTGCCTTTCCCTGCTAGGTGAGCTGAATTCCTTTTTGCTCTGTCTTCAGATAATACCTGAGTACTGATATAGTCTTTTTGAAGCCTAGCGTCTTCAGGGCTTTTTTCCCTATCAGTCTGTTGGCTCTTGTTTTTGAGAGGGTTTTGGCGGATTGCAGACAGCAGCTTTTCTATTCTGTACTATTTAGTTAGCTTCGGCCCCATCTTTTGCTCAGCCTATCTATCTGTGTGAGTGTTTTTTCATCTTGCTTCACCGTCATTATATGTTGGGGGCTGCCTATTGCTTTGGGGTCTGCTCTGGGGCAGTTTAGATTTCCCTTTATGTCTTTAGGCTATGTAGTTCTCCGGCTGTGATCGAGGGGTCTAGGGCACCGTAGGAACCCCCCACGGCTACTGCTAGTTGTTGTTAGGTTCAGGGGTCTGCAATCCGGTAGCTGCCAACTTCTCTGGTTTTCTGGACTTAGCTAGTATTTCTGTTTTTGCCTCCTACGGTGACTCATTCATAACAGAATCACCCGCCCTACCGCAGATCCTAGGGTACTCAATAGCAGGAAAGAATTGTAAAAAAAAAAAAATAGGTAGAGCAGAAAACTTAGCTTTTGAGGAGCAGGAATCAGACTGGTCTCCAAGAATCCCTCAGCAATCACCCGCAAGGCAGAAGGGCGTCAGCTGCCTTATATCCAGTCAGCAATCCCAGTCACCCAGTCATCATTCTGCTCAGGTGCTTTGTAATCAGCCTCACTACCTTCCTTCACCAGAAGAGGGAGTTCATCAGACCTCAATGGTGAAGGGGAAAATGAACTCACAACACACCCCCCTGGAGTGGCATACGCACAAGCCTGACCTCACCATTAGTGTTGAGCATTCCGATACCGCAAGTATCGGGTATCGGCCGATACTTGCTGTATCGGAATTCCGATACCGACTTCCGATATTTTTTCAATATCGGAAGTCGGCATCGGAATCGGAAGTTCAAAGTTGATTGACAGCCTGACGTCATCATGATGCGCGGTGTGTGCGCATCATGATGCGCCGTCATTTCGGGCCTTCCGGGGGTCTCTGCCGGCCTGCCAGGGGGCTGTGCCGGCCTGCCGGGGGGCTGTGTGGACTGCCCGGGGTCTGTACCGGCCTGCCGGTTGTCTGTGCACCCTGTGGGGGTCTGTACCGGCCTGCCGGGGGGCTGTGCCGGCCTGCCGGTGGTCTGTGCACCCTGTGGGGGTCTGTACCGGCATGCCGGGGGGCTGTGCCGGCCTGCCGGTGGTCTGTGCACCCTGTGGGGGTCTGTGCCGGCCTGCCGGGGGGCTGTGCCGGCCTGCCGGGGGGCTGTGCTGATGTCCGGGGGTCTGTGCAAGCATCGTCCGATGGGACTACAAGTCCCATCTGGCGATGCCTGCTACCATGACAGTGATTGACACATTAGCCAATGATGGGACAGTAGTAGTCCCATCATCCGGCTAATGTGTTAAATGTTAAAAAAAAAAAAAAAAAAATACTACATACATACTACATGCATGCTACATACATACTACATGCTACATACATACTACATACATACTACATACATACTACATACATACCACATATATACTACATACATACTACATACATACTACATGCATGCTACATACATACTACATGCTACATACATACCACATATATACTACATACATACTACATACAAACTACATACATACTACATGCATGCTACATACATACTACATGCTACATACATACTACATATATACTACATACATACTACATACATACTACATACATACTACATGCATGCTACATACATACTACATGCTACATACATACTACATATATACTACATGCATGCTACATACATGCTACATACATACTACATATATACTACATACATACTACATACATACTACATGCATGCTACATACATGCTACATACATACTACATATATACTACATGCATGCTACATACATACTACATGCTACATACATACTACATATATACTACATACTACATATATACTACATGCATGCTACATACATACTACATGCTACATACATACTACATATATGCTACATACTACATATATACTACATGCATGCTACATACAAACTGCATGCTACATACATACTACATACATACCACATATATACTACATACATACTACATACATGCTACATACATACCACATACATACTACATACATACTACATACATACTACATGCTACATACATACTACATATATACTACATGCATGCTACATACATACTGCATGCTACATACATACTACATGCTACATACATACCACATATATACTACATACATACTACATACAATACATTCATACAATACATACATAGACATACAGTACATATAACATAGAGTAACATACTTACCAATACTTGTCACATTGTTCCCCGAAGCCATTGTCTTTTACGGAATAAATATTAACATAACAAACCACAAAAATACGCACCCACGATCCGAAGCAGTCCACGAGTGTGTCCCACGACGATCTTGGGTAGAGAACTGCAGCATCAGCTGTTGCTGCCGTTCTCTACGGGCTGCAGGAATCCAATGACGGAAGGTAGGTATCCTTCCGCACTGTATTCCTCCGCCACTTAAAAAAAAAAAAAGTCCCTAGTCTCACTTTATGCCATTGCTTCCCACACAGCAATGGCATAAAGTGAGACTACACAGCAATGGCATAAAGTGAGACTAGGGACTTTTTTTTTTTTTAAGTGGCGGAGGAATACAGTGCGGAAGGATACCTACCTTCCGTCATTGGATTCCTGCAGCCCGTAGAGAACGGCAGCAACAGCTGATGCTGCAGTTCTCTACCCAAGATCGTCGTGGGACACACTCGTGGACTGCTTCGGATCGTGGGTGAGTATTTTTGTGGTTTGTTATGTTAATATTTATTCCGTAAAAGACAATGGCTTCGGGGAACAATGTGACAAGTATTGGTAAGTATGTTACTCTATGTTATATGTACTGTATGTCTATGTATGTATTGTATGAATGTATTGTATGTAGTATATATGTGGTATGTATGTAGCATGTAGTATGTATGTAGTATGTATGTAGCATGCATGTAGCATGCAGTATGTATGTAGCATGCATGTAGTATATATGTAGTATGTATGTAGCATGCAGTATGTATGTAGCATGCATGTAGTATATATGTAGTATGTATGTAGCATGTAGTATGTATGTAGCATGCATGTAGTATATATGTAGTATGTATGTAGCATGTAGTATGTATGTAGTATATATGTGGTATGTATGTAGCATGTAGTATGTATGTAGCATGCAGTATGTATGTAGCATGCATGTAGTATATATGTAGTATGTATGTAGCATATATGTAGTATGTATGTAGCATGTAGTATATATGTAGTATGCATGTTGCATGCATGTAGTATATATGTAGTATGCATGTTGCATGCATGTAGTATATATGTAGTATGTATGTTGCATGTAGTATATATGTAGTATGTATGTTGCATGTAGTATATATGTAGTATGCATGTTGCATGCATGCAGTATATATGTAGTATGTATGTAGTATGTATGTAGCATGTAGTATGTATGTAGAATGCAGTATGTATGTAGCATGCATGTAGTATATATGTAGTATGTATGTAGCATATATGTAGTATGTATGTAGTATGTATGTAGCATGCATGTAGTATATATGTAGTATGTATGTAGCATATATGTAGTATGTATGTAGCATGTAGTATATATGTAGTATGCATGTTGCATGCATGTAGTATATATGTAGTATGTATGTTGCATGTAGTATATATGTAGTATGTATGTTGCATGTAGTATATATGTAGTATGAATGTAGCATGTATGTAGTATGTAGTATGAATGTAGCATGTATGTAGTATGCATGTAGTATGTATGTAGCATGTAATTTTTTTTTTTTTTTTACATTCAACACATTAGCTGGATGATGGGACTACTACTGTCCCATCATTGGCTAATGTGTCAATCACTGTCATGGTAGCAGGCATCGCCCGATGGGACTTGTAGTCCCATCGGATGATGCCTGCACAGACCCCCGAAGCCTGCACAGCCCCCCGGCAGGCCGGCACAGCCCCCCGGAGCCTGCACAGCCCCCCGGCAGGCCGGCACAGCCCCCCGGCAGGCCGGCACAGCCCACCGGAGCCTGCACAGCCCCCCTGGCAGGCCGGCACAGCCCCCCGGCAGGCTGGCACAGACCACCGGAGCCTGCACAGACCCCCTGGCAGGCCGGCACAGCCCCCCGAAAGGCCCGTACAGACCCCAGAGAGGCTGTACAAGGGAAAAACAGGATTTTTCTTATTCCGATACCGGAAGTCCCATAGACTTGAATGGGACTTCCGGTATCGGAATCGGCGATACCGATACTTTTTTTTAAGATCGGCCGATCCATTCCGATCCGATACTTTGAAGTATCGGACGGTATCGCTCAACTCTACTCACCATCAGAGGCTCCAGCGAAGACCGAGGTAGCTGTCGTAGTCATGCCCCCTTCCAGGGTAGTCTGGTTTGTGGCACAGTGGGGCCACAACCCCCCCCCCGGCTCACGCCACTCAGCTAAGGCACGAGTGTGACACACACACCTGTCTATATAAGACCTCACAGCTCACAGTGCATGTCAGACCAAATGAGAATCATGAGGTCAAAGGAACTGGCCAAGGAGCTCAGAGACAGAATTGTGGCAAGGCACAGATCTGGCCAAGGTTACAGAAGAATTTCTGCAGTACTCAAGGTTCCTAAGAGCACAGTGGCCTCCATAATCCTTACATGGAAGAAGTTTTGGAACACCAGAAGTCTTCCTAGACCTGGCCGTCCTGCCAAACAGCAATCATGGGAGAAGAGCCTTGGTGAGAGAGGTAAAGAAGAACCCCAAGATCACTGTGGCTGAGCTCCACAGATGCATATACCCTATAAGAAACTTGGAACATAATGGCCAGAATATTATAAAAGGCAAAATGTATTGACAATAACACAAAGAATGGTAAGTACAATAGATATATATGACGAGATACAAAACAAAAGGATTTTAAAGGCAATGACACATGGTGTCAAAAAGGTGCACATAGATAAAGTAATAACAGATATGGGATCTGAGACATATCAGAAATGAATAAAAGAGGGTGAAAAATGGCATATTCCCTTAGGCCTGTTTCACACTTCAGTTTTTTGTGTCAGTTAAAATCCGCCAAAAAGGCGGAAAAGCGGATCCGTTCCTAACTGATGTGAACGGATGGCAGCGGATGCGTTTTTTGATGGATCCACCGAATGAAGAATTTTAAAGGAACCGTTAGCCGGGAAGGAAGGAGAGAGAGAGAGAATTTTTTTCTTCTTCTCTGGCCGCCAGAAATGATTTCAGGGTTAAATTTACTCCTGACTTCATTCTTCCGGGCATGCGCTGTATAAAAATGCGGATCCTTCACCACAAAAAACGTTACATGGTCTGTCCAGGCATCTCGGCGGACGCAAAAAAATTGACGGATCCGCAAAAAAACGGATCTAACGGATGGCCATCCATCAAGATCCGCCAGTAATGCAAGTCAATGGGGAAAAAAACGGATCCACCAAAAAAATGGCGGATCCGTTTTTTTGCAAAAACGGCGGATTTTGACTGATGATCAAAAACGGAAGTGTGAAACAGGCCTTAGTGACAAGGTAAATGTGTAAAAATTCAAAGAGTATTAATTGCCCTCTTCCACAAGGGAAAGTGCCACCTGTAAAAATGAAAAATTCCTATATGATCATGTATGGTTATAGATCTAGAATGATTCAGTGTTGAAATACAAATCACAATGTTAAGGTAACAAAACCCACATGATCACAAGGGAAATCAATGTCTCACCCATAGTAGCCTGTATGTAAATGTGGAAACCTAGTAGCCGGTGTCTGGGACCTCTGCTATCTCTGCCATTTTTTTGCTTTTGGTTGTCCATGCTTTTATATGAAGATTTTGGAATAAAGTTCGTTGGAGTGTAACCTTTTGGTGCTGGATTTTTTTACCACTGATTCGATTTTCCTGGGATGGCAGCCATGCACAAAGTGGACAGGTGAGCTGAAAAAAACTCATTTACAGTCATGGCCAAAAGTATTGACACCCCTGCAATTCTGTCAGATAATACTCAGTTTCTTCCTGAAAATGATTGCAAACACAAATTCTTTGGTATTATTATCTTCATTTAATTTGTCTTAAATGAAAAAACACAAAAAGAATTGTCCTAAAGCCAAATTGGATATAACTCCACACCAAACATAAAAAAGAGGGTGGACAAAAGTATTGGCACTGTTCGAAAAATCATGTGATGCTTCTCTAATTTGTGTAATTAACAGCACCTATAACTTACCTGTGGCACCTAACAGGTGTTGGCAATAACTAAATCACACTTGCAGCCAGTTGACCTCTGTCTTGTGTCCTTGTGTGTACCACATTGAGCATGGAGAAAAGAAAGAAGACCAAAGAACTGTCTGAGGACTTGAGAAACCAAATTGTGAGGAAGCATGAGCAATCTCAAGGCTACAAGTCCATCTCCAAAGACCTGAATGTTCCTGTGTCTACCGTGCGCAGTGTCATCAAGAAGTTTAAAGCCCATGGCACTGTGGCTAACCTCCCTGTATGTGGCCGGAAAAGAAAAATTGACAAGAGATTTCAACGCAAGATTGTGCGGATGTTGGATAAAGAACCTCCACTAACATCCAAACAAGTTCAAGCTGCCCTGCAGTCTGAGGGTACAACGGTGTCAACCCGTACTATCCGTCGGCATCTGAATGAAAAGGGACTGTATGGTAGGAGACCCAGGAAGACTCCACTTCTTACCCCGAGACATAAAAAAGCCAGGCTGGAGTTTGCCAAAACTTACCTGAAAAAGCCTAAAACATTTTGGAAGAATGTTCTTTGGTCAGATGAGACAAAAGTAGAGCTTTTAGGGCAAAAGCATCAACATAGAGTTTACAGGAGAAAAAAGAGGCATTCAAAGAAAAGTACATGGTCCCTACAGTCAAACATGGCGGAGGTTCCCTGATGTTTTGGGGTTGCTTTGCTGCCTCTGGCACTGGACTGCTTGACCGTGTGCATGGCATTATGAAGTCTGAAGACTACCAACAAATTTTGCAGCATAATTTAGGGCCCATTGTGAGAAAGCTGGGTCTACCTCAGAGGTACATGGGTCTTCCAGCAGGACAATAACCCAAAACACACTTCAAAAAGCACTAGAAAATGGTTTGAGAGAAATCACTGGAGACTTCTAAGGTGGCCAGCAATGAGTCCAGACCTGAATCCCATAGAACACCTGTGGAGAGATCTAAAAATGGCAGTTTGGAGAAGGCACCCTTCAAATATCAGGGACCTGGAGTAGTTTGCCAAAGAAGAATGGTCTAAAATTCCAGCAGAGCATTGTAAGAAACTCATTGGTGGTTACCGTAAGCGGTTGGTCGCAGTTATTTTGGCTAAAGGTTGTGCAACCAAGTATTAGGCTGAGGGTGCCAATACTATTATCCAGCCCATTTTTGGAGTTTTGTGTGAAATGATCAATGTTTTGCTTTTTGCTTCATTCTCTTTTGCGTTTTTTCATTTAAGACAAATTAAATGAAGATAATAATACAAAAGAATTTGTGTTTGCAATCATTTTCAGGAAGAAACTGAATATTATCTGACAGAATTGCAGGGGTGTCAATACTTTTGGCCATGACTGTACTTATTCTCTTTAATGACCAGGCAAAGTACTAATGAAGCTTTCCTACTTGACTGGAGGCGCTGTGAAGCTGTTCTGTAGTTCTTCCTCCTCCCTACACTTATCTCTGTGATCAGTACAGAAAACAGGAAGCAGTGATCAGTTTAGCTTCCTGCTGTGGACTGGAGTCAGCGGGGTGGAGTACTGTACACAGATGTGTGGAGAAGGGGGAGCTGTCTGGTACAAAGGGGGAACAATGGGAGCTGTCTGTTACGGAGGGAGGAACCGTGGGGAGCTGTCTATTAGGAGAAAACCGTGGGGACTTGTCTGTTAGGCTATGTGCACACATTGCAGATTTAGATGCGGATCCGCATCTAAATCCGCACAGCAGCATTTTTGGCCGCACGGATTCGCATCAGATCCACAGTGTAGTGCACAGCCCATGTAAATCTACGGGAAATGGAAATTTGTTGTGCACATGCTGTGGAAAAATCAGTGCAGATTTGCGGCATTTTTTTTCTGCAGCGTGTTAGTTCTTTTTGCGGATCTGCAGTGTTTCTGCACCCATTGACTTCCATTGAGTCAGGTATATCCACAGCAAAAAAACGCAGGTGTAAAAAAAGATCTGCGGATGTGGGTGCGAGAAACGCTGCAGATCGAGAGTAGGGAAGTGTGTGGGAGGAGACTGCGTGTGTGTATGCGGGGGTCTGCGTGTATGTGTGTCTGCGTGTGTCCCTGTGTGTGCGCTGGTGTGTGTGGGTCTGTGTAAGCAGCCATTGTCTGATGGGACTACTGCTCCCATCCGGTTATGAATGCTCACAGTGATAGCATTGCCGATGATGTGAAAATAGTCCCATCAGACAATGCATGTGTTCAGTTTAAAAAAAAAAATACAACATACAGTACATACATATACACATACATTACAGACAGTACATACAACATATAACAGAGTACATACTCACCAATCACCTAATTCCCCGAAGTCCTCGATCTCCTGTAATTAAAATAAAAATAATAAACCAACTTACACATTACCGTTCCAGATAATAACAAGTGTCCCATGACGATTTGGTGATGTCAGTGCTCTACAGGGGCTCCCATGATGAACTGACAGGCGGAGGTAATCCTCCGTGACGCATCCCTCCGCCGCAGGGCAAGAGCTCCCCTTACCCTAATTCTCACACAGCATTGCCGTAAAGTGAGAGCCTGAACTCAGGTAACCTCAGTGATGCACTGCAGGAGCCATTGTCTCCTGTGAGTGCAGCGTGGGAGGCCCTGTAGAGCAGTGACATCACCCGATGTCACTGTTCTAGAGGGGAGATCGTTGTGGGACACTCAATAAATGAACTGCGTTGGAACAGTATTTGTTTGTTTTTTCCAGGAGATCGAGGGTTTTGCATGGATTAGGCGTACAATAAAGATGGCATAACTGTATAGTGTTTTATTTCATTAAAAGACTTTTTTCTGGCTGTGTTTTTTTAATCCTTAACAACTATAGGATTAATAATGGATCAGTGTCGTATTGATGCGTCTCCATTACTAACCAACTTGATGTCACCTTACAATACAAGGGGGGGGGGCAATAACCATGGTCCCATCCTAGGCTATGAATATCTGCCCCCAGTCGTCGACGTTCCCTGTCTGGCACAGAAAATTGCGAGGGAGCCCACGCCATTTTTTTCCATTTTTTTTTCAAAATTAAACAGAATCATTAATAAACATCGGCCTTGGCATTATATATCTATATATCTAGGGCTGCCACTAGGAATTTCGGGGCCCCATACTGGCAAAATTTTCGGGGCCCCCTTGAGACTCCGCCCAGGCTCCACCCTTCAAACTGTCCACAGCCCCACCACTCTCTCTTGGAAAAACTCCACTTCTCACCAAACACACATTAACAGTTCCCATCACCAGATCACACATACAGTTGTGGCCAAAAGTATTGACACCCCTGCAATTCTGTCAGATAATACTCAGTTTCTTCCTGAAAATGAGTGCAAACACAAATTCTTTGGTATTATTATCTTCATTTAATTTGTCTTAAATGAAAAAACACAAAAGAGAATGAAGCAAAAAGCAAAACATTGATCATTTCACACAAAACTCCAAAAATGGGCCAGACACAATGATTGGCACCCTCAGCCTAATACTTGGTTGCACAACCTTTAGCCAATATAACTGCGACCAACCGCTTCCGGTAACCATCAATGAGTTTCTTACAATGCTCTGCTGGAATTTTAGACCATTCTTCTTTGGCAAACTGCTCCAGGTCCCTGATATTAGAAGGGTGCCTTCTCCAAACTGCCATTTTTAGATCTCTCCACAGGTGTTCTATGGGATTCAGGTCTGGACTCATTGCTGGCCACCTTAGAAGTCTCCAGTGCTTTCTCTCAAACCATTTTCTAGTGCTTTTTGAAGTGTGCTTTGGGTCATTGTCCTGCTGGAAGACCCATGACCTCTGAGGGAGACCCAGCTTTCTCACACTGGGCCCTACATTATGCTGCAAAATTTGTTGGTAGTCTTCAGACTTCATAATGCCATGCACATGGTCAAGCAGTCCAGTGCCAGAGGCAACAAAGCAACCCCAAAACATCAGGGAACCTCTGCCATGTTTGACTGTAGGGACCGTGTTTTTTTCTTTGAATGCCTCTTTTTTTCTCCTATAAACTCTATGTTGATGCCTTTGGCCAAAAAGCTCTACTTTTGTCTCATCTGACCAAAGAACATTCTTCCAAAACGTTTTAGGCTTTTTCAGGTAAGTTTTGGCAAACTCCAGCCTGGCTTTTTTATGTCTCGGGGTAAGAAGTGGGGTCTTCCTGGGTCTCCTACCATACAGTCCCTTTTCATTCAGATGCCGACGGATAGTACGGGTTGACACTGTTGTACCCTCGGACTGCAGGGCAGCTTGAACTTGTTTGGATGTTAGTCGAGGTTCTTTATCCAACATCCGCACAATCTTGCATTGAAATCTCTTGTCAATTTTTCTTTTCCGTCCACATCTAGGGAGGTTAGCCACAGTGCCATGGGCTTTAAACTTCTTGATGACACTGCGCACGGTAGACACAGGAACATTCAGGTCTTTGGAGATGGACTTGTAGCCTTGAGATTGCTCATGCTTCCTCACAATTTGGTTTCTCCAGTCCTCAGACAGTTCTTTGGTCTTTCTTTTCTCCATGCTCAATGTGGTACACACAAGGACACAGGACAGAGGTTGAGTCAACTTTAATCCATGTCAACTGGCTGCAAGTGTGATTTAGTGATTGCCAACACCTGTTAGGTGCCACAGGTAAGTTACAGGTGCTGTTAATTACACAAATTAGAGAAGCGTCACATGATTTTTCGAACAGTGCCAATACTTTTGTCCACCCTCTTATGTTTGGTGTGGAATTATATCCAATTTGGCTTTAGGACAATTCTTTTTGTGTTTTTTCATTTAAGACAAATTAAATGAAGATAATAATACCAAAGAAGTTGTGTTTGCAATCATTTTCAGGAAGAAACTGAGTATTATCTGACAAAATTGCAGGGGTGTCAATACTTTTGGCCACAACTGTATAACCAGCAGCCTTTGTTTTCGCCAAAAGATTTTTTAAGCCGCCACCATGACACAGTAGACTCTTTTGGCCGGGCCCTACTCTAACCTTTTAAACATTTGTTAAAATATGGAATACAATTTATGTATATTTTTACATTTTTAAAATGACCAATAATGTCACACACAAGGGACCATGACCAGACACCATATTACCACCACATAGTGACCTATAATACCACATACAAAGAACAAATACCGCCACACCATGACCAGACCACATGGTGACCAATAATACCACATACAAGGAACAAATACCACCACACCATGGTGGGACAACATATTACCACCACTTTGTGACTGAGTACTACAATACTGATTAGTAAAAAAAAACAATACTAATATCACTATATGTGCCATTATACACAGGAGATCTGTACTTAGTATGCAGTGTCAGTGTAAAGGTAATACAGTGATTACTGGTGACATTGTACACAGGAGCTCTGTATATAGTGTATAATGTAAAGGTAATAAAGTGATCACTGGTGACATTGTACACAGGACCGCTGTATATAGAATACAGTGTATAGTATCAGTGTATAGGTAACACACTGACTCACCAGTGAAGACTCTAGGTGAAGTCTTTCATCTTCATCCAGCACAGATCAACGTCACTTCTTCCAGCCAGGGCTCGTCTCTGCAGGAAATAACACAGTTATCTAGACCATAGCTTGCAGAACACATTACTTATTTTTTTCCCAACTTCTACACTACACCAAATGAAGAAAAAAAGGCAACATAGTATCACTCTGCACAGTAACAGGACCGCCCCCCCCATTTAAAACAGTATACTCAAAAAATAAAATAAATATATAACTGCAGTAATAATATCCCTTAATTAGCCCCTATGGTGATAATATCCCCCATACTGGCCCCCGTGTATTTCATTCCTGGCTCCAGCCATATGTTCTCCCATCCTGCCCTCATGAGTATCCATTTTGCCCCACATGATCTCCCCATCCTGCCCCATCTGTCTCATGATCCTGCCACAACTGTCCCATAACCCTGCCCCATCTGTTCCATGATCCTGTCCCATGAACCTGCCTCATCTGTCTCCATCCTGTCCCATATTCCTGCCCCATCTGTCTCCAACCCGCACCATGTCTCCAATCTTGCCCCGTGTCTCCAATCCTGCCCCCGTGTCTCCAATCCTGCCCCCATATCTTTCATCCTGCCACCATGTCTCCAATCCTGCCCTGTCTCCAATCCTGCCACCATGTCTCTCATCCTGCCCCCTGTGTCTCCAATCATGCCCCCTGTCTCCCTTTTGCCCCGTCTCTATTCTGCCCCCGGCAGGATGGACACTTTTCTCCATTCTGCCAGCTTGCCGCTTTCAATAAAAAAAAAACAAACCCTTTCCTCTTACCTTGCCGCGCTCCTGCGGCAAGCGAATGACAATGATGTCAGACACCGGCGACGTGCGTGTTGACGTCAGCTGCCAGCCTCCGATTGACTGGTGGCTTTAACTTTTGCCATGTGGGCCCGAACCCGCACGGCAATAGAGTAACTGAACCCTGTGTCTCGAACGCAGGGTTCAGTTACTGCACCCGCAAAATCCTGCCGCTGGGGCCCGATCAGCAGAAGAGACAGGGCCCGGTGCAGGCCACCTCTGCTGATCGGGCCCCATACGCCAGTCAGGGCAGTAATGCCCTGATGGCGGCCCTGTATATATCTATATATCTATCTATAGATCTATCTATAGATCTTGCTATCTATAGATCTTGCTATCTATCTGTGTATAATGGAGTATGCAAAATAAGAGGTTCGGCAAAGAAATTACATCACAACTCTTTTTATTTTAAATAATAGATCTTTATTTAGCTTTTAAAAACGCAGACAAATCCGCATGAAAAAAGCATCAAATCCACATCAAATCCGCCCTGATTTTTAGCTGCATTTTCTGCCAAGAGATGCAGATTCTGTGCAGAAGATTCTGCAGGCAAATCTTCAACGTGTGCACATACCAGGACCGTGGGGAGCTCTCTGATTGGAGGGAACCGTGGGTTGCTGTCTGTTAGGAGGGAATTGTGGGGAGCTGTCAGTTAGGAGGGAACTGTGGGGAGCTGTCAGGAGGGAACTGTGGGGAGCTGTCAGTTAGGAGGAAACTGTGGGGAGCTCTCTGATTGGAGGGAACCGTGGGTTGCTGTCTGTTAGGAGGGAATTGTGGGGAGCTGTCAGTTAGGAGGGAACTGTGGGGAGCTGTCAGGAGGGAACTGTGGGGAGCTGTCAGTTAGGAGGGAACTGTGGGGAGCTGTCTGTTAGGAGAGAATTGTGGGGATCTGTCAGGAGGGAACTTTGGGGAGCTGTCTGTTAGGAGGGAATTGTGGGGAGCTGTCTGTTAGGAGGGAACTGTGGAGAGCTGTCTGTTAGGAGGGAACTGTGGGGAGCTGTCTGTTAGGAGGGAACTGTGGGGAGCTGTCTGTTAGGAGGGAACTGTGGGGAGCTGTCAGGAGGGAACTGTGGGGAGCTGTCAGGAGGGAACTGTGGGGAGCTGTCTGTTAGGAACTGTGGGGAGCTGTCAGGAAGGAACTGTGGGGAGCTGTCAGGAGGGAACTGTGGGGATCTGTCTGTTAGGAGGGAACTGTGGGGAGCTGTCTGTTAGGAGGGAACTGTGGGGAGCTGTCTGTTAGGAGGGAACTGTGGGGAGCTGTCAGGAGGGAACTGTGGGGAGCTGTCTGTTAGGAGGGAATTGTGGGGAGCTGTCAGGAGGGAACTGTGGGGAGCTGTCAGGAGGGAACTGTGGGGATCTGTCTGTTAGGAGGGAACTGTGGGGAGCTGTCTGTTAGGAGGGAACTGTGGGTTGCTGTCTGTTAGGAGGGAACTGTGGGGAGCTGTCAGGAGGGAACTGTGGGGAGTTGTCTGTTAGGAGGGAACTGTGGGGAGCTGTCAGGAGGGAACTGTGGGGAGCTGTCTGTTAGGAGGGAACTGTGGGGAGCTGTCTGTTAGGAGGGAACTGTGGGGAGCTGTCTGTTAGGAGGGAACTGTGGGGAGCTGTCAGGAGGGAACTGTGGGGAGCTGTCTGTTAGGAGGGAACTGTGGGGATCTGTCTGTTAGGAGGGAACTGTGGGGAGCTGTCTGTTAGGAGGGAACTGTGGGGAGCTGTCAGGAGGGAACTGTGGGGAGCTGTCTGTTAGGAGGGAACTGTGGGGAGCTGTCAGGAAGGAACTGTGGGGAGCTGTCAGGAGGGAACTGTGGGGATCTGTCTGTTAGGAGGGAACTGTGGGGAGCTGTCTGTTAGGAGGGAACTGTGGGGAGCTGTCTGTTAGGAGGGAACTGTGGGGAGCTGTCTGTTAGAAGGGAACTGTGGGGAGCTGTCTGTTAGGAGGGAACTGTGGGGAGCTGTCAGGAGGGAACTGTGGGGAGCTGTCAGGAGGGAACTGTGGGGATCTGTCTGTTAGGAGGGAACTGTGGGGAGCTGTCTGTTAGGAGGGAACTGTGGGTTGCTGTCTGTTAGGAGGGAACTGTGGGGAGCTGTCAGGAGGGAACTGTGGGGAGTTGTCTGTTAGGAGGGAACTGTGGGGAGCTGTCAGGAGGGAACTGTGGGGAGCTGTCAGGAGGGAACTGTGGGGAT
Organism: Dendrobates tinctorius; assembly: GCF_039654945.1. Taxonomy (NCBI): domain Eukaryota; kingdom Metazoa; phylum Chordata; class Amphibia; order Anura; family Dendrobatidae; genus Dendrobates; species Dendrobates tinctorius. Next base: position 10,546,099 of record NW_027361715.1, read on the forward strand.
CTGTCTGTTAGGAGGGAACTGTGGGGAGCTGTCTGTTAGGAGGGAACTGTGGGGAGCTGTCTGTTAGGAGGGAACTGTGGGGAGCTGTCTGTTAGGAGGGAACTGTGGGGAGCTGTCAGGAGGGAACTGTGGGGAGCTGTCTGTTAGGAGGGAACTGTGGGGAGCTGTCTGTTAGGAGGGAACTGTGGGGAGCTGTCTGTTAGGAGGGAACTGTGGGGAGCTGTCTGTTAGGAGGGAACTGTGGGGAGCTGTCAGGAAGGAACTGTGGGGAGCTGTCAGGAGGGAACTGTGGGGATCTGTCTGTTAGGAGGGAACTGTGGGGAGCTGTCTGTTAGGAGGGAACTGTGGGGAGCTGTCTGTTAGGAGGGAACTGTGGGGAGCTGTCAGGAGGGAACTGTGGGGAGCTGTCTGTTAGGAGGGAACTGTGGGGAGCTGTCAGGAGGGAACTGTGGGGAGCTGTCAGGAGGGAACTGTGGGGATCTGTCTGTTAGGAGGGAACTGTGGGGAGCTGTCTGTTAGGAGGGAACTGTGGGTTGCTGTCTGTTAGGAGGGAACTGTGGGGAGCTGTCAGGAGGGAACTGTGGGGAGTTGTCTGTTAGGAGGGAACTGTGGGGAGCTGTCAGGAGGGAACTGTGGGGACCTGTCAGGAGGGAACTGTGGGGATCTGTCTGTTAGGAGGGAACTGTGGGGAGCTGTCTGTTAGGAGGGAACTGTGGGGAGCTGTCTGTTAGGAGGGAACTGTGGGGAGCTGTCTGTTAGGAGGGAACTGTGGGGAGCTGTCAGGAGGGAACTGTGGGGAGCTGTCTGTTAGGAGGGAACTGTGGGGAGCTGTCTGTTAGGAGGGAACTGTGGGGAGCTGTCAGGAGGGAACTGTGGGGAGCTGTCTGTTAGGAGGGAACTGTGGGGAGCTGTCAGGAAGGAACTGTGGGGAGCTGTCAGGAGGGAACTGTGGGGATCTGTCTGTTAGGAGGGAACTGTGGGGAGCTGTCTGTTAGGAGGGAACTGTGGAGAGCTGTCTGTTAGGAGGGAACTGTGGAGAGCTGTCAGGAGGGAACTGTGGGGAGCTGTCTGTTAGGAGGGAACTGTGGGGAGCTGTCAGGAGGGAACTGTGGGGAGCTGTCAGGAGGGAACTGTGGGGATCTGTCTGTTAGGAGGGAACTGTGGGGAGCTGTCTGTTAGGAGGGAACTGTGGGTTGCTGTCTGTTAGGAGGGAACTGTGGGGAGCTGTCAGGAGGGAACTGTGGGGAGTTGTCTGTTAGGAGGGAACTGTGGGGAGCTGTCAGGAGGGAACTGTGGGGAGCTGTCAGGAGGGAACTGTGGGGATCTGTCTGTTAGGAGAGAACTGTGGGGAGCTGTCTGTTAGGAGGGAACTGTGGGGAGCTGTCTGTTAGGAGGGAACTGTGGGGAGCTGTCAGGAGGGAACTGTAGGGAGCTGTCTGTTAGGAGGGAACTGTGGGGATCTGTCTGTTAGGAGGGAACTGTGGGGAGCTGTCTGTTAGGAGCGGAAGGCTTCTGCCGGCTCAGTAACTGCCCGTGCGTCCTCAGACGCATGTGCAGTTAAAATTTGTTGTCGTGCGAAAGATTCCCGCATGGCAACAGTTAACAGCCGCCAGCCAATCAAAGGCCGGCAGCTGACGTCAGCGAGCACGTCGCCGGCATATGACGTCACTGTCATACGCTGGAACGACTCTGCGCGCCTCAGATGTGTCGGATGGAGGACATCGCTGGAGCTCAGCCAGGTAAGGAGAAACTATTTTATTTTTTTTTGTAAAGCCGCGTTATGGGGGAGCATATACCCCTATGAGGGGAGCATTATGAGGGAGCATTATACCCATATGGGGGAGCATTATATTATAGGGGAGCATGATACCCCTATGGGGGGAGCATTATACCCCTATGGGGGAACATTATACCCCTATGGGGTGCATTAGATTATGGGGGAGCATTATACCCCTATTGAGGGAGCATTATACCCCTATGGGGGAGCATTACACCCCTATGGGGTGCATTATATTATGAGGGAGCATTATACCGCTATGAGGGTGCATTATACCCCTATGGGGGATCATACCCCTATGGGGGAGCATTATACCCCTGTGGGGGAGCATTATACCGCTATGGCGAGAGCATTATACCGCTATGGGGAGAGCATTATATTATAGAGGTGCATTATACCGCTATGGGACTGCATTATGCTGCTATGGGATGCATTATACTGTTATGGGGGGTGCATTATACTGCTATATATGACTATGGGGCTGCATTATGCCGCTATGGGGCTGCATTATACTGCTATATATGACTATGGGGCTGCATTATACCACTATGGGGATGCATTATACCACTATGGGGCTGCATTATACCACTATGGGGATGCATTATACTGCTATATATGACTATGGGGCTGCATTATACCACTATGGGGATGCATTATACTGCTATATATGACTATGGGGCTGCATTATACCACTATGGGGATGCATTATACTGCTATATATGACTATGGGATGCATTATACTATTATGGATGACTATGGGGGCAATATGGAGAGACATGAGGCAGAATAGGAGGACACGTGGGGAACAGAATGAGAAGACATGTGGGGTCCAGAATGTGGGATACTATTACGGTAGGGGCTAATTAAAGAATATGGGTTTTGAGGATACTGTTTTCAGTGTGGGGGAGGAGAGGTCCTGTTATTGTGCTGGATGACATGGTCACTTTTTTTTTCATCTGGCTTAGTATAGAGATTAGGGAATGTGCTCTAGATTACTGTGTTATTTCCTTCAGAGACGAGTCCTGGCTGGAATAAGTGATGGTGGTCTGAAATGGATGAAGAAGAAAAGTAAAGATGAAGGGACTTCAACTAGAAGCCATCACCGGTGAGTCAGTGTATTACTTGTACACTTACACTATATACTGTATACTATATACAGAGCTCCTGTGTATAATGTCACTAATAATCACGATATTACCTGTACACTGACACTATATATAGATCTCCTGTGTATAATGTCACTGGGGATCCATGTATGACCTGTACACTGACACTATATACAGAGCTCCTGTGTAATATGTTGTCCAACCATGGTGCGGTGGTATTTGTCCCTTGTATGTGATATTCGGTCACTGTGGTGGTAATATGTGGTATGGACATGCTGCGGTGGTATTTGTCCCTTGTATGTGATATTCGGTCACTGTGGTGGTAATATGTGGTATGGACATGGTGTGGCGATATTTGTCCCTTGTATGTGGTACTATTCAGTCACTGTGGTGGTAATATGTGGTCTGGTCATGGTGTGGTGGTATTTGTTCCTTGTATGTGGCATTATTGGTCATTATGTGGTGGTAATATTTTGTCCAGCCATGGTTTGGTGGTATTTGTCCCTTGAATGCAGAGACGGACTGACCATCTGGCAAATGCCAGAAGGGACTGTCTGGCCGCCTTATCTGCTATGTTGTTAACAGAATCGGTGTTCTCAAGACACCCCTACTGTTAAGAGATGTGACGGAGCACAAAGCCACTGACTCCATCATTTACCTGAGCAGGTCGCAGGTATCATTAGAAATATTGGTCTTGTAGTAAATCTTGCTTTCCTTCATCCAAGGTAATATTAGTAATTTATCCAATTTGGTGCTTGGGAACGGGGACAGCATAGGCCTGTATGATTTCAAATGCCAGGGCTGAATTTCAGCCCCAGTCCATACCTGCTTGTATGTGATATTATTTGGTCACTGTGGTGGTAATATGTGGTCTGGTCATGGTGTGGTGGTATTTGCTCCTTGTATGTGGTATTATTGGTCACCATGTGGTGGTAATATGTGGTCTGGTCATGGTGTGGTGGTATTTGTTCCTTGTATATGGTATTATTGGTCACCATGTGGTGGTAATATGTGGTCTGGTCATGGTGTGATGGTATTTGTTCCTTGTATATGGTATTATTGGTCATCATGTGGTGGTAATATGTGGTCTGGAGATGGTGTGGCGGTATTTGTCACTTGTACGTGTTATTATTTGGTCACTGTGGTGGTAATATGTGGTCTGGTCATGGTGTGGTGGTATTTGTCCCTTGTTTGTGATATTATTCAGTCACAGTGGTGGTAATATGTGGTCTGGTCATGGTGTGGTGGTATTTGCTCCTTGTATGTGGTATTATTGGTCACCATGTGGTGGTAATATGTGGTCTGGTCATGGTGTGGTGGTATTTGTTCCTTGTATATGGTATTATTGGTCACCATGTGGTGGTAATATGTGGTCTGGTCATGGTGTGATGGTATTTGTTCCTTGTATATGGTATTATTGGTCATCATGTGGTGGTAATATGTGGTCTGGAAATGGTGTGGCGGTATTTGTCACTTGTATGTGATATTATTTGGTCACTGTGGTGGTAATATGTGGTCTGGTCATGATGTGGTGGTATTTGTTCCTTGTATGTGGTGTTATTGTTCAGCATGTGGTGGTATGTGGTCTGGACATGGTGTGGCGGATCTGTCCCTTGTATGTGGTATTATAGGTCTCTATGTGGTTGTAATATGGTGTCTGGTCATGGTGCGGTGATATTTGTCCCTTGTATGTGATATTTTAAAAATTGAAAAATATATAAAAGTATACCTAAATTGCATTGGATATTTTAACAAATGATTAATAGGTTACAGTAGAGTAGGGCTCGGCCAAAAGAGTCTACAGTGTTGTGGTGGCGGCTTAAAAAATCTTTTGGCCAAAACAAGAGCTGCCGGCTATATGTATGATCTGGTGATGGGAACTGTTAATGTGTGATTGGTGAGAAGTGGAGTTTTTCCAAGAGAGAGCGGTGGGGCTGTGGACAGTTCCTGGGGTGGAGGCGGGGCTGGGGTGGAGCCTGGGTGGAGTCTCCAAGGGGGCCACAAAAATTTTGCCAGTATGGGGCCCCGAAATTCCTAGTGGCAGCCCTGCGTGACACCGACATTTCCCAGAATATTACAAGTTATGCAAACAAAATGCTAACAAAAAGAAAACAAAACATGACAACCATGGAAGGCCTATGGGAGAGAAATGGAGGTAGCTCCACCTACCAGCGACCCCCAGTCACAGTACCGCTGCAGCCTGTGATTGGCTGCAGCAGTCAGGTGACTATTTCTCACTCCTCTAGTCCCCTGACTATTGGAAATTCACCAGAAATCTGCAGTGATACTTTTGGAAATGTTTCTGTTAAAAAAAAAAAAAAAATTCTACATAGGACTGCTGCTTGCCTGAGCTCTGGTCATGAAATGGTTACTTGTGGCCGGGCTCATGGTAAACACGTGACCATAACAAGAAGACAGTCTACAAGCAAGAGCCGCCTGAGCTGCGCGGGCCAATAGGAAAATGATGTGTCACAAGCCTAGCCAATCACAGAGCCAGACTCATAGAAGTGATCCCGCCCCATCTTGCTTCCCCCTAATAGGGCGGTGACACGCACATTGCGTAACGTTGTGTGAATAGAATGGGTTTCCAGTGACAACTTCGACGTAACTCTTGCTGTGAATGGCTGTGTGCTCCTGTCAATCACGGGCCATTTAAATGGCTGCGCAGGGTCACCGCCGTACCTGGGTGTCTTCCAAATTGCACCGAAGGAACAGAGGAAAGGCCTGAAGACATGATCAAGGAGGAGGAGGAAGAAGATGGAAGCCCTCCCCAGGCCGAGGAGCAGCAGCAGCAGCTCCGCCGCCGCTATGAAGAGCTGTGCGGCGCTCTTAACATGGACGAGAGGGCCCGTGCGCATGCCTGGGAGAGCTACGGGAGGATTAGCCAGAACTACACCCTGGAGGTGAGGGGGTTAATCTATACCTGAGAGCACGTGATCTCCGCAGTGCACGGCGGCGTGTGAGGGGTTAACCCGGCCGAATGTCCTCCTGACAACACAGTGCTCTGCTTCAGAGTTGTCAGACACGCTAGTGTGGGGTTCAGTGTTACTGCTCATGCTGGGAGCCGTAGTCCCACCACAATGGCATCCCCTTATTGTGTCAGGGTATTCTGGTAGTTGTAGTTCCACAACACCCCCTGCATTGCTTTGATTCCCTGTATCCTCTTTAGTAATAGTGTAAGCCAACTCCCTGTAATTTTTATAGAGCCCAGCGTTTTGGGTGTGCAGCTCCCATGCTGAGCTATGTGTCTCCATAGTTGAAGGCTACAAACAAGCCCTGGGTGTGAACAGGGGCTGATGGAGGTGTGCGGGCCCCTCTGTGGGGTAATCTCAGTATGTCGTGGCATATCTCTCTGACACCTCCATCCATCCTGAGCATATGCGCCTGTACAGGGGAAGAACCTACAGCTTGGGGTCCAAGAGGTCCTGGCCCCAACCATTGTTCAAAGGGTTCTCTGGTTAAAACCAGTTATCACCCATGTGCTGGGACCAGGGAATTCTTTATCCCTGACGGGGCACTATTTTCCCCTGGTTGGGTGCCTGACTGTTCCCCATTCATTCCCTATGAGACTATCAGAAAATGGCGAGTGCAGCGCAGGTCAGCCCCCCAGGGAATGAATGTCTCGGCGGTCTCACATGTGCACTGCAGCTCTATTCTAGCAGGGATAAAACCCCCTGTTCTGTTGGCTCAGACCCCCGCCCCGACTCAGTTCGGTTCAGCATTCCACTACCGCCGATCAATACGTCATCTCCTGCCCTTCTAATGGGTAATATAACTTGTTTTCCCCTGGGAACCCCTTTAAGGGATGACCTATACTCTGCATATACCATCATATGGGTGGGTTCACACTTTCATGAAAGACAGTGTTCTGGGATCACAAAACCCAGCCCTTAGGTTGACATGTAGCACCTGTCAAGAGACCCGACGGTCTGACCAGGTCTCCTCACACACAGTGATGCACTTTGGTGTAATGTGAGCGCCAAATTCTCAGTACCCCAGAAGCCATCCGTAGTGCTGAGCTCGTCTTATGGGAGCAAGCACTGGTTTTTGGTGTGATCCTGGCCCTGCGGTGTTAGTGGGATGGTTTTTGTACTCCATTACCAGGTGCATTTAAAGGCACAGAAGGGTTCTCTCTGTAAGAATGGCCCCTTGGTGCTGCGCCCGCTCCTGCGGTGATGCTGTTACCATGGGGCTCTCTGTTGTCGGTGGAGAAGCCTCGCACACAGGATGCCGGAGGCTTTGTTAGGCTTGGGAGCAGCGTGATGCAGTCTCCTTGGAGAGATGCCGCCCCCCCCCCCAGCTGATCTCAGGGACCTCCTGTACAAGTCACTGGGGGAGTACCGGGGTAATTACACGGATTACAATGAATCCACCGCTGGACCGTGTCTACGGCTGGACTGCTGCACTGTAGGGCTCAGTTCTCACTATGTGTATTTTTATGCAGCATCTTACAGTTCCAGCAAAGTGGAAGGGATTTATAGAAATCATGTTTTTTTTTTTTTGTTTTTTTTTGTTTTGTTTTTTTTAAACTTTTTTTTTTAACTCAACGAGTCAATTTTTCTTGCAATAAATCTAAATTTTTACTTACGGATATTCCCCATAGATGTGAGAGATAAGGAAAATCTGCAGGCAAAACATATATGCGCTTTTGCACAGCAAGGATGCACGTGTAATCCACACATGACTGTATCAATAAAGTCTTATCTAAAGCCAAACACCAGTAGGCATCACAACCAAAGGAGTGACCTGACCAAGAGACAAGCCGCAGCATCAACAACATGATAAAAACGGAACATAAATCACCTACTAGGTGTAGAAACTCTGCAACATCAAAAACTCACTACGGCCATGTGCACACAGTATGTGGTCAGTATTTTACATCCGTATTTGTAAGCCAACACCAGGAGTGGGTGATAAATCCAGAAGTGGTGACGGGTTTCTATTATACTTTTCCTCTGACTATGCCAATCCTAGTTTTGGCATACAAATACCGAGGTAAAAAAGTCACCAAATACTGAAGGTGTGAACATGGTCTCAACGCTCTTCATGGAGCATAGCCATAGATAAGTTCACACAATGTGTTTTATTTCAGGCGGTCAGAAACAATGAGCTTTTCATGTGGAAACCTTGACCAACTTTTGTTTTGTTTCACCCTGAAGCGACCTTTTTATTAATGTTTTTGTTTTTTTTTTTGGAGGTGATATGCTTACTTTTTTTGAACTCCATTAATCAATGAAGAAAACACTCTTGTGTTTTTTTTGCTTTTTTTTTTGTGCGGAAACGCTTACAAAATGCTCAAATTCATCCAAGCTTCTTCCAGACATTATTTTAGTCTTCCCATTGACTTCTGTTGTAAATCATTTTGGAAACCTGAAGTAGTTAAAAAAAAAAAAAAAAAATCCTGGAGGTATGACTGACTAGAACTTCTCAATAGAAAATAATAGGAAGAGTCTTTCAAGCATTTTTTTTTTTTTTTGTAGCGGGTTTTCGGGTTTTTTTACTGACTGGACATCGTGTGAGCGTATTCATCAGCTGACCATGGCCATTGAAAGACAGCCGACCAGCAGTCGTTTAATAGCCTGTTTGGAAAGGCCGACTGGTCTTCCTCAGGCACAGAATGATCGTTGTGCCATGTGAGTGCTGCTGTCACTAATGGGTTGCAGCCAGTAGCATAGTTACTGGGGTGCAGAGTGGGCAGTCGCTCTGTGCTTACCGGGGCCAACCCAGAGCTATGCTACAGTAATGGTATTGGCGTGCACAGCTCGCCCATACGATTACACTCAGCCAGGGGTGGATTAAGGGTAGCCAGGGCCCTGGGCTGTTCAGACTGTGTGGGCCCCCAGGTCATGTGACGGGGTCATGTGACTGGGTCGGGAAGTCGCTAGTTTTCATGACGCATACTGTGCGTCAAGGAGCGGGAAGGGGTTAAATACTGAGATAAAAAAATCAGCAAATACACAACGTGTGCACGAGGCATCATAAATACTGAGGTAAAAAACACCAAATACTCAGCGTGTTCATGAGGCCTCACTAAAAATTAAGAGGTAAAAAAACCACCAAATACTCAGCGTGTCCATGAGGTGTTACAAATACTAAGTGAAAAACTCACCAAATACTCAGTGTGTGCACAAGGCCTTACAAATACTGGATGGCTTCCACCCAACATCTAGTCCTGACTCACCTGTACCTAACATCGAAACCAGCCAATAGTCTGTAAACACCTGCTGACATGGACCCATGACCTGTCAGACAAGTTACTTCACATGAGTCACACAGAGGCTTCTGCTTCATGAACTTCCCCAGATAGAAGAAGCAGCCTCCGATGTGCAACCTGTGGCCAGATACACAGGAAGAGCCGCTCCTCCTCACAGGCTGTGCCCAACATGGCAGCAGAGGGGATAATGCCACAGACAAGTCGCCATCTCCTCACACACTGGACACGACGCTGCATCTGCCAACGAACAAGTGCACATTGCGCAATGTTAGTCATGTCCCAGATGTTCAGCATGTGGAGGACCATGTATTACTACATGCGGGCAGCACACACGTGCACAATCCTCAGGTTGTATAACTTTCAACTGGTCAAAACCTTTCTCTCGGTAAGCCAAGAAGGAAATGTGGCAGGAATAAAGTACACCTCATAATAACTTATTTGTGGGGCAGAGGTGACAAGACCCACCATCTCCTGCCCACATATAACAAAGTTGATGGAAACAGACGACTTCCACTATGATGATTGGTTACCGGCCGCCCGACCACACCCATTTCACAACTAGTCACACCCATGTCCACGGCTCAAGCACACCCATTTAGCACTGCTGATCACACTGACTGGTACTGAGGGCACAGTGGCTGGCACTGTGGGCACACTGACCGGTACTGAGGAAAAGAAAGAAAAAACAGAGAAGGAGAGAAACAGAACAGCGAGAAAGAAAGGGGAAATGAACAGAGGGGACAGAAAAAAAGAACAAAGAGAGAAAGAAAGGGGAAAGAACAGAGAGAGAGAGAAAGGGGGGGGGGGAAAGAACAGAGAGAGAGAAAGCTGAGAGAGAGAGAGAAATATTCTATAAAGATACCATACCAGTCCGGCTCACATTGTAATGCCCACCTGAGCCTCCTGGTGCAGAACATATCATGATCCACTCACATGGCCGACATCCCCGAGTCCAAGGCGATCCCGCTGTCCGTGCTGTCAGAAGAGGACATGATGATGATCTGAAGCATTCCCTGAAGTGCCTCCATGGTTCCGTCACAAACTCCTCCCAAAATTACCTCATTTCCGGTCAGCTTCCAGAACGTCACGTGCGAGTTTTCAAGTGCCCCTCGAAGCTCCGCAGTGTACTCCTGTGTCCGTGGGAAAAGTCAGCTCCCGGTCGGGGCAGACTCTCAAAACCTGGGACGGTTGGGAGGTATGAATGCTCCCCATCATACACCTTGTACACGCGTGGCTCCACACGCCTCGTACACACATGGCTCACCTTCGTAAACCTCATACACATGCGGCTCTGCTCCGTACACCTTGTACACCTGCAGCCACGCTCTGTAAACCTTGTACACATGCGGCTTTGCTCCATACACCTCATACACACGCGGCTTCGCTATGCTCCATAAACACACGGCTCAGCTCCGTACACTTTGTACACACAGGGCTCCACTCCGTGCACCTCGCACACACGCGGCTCCGCTGCGTACACACATGCCTTTGCTCCATAAACCTCGTACACATGCAGCTCTGCTCCGTACACCTTGTACACACGCAGCTACGCTTTGTAAATCTTGTACACATGTGGCTTTGCTCCATACTCCTCGTACAAGTGGCTCAGCTCCGTACACTTTGTACACACACGGCTCCGCTTCTTACACCTCGTACACACACCCGGCTCCGCTCCGTACACATCGTACATGTGCGGCTCCGCTCCGTACGCATCGTACACACACGCAGCTACATCCACCCTGTAAACGCCTCCTGACCCCACACATACTTCCCTCATTCAGCAGATGACAACCAGCACAGCAGAGTCCTGCATACATACATCGAGGGCTGTGCACACAGGACCTGTGATGAGGTCACAGGAGGGGAGGAGTCAAGAGTCACATAATCAGGGGCCTCCGATTGAGATGCCTGATCATGTGACCACTGACTCCTCCCCTCTTGTGACCTCATCACAGGTCCTGTGCGCACAGAGCAGGGATTTATCAGTGAGGGGCTGCGATGGCCGGTGGCGCTATGGTGGCGGATTATAATAGGCAATTTACCCTGGGCTAGTGGGGCCCCCCACACCACTGGGCTACTGCCCATATTGACCTCATTATAATCTGCCACTGCACTCAGCAGAGCAGTGAGACTCTATCTCCCTGCTCTACCACCTGGCCACTATAGGGCTCATGAGCAGCAGGGGGAAATGCCAGCATTGGTCCTCCCACCCGTCACAGCAAGTTCAACTGTATCTGCTGGATATCAGCACAGTTGAAATCAATGATGCAGACACTGACAGTGGGCTCGATGACATCAGTTTATGGGGGGGTGGCCTTTACTGAGTTGAGCGGGTGCTCAGAGCAGCGGGGGAACAAGGAGGAGAGGTGAGCATTGTATTTTTTTTTTTTTTTTTTTTTATGGACCGTGCATTGCATATATGGAGGCCTTTGAGGAGTGCCTTATACCAGGGGTCCCCCAACTCCAGTCCTCAAGGCCCACCAACAGATCATGTTTTCAGGATTTCTTTAGTATTGCTCAGGTCATAATTGCTTCACCTGTGCAACACAAAGGAAATCCTGAAGACATGATCTGTTGGTGGGCCTTGAGGACTGGAGTTGGGGAACCCTGCCATATACTACACAGAGGCCTATGGGGAGTGCATTATCTATAATAATAAATGCCCTAAGCAGCTTCCGGGTTGCAACAACTTCCGTCCAGTTGTAACCGGTGACGTCACCGCACACCTCTTTCCATGTTAACCCTCAACACACACTCCTCAACACACACTCCTCTCACCTTTCACCATCTCCACTCACGTCCACTCACACTTTCACTCCACATACGACCCTTTCTCTCACTCCGTCTCTCATTCTCACGCCGTCATCGCCGCTGATCCACGATCCCCGACATCTTCCGCCAGCGCCATCCTGGATCCAGACGTCCTCCATGCCGGCGACATGTTCTTGCGGTGACGCCATCTTGAGTATCGTGAAATCCCACAATACTCAAGATGGCGTCGCCGCAAGAGCATGTTGCCAGCGTGGATGCCATCAGGATCCAAAATGGCGTCGGCGAAATCTTGCGAGATTTCGCCGACGCCATTTTGGATCCCGACGGCATCCACGCGGGCGACATGTTCTTGCAGCGACGCCATTTTGGATCGGCGAAATCCCGCGATACTCAAGATGGCGTCGCCGCAAGAGCATGTTGCCAGCGTGGAGGACGTCTGGATCCAGGATGGCGCTGGCGGAAGAAGATGTCGGCGAGATTTCACCGACGCCATTTTGGATCCCGACGTCGTCCACGCCGGCGACATGTTCTGCCGGCGACGCCATCTTGAGTATTGCGGGATTTCACGATACTCAAGATGGCGTCGCCGGCGTGGAAGGACATCTGGATCCAGGATGGCGCCGGCGGAAGAAGATGTCGGGGATCGTGGAGCAGCGGCGATGACGGCGTGAGTATGAGAGACGGAATGAGAGAAGGGGTCGTATGTGGAGTGAAGGAGTGAGTGGACGTGAGTGGAGATGGTGAAAGGTGAGAGGAGTGTGTGTGTTGAGGGTTAACATGGCAAGAGGTGTTATGCTATCTCATCCTCCCGATGCGATAGCATCGGGCCGTAATCTAGTACTATATAAAGGCCTATGGGGAGTGCCTTATGCTGTATGGAGGCCTATGGGGAATGCGTTATAAAATATAATATATAATTTATTTCTGCTGTCTGAAGGGTATGAGCACTGTCGGGGTATGTGCACACAACTTCTTTTAGACTTCTGTGAATCCGCAGATGGAGCGCCCAGGCGTGTGAGAGGCGGGCAGGGCTGTGGGGTACTTGGTACCGGGGCGGTCGACTTCAATGGAGGACGGTGTCACGGCGACCCGGTCCATGGCCCTGGGGCGTCCCTTAAATAAAAATGATAAAGTTTTTAGATGATTAAATACGTGACGCCACCTGTGGTATTCTGGTCAGAGGTGACCAGCGCTGCGGTGTTCCCGAGACTGTTGATGTGGCGCAGCTGAGGTGAAAATAGCTCTCCACAGGTAGAGCAATAGTCCCAGGGCAAAGATGTTTGATTAATAGTTAAGATGGCAGTGAACGTTGGGGTGCAGAGAAATGAGAGGATACAGAGAGGTGCAGTTTCTTTACCTTTTACTGGTAATTGCTTGCAATCCGGAGTACCACATACAGGTGATGGAATGAGTCCGGCTCGCCTGGAGGCATTCAGGGGACCCACCCTGCCAGGTGGGGGTTTAGAATAATCAAAAAAATTTTGGCACTCAACTCGTTGCAAAGATGAAGAATTTTTATTTGCAGTCACAAATATAGACGTTTCGGCTGTATCAAATAGCCTTCATCAGTAAACAAGACTGCGCCTATCTCTAATTTTCTGGATATTATATTGTATGACCAATAGTAAATTAGGTGCTATTGGAGGTGATACCATCCACCATGTAAGAACTGGTATATAAACCTGTAGATTTCAATGAGAAGGGGTAGTAGAGAAATATTCCAAACGAGATCATATACAGGATTATTAGATCTGTGACTTTGAAAAGCTCCAAAGGTTGCACCAACCAGAAGTTGGCATAAACGTCCTATGGCTATGCCTGAAGGGAATTGTCCCAAAGGGGATTACTTGTGGGATTGTTAAATCCTGTGACTCATAGAAAACCCCAATTTCACGCTGTAAGAACAGCAGCTGGCTGTAGTTTCAAATGTCTTGTTGGTGGGTGGCAGCAGGACCTGTGTGAACACGGCATCCACCGCTGGTGTGGCAGGTCATTTGTGACTGCAAATAAAAATTCTTCATCTTTGCAACGAGTTTGAGCAACAGTCTTCAAACGATCCCTCCACATCGGGTTTGGAAACAGATAGAAGAGACTATCGTTCAGGACATTCTTTAGATCAACGAAAAAGACGTCCACGCAGAAGAGGATCCGCCGCAGCCAACGGAGGAAGAGGCTCAGATTCCTACAGGATAACGAGGTCCCAGTTTACTGATGAAGGCTATTTGATACAGCCGAAACGTCTATATTTGTGACTGCAAATAAAAATTCTTCATCTTTGCAACGAGTTGAGTGCCAAAAATTTTTTGATTATTCTATACTTTTGTGGGAACCTTCTTTTGTGCACCGATACAGCTGTGCCACGTTATACTATAGGTGGGGGTTTAGGACCTTCCTTCTGCGCTTTGTGTGTGGGTCTCTGCTGTTTGTAACTAAGCTGAGACCCTCTATTTGTGATGATTTCTCTACCCTGTATGGCTGTCAGCGTGAGCCTATACCACGGGTACTGTCCTTTTCACCGTCAGCCCCGGGCTCCTTATCCACTGCCGTGCCCTCAGGTGTGCAATGTCGCACAGGAATTTACAATTCCCTGTACTTTCAGATTCGGCTGTCAGGGCGTACAGCTCCTTTCAGCCTAGGACTCTGACGTCCCTTTTCTCTCTATTAGCGCTTCACTCTGGGGTCTGCTATACGCAGTTTTTAGCTTCCCCAGAGCCTCTCTGTCTTGAACTGACTGGATCTTCCAGAAAGATCCTTTTACCACACGTTTTACTGTCTTGTCATTCTTCTCTCAGCTCACAGCTGCTCTCGTTTCCATGACAACCCCCTCAGCTCACTTCTAGCTAACTCACCAACCCCCTCTGCTGGCCAGAATTTATAAGGCAACTCCCTTTTCTCACCTGCAGCAGGAATTGTTATTTTAATCTGTTACCTGGCATGGGGGCCCCTTCTGCCTCCAAACATGTCTTCACCTCTTAGAGGGAGGCAATGTCACTGTGACAACCGGACTCAGGAGTGTCACAGTTCTTCAGATGGAAGACTCTTCAGGACACGGTTGTGATTTTGTCCTGAAGAAACTTTTTTTTTTTTTTTCTTTTTGCTTCTTTCGGTTGTCTTTTCCAACAGCTTTTAGCCATCAAGTTTCTGTGTAAGTAATTTTTAATTGGACCAGGCACTTCTTTTAGCTGCTTCATGTCTTGGGAAACCTGAAGTGGTTAAAAACCCCCTCAAGGCTGAACATCTGAACAGCGAGCCGTCTTTACAGTGCAGTGCATGAATTCATTATTTTTAACATATATTTAGTACTTTTTCAGGTGGGATACAGAGCCGATCTGCCAGGTAAAACCGCTGTGTGCACATACACACTTACCCAGAACCAGTATCACAGCGGGACGCTTTATTTTGCAGGGAAATGCTCTGCACTGGTTGGCGTGTGCATTGTACGTTGCATGCAGGCAGGCCGTGCCAACGGTGGGCAGGGGCACCGTGGAAGGAAATTTTGTGTCTCTCACTCGGATCCTGACGTCTTCAGAACTAAGGTAATGCACGCTAGTGTTCTGCATAAATGTGTCCTCCTGGTATGTAGGGTAACAGCATGTGCCAAGCTGTAAAAGGCATTCTGCAACACCACAATCTTCACATGTTACAGGAAATCAGTGCGCAGGATCTGGTCCGGTGGCCACGTCCGTAATCTCTGGCTGCTGGATCGGAGCCTTGAGAATTGCTTCTTACCTGAAGGCTTGGTGGCTTGACGTCATAGTTGTAGCAAAAAAATTTGCAGCGGTTCATCTTCTTAGTGCAACATAGTGAATTAGCAGAGGATATGTCAGTAAGCTCTGACAGGAGATTTTATATCTTTTTTTTTTTTTTTTTTTTCCATAAACATTATTTTTATTGCTGATTTCCCCTGTAACTGTGGCAGGTATATTAGTCCCAGTTACAAAGGAAATTCAGTGTGCTGTCTGCTC
Organism: Dendrobates tinctorius; assembly: GCF_039654945.1. NCBI lineage: Eukaryota > Metazoa > Chordata > Amphibia > Anura > Dendrobatidae > Dendrobates > Dendrobates tinctorius. Next base: position 10,561,933 of record NW_027361715.1, read on the forward strand.
CTGCTCTCCCTGTACCCAGCAATCGCATGACTACTGTGTCCGGAGGAGGAAGCACAATTAGCGTTTTGTAATCTGTATACACAAGCTCTCATCCAGCATTGTCTATATATAGTGCGAGAAGGTAAATCTAGCAATAAACAATATTTATCTTCTTTGTGGCGAGTCTGGCTTTATCGGACGGCTGGCTTCCGCCCCGTAGCTGAACAATCTCTTGTAAACTGTTTACTCTGCACTGAGTGTCAGTGCAGAGTAAAGTGTGGCCTGCCAGGATGTTTATAGCCTATGGGAAGGCCACAAGTAATTGTCAAGCACTTTTGGAAATATCTGTACCCTCTTGAAAAGTCCAATATTCCTTGATCGACAGATAACGGAGTCCCTTAATATTTCATTGCCATAATAAAAATACAAGTAGATGAATTATATAATTTGTAATAATAAAGCTGTTCCAATATGTCACCCGCTTAATGCACAGTCAGGTTTCTTAGGCTTTGTTCGCACTATGTTCTCCTTAAATAGCGAACCAGAGCCATGGTGCTCTACGAATTACTGATATCGTGTGCCCAATGAGTCCTGTGGATCAAAACATTAGTCTGGAAGACTTTGATATTGTGTTGTGGTGTTTGTTATTCTTGCAGTATGACAATTCCAATGTCAGGAGGAGACTTCAAACTCTCATGTGAACAGAGGCTTACGTTACTTTTCCCTTCCCACAGCTTGATTGAGTACTTTAGTAAGATGAAGAAGTGGGAGGACATGGCCAACTTGCCTGCAGATTTTCGAGAGAGAACGAGGAAGCTTGAGCGTAATTTCACGGTCACTGCCGTCCTCTTCAAGAAGTATGATCCCATCTTCCAAAAGATCTTCAAGAACCCACAAGAAGAGCAGCCGCGTCAGCACAGAGGCCGGAAACAAAGGTAGACTTGGGGATCTTTGTTTAATTTGTAGCTTCTTCCTGAAGAACATGAGTAATCAATGGTCAGCGCTTTCTTGGCTGCCCATGTACGTTGCTCCTAACATTTCGTGATCTTTACTCTTCTGTGTGCAATCTTAACGGTAATATACGCTAATCCCCTGATCTGTTGGCACTGTTTTGTAGGCCTATACATACCCGCCATCTGCTGCTACCAGTCCTTCATCCTATGTGTAGCTTATAGAAAGTAACCTATCCTTATTTCAATAATTTATCAGCTTATTGAAAGGTCTTAACAAAAACTGATCTGTACCGACTGGGGCAGATTTGCACTTGCACATGAATAGCAATCCACTTTTGTGAAGACTTAAGACTTTTTATCTGTGTGTTTTGTTTTTTTTTTGTTTTTTTTTATGTTTCCTCATCTTGATCTTGCTTCCCTCATTTCAGGCGTCAGCCGTGCACGGTGTCAGAAGTTTTTCACTTCTGCTGGATGTTGTTCATCAACGCTAAAGGTAATGTGAATTAAGCAGTTAAAAAGATGCACTGAACTGCTGAGCCACCCCAAAGGTGCACTGAGTGTCTGTGCATGGTTTGAACAGTCATTTTGTGCTGAAAGACTACCCATAATGGGAAGTCATCATCAGGGGAAAAAAAAATATATATATATATTTCCTTGTTTCCTTTTTTTTTTTTTAAATTGTGTGTGTGTGTATATATATCGGTAAGCTCATCTTCACACCAGCATCTGGGGCTTTTTTAGACTCAATTCCTGTCCTTTCAGGAAGAGTGTACAGCAGGTTCATTATCAGCAGAGGCAGGATTACAATGAGAAGTAACGCCTCTATATACAGCTGATAACATAGGATTTACCAATCACAAATGACGATCTCATGGCTGACCTGCTCCCCCTGCCTTCACAATGACCTTTGCACATGCACATTAAACAATTCAACACAAGATTGTTCATACCCGTGAACCTGATTTAAACAAGTGATATTCTGATGATGGCTTCACTTTAAGCTCGGGTGTTTCGGTGACACCCATTGTAAACTGATAAAGAAAACCATGCAATCCTCATAGACAGACATGGTTAGCAGTAGGCGTCATACTGAAGAGCTCGGTGACGTTAGACATGGCAATCTCATAGTATGTCGCCTTTATGAGATTTCTCATCTCCTCTATTGCTGTGAAATGGAAGCATGTAGGAGTAATGGCATCCCGCTCTTTGTAGCGGAAGACCCTATAAGCTTATGAAGCTAGGCTGGAAGTGACATCAGCAAAAGAAGTATGCTTTAGGAGCGTCACAAAATGCTTTTTTTAGTATGATGCAGCTGCACCTAAAGGGAACTTGTCAGAGGAAACTTCTACCTAAAATGTATATGGCTGTATAGACGCTGTTAACCTGAGTAAATCGATACCTTTCTTGTACAAATCCACCCTGCCACTGCTGAGAAATCCAGTTTAAACATCAGCTGCAAGTGCATTTCACCTGGAAGTGCTGTGACACTCCTCAATGTACTTGCAGTTAATTTGCATATTACTTCCACAGTGGACTTCTCAGCAATGGCAGGCAGATCATTTCTACAAGAAAGGTAGTGATTTACTCGGGATAACCATACCTTAGTTTTAGGCCGGGGTCAGACATGCGAGAAACTCGGACGAGTCTCGCATCTTAATACCCGGCACTACCACTGGCACTCGGGAGCGGAGCATGCGGCTGCATCTCACATACGCTAGTCTGACCCTGGCCTGTATCTATATTAATAATCTTTATTTTTATATAGCACTAACATATTCCGCAGCGCTTTACAGTTTGCACACATTATCACTGTCCCCGATGGGGCTCACAATCTAAATTCCCTATCAGTATGTCTTTGGAATGTGGGAGGAAACCCACGCAAACACAGGGAGAACATACAGACTCCTTGCAGATGTTGTCCTTGGTGGGATTTGAGCCCAGGACTCCAGCGCTGCAAAGCTACAGTGCTAACCACTGAGCCACAGTCACTCCACATGCAAATCCCCGTCTATCGTGTCAAGAGTGGAGTTGCTCCTGTGAGGCATGATGTCAAGGGAAAGGGAGGAGCCTCATGGAAGTTGCTGGGCACATGTGAGGGGGAAAATGAGAGAAGTGAGGTGCTGCTGCAGAATGAGGCTGTGTATAAGGCCATATTCACATGTTCAGTGTTTGGTCAATATTTTACCTCAGTATAGGCCAAAACCGCGAGTGGGAGAAGAATACAGAAGTAGTGACGTGTTTCTAATATACTTTTCCTCAGTTTGTTTGTTTTTCTCTGTTTTGGCTTACAAATACTGAGGTAAAAATCCTGACCAAATAACGTGTGAACGAGGTCTAAAGGAGAAAAGTGTGGAGTGCAGAAGAAGCCGGCTATGTATACGATATGCTTTATTGCAATTAGTGCAATTAGTGCAATTTCTCTTGGGATCAAGTGTTTCCAATTGTATATGGAAGAGGAGTGTGAGGTGCTGCCGGAGGAGGCGACTATAAAGGAGAAAAGCTGTGCTGCAGAATAATGCTGTGTGTAAAGGAGGAGCGTGAGGTGCAGGAGGAGGCTGAGTGAAAAGGAGAAAAGCTGTGCTGCAGAATAATGCTGTGTGTAAAGGAGGAGCGTGAGGTGCAGGAGGAGGCTGAGTAAAAAGGAGAAAAGCTGTGCTACAGAATAATGCTGTGTGTAAAGGAGGAGCGTGAGGTGCAGGAGGAGGCTGAGTGAAAAGGAGAAAAGCTGTGCTGCAGAATAATGCTGTGTGTAAAGGAGGAGCGTGAGGTGCAGGAGGAGGCTGAGTAAAAAGGAGAAAAGCTGTGCTACAGAATAATGCTGTGTGTAAAGGAGGAGCGTGAGGTGCAGGAGGAGGCTGAGTAAAAAGGAGAAAAGCTGTGCTACAGAATAATGCTGTGTGTAAAGGAGGAGTGTGAGGTGCAGGAGGAGGCTGAGTGAAAAGGAGAAAAGCTGTGCTGCAGAATAATGCTGTGTATAAAGGAGGAGCGTGAGGTGCAGGAGGAGGCTGAGTAAAAAGGAGAAAAGCTGTGCTACAGAATAATGCTGTGTGTAAAGGAGGAGCGTGAGGTGCAGGAGGAGGCTGAGTAAAAAGGAGAAAAGCTGTGCTACAGAATAATGCTGTGTGTAAAGGAGGAGCGTGAGGTGCAGGAGGAGGCTGAGTAAAAAGGAGAAAAGCTGTGCTACAGAATAATGCTGTGTGTAAAGGAGGAGCGTGAGGTGCAGGAGGAGGCTGAGTAAAAAGGAGAAAAGCTGTGCTACAGAATAATGCTGTGTGTAAAGGAGGAGCGTGAGGTGCAGGAGGAGGCTGAGTGAAAAGGAGAAAAGCTGTGCTGCAGAATAATGCTGTGTATAAAGGAGGAGCGTGAGGTGCAGGAGGAGGCTGAGTAAAAAGGAGAAAAGCTGTGCTACAGAATAATGCTGTGTGTAAAGGAGGAGCGTGAGGTGCAGGAGGAGACTGAGTGAAAAGGAGAAAAGCTGTGCTGCAGAATAATGCTGTGTATAAAGGAGGAGCGTGAGGTGCAGGAGGAGGCTGAGTAAAAAGGAGAAAAGCTGTGCTACAGAATAATGCTGTGTGTAAAGGAGGAGCGTGAGGTGCAGGAGGAGACTGAGTGAAAAGGAGAAAAGCTGTGCTGCAGAATAATGCTGTGTATAAAGGAGGAGCGTGAGGTGCAGGAGGAGGCTGAGTAAAAAGGAGAAAAGCTGTGCTACAGAATAATGCTGTGTGTAAAGGAGGAGCGTGAGGTGCAGGAGGAGGCTGAGTAAAAAGGAGAAAAGCTGTGCTACAGAATAATGCTGTGTGTAAAGGAGGAGCGTGAGGTGCAGGAGGAGGCTGAGTAAAAAGGAGAGTGACAGCAGGAGGAATAAGGCCCCCTAACTGCCGCCGTTAGGCTGTGTGCACACGCTGCGGATTTTGCTGCGGTTCCGCAGCGGTTTTGGCCGCTGCGGACCCGCAGCAGTTTCTGCTGCGGTGTACAGTACCATGATTCCCTATGGGAATCAAAAACCGCAGTGCAGACGGTGCGGAATTTTCAGCGCGGATTATCTGCGGTTTTCAATCCGCAGAAAGAATTGACATGTCAATTCTTTCTGCGGATTCTCCTGCGGTTTGCCATCTCCTCCATTGAGGAGATGAAAAACCGCAGGGCTAAACCGCAGAGCAATCCGCAGGTGAAACCGCAGGTATTTTGACCTGCGGATTTTACAAAATCCGAGCGGATGAATCCGCACCTTTTCCGCAGCGTGTGCACACAGCCTTAGGCTATGTGCACATGGTGCGGATTCTGCTGTGGAATTTTCCACGCAGATTTTTCTAAATTTGCAAGTAAAATGACCTGCGTTTTAGTGCAGTTTTTGTGCGGATTTCCCCTGCAGTTTTCACCTGCAGATTTCTATAATGGAGCAGATGTAAAACTGCTGCAGAACTGCAGAAAAGAAGTGACATGCTGCAATTTTAAATCTGCACGGAAAAATCTGCAGCATGTGCACAGCGCTTTTTGTTTTACTAGGCCTTAAATGGTCCTGTACATCACTTGCAGTTCTGCAGGGCCAAATCTGCTGCAGAACTGCACCAGAATCCGCACCGTGTGCACATACCCTTAAGTCATTTCGGCAGCAAATCTGTAGTGTTGCATATATGAAGTGAAATGTTTTACTGTGCAATATAATCATTATAATTTGTTATAACTAAACAGTTACTATGCCCGGGCAACACCAGGCTCTTCAGCTAATATATATTTATATATTTTACAGTGAAGGAAATAAGTATTTGATCCCTTGCTGACTTTGTAAGTTTGCCCACTGACAAAGAGATGAACAGTCTTTGTCAGTGGGCAAACTGACCCCAAACTGATCAAAATTAACATAGTAACATGGTTAGCAAGGCCAAAAAACGACATTTGTCCATCCAGTTCAGCCTATATTCCGTCAGAATAAATCCCCAGATCTACGTCCTTCTAAAGAACCTAATAACTGTAAAATACAATATTGTTGTGCTCCAGGAAGACATCCAGGCCTCTCTTGAACCCCTCGCCTGAGTTCACCATCACCACCTCCTCAGGCAGGGAATTCCAGACTCCTTCTGACATGTGCGCAAACCTCATCATCAACTACAAAAAAAAGTCTGACTGCTGTGCTTACCAACAAGGGTTTTGCCACCAAGTATTAAGTCTTGTTTGCCAGAGGGATCAAATACTGATTTCTCACTGCAAAATGCAAATATGTATATATAATTATATTATACATACACAGTACTCTTTTGTGTAAATCATGAGGGAACCTCAAAAAACGAGACCAAGCAGTCCACAAATTACTGTAAAATTACAATGAATTAATAGACAAATATTACAGGAAAACAGGAGGTACTGAACAGTAAAAGTGCAACTAATCCACACCACATTTTGCCTGGCCTGTATCCCTGTGTCTCCTGCCAATTTGAGGTAATCAATATGTGCGGGTATTAACCCTTTGCTGCTGCCTTCTATGTATTGGGGCATTACTACTATGTGAATATTACTGATATATCTATAGACTTAATTATGTCCATTGCCCCATATTAATATACATGTAATTTTGGTTTTTCTTCCCCCTCCCTCCTTGGCCTATTAGCTGATATGTTACATATATTTATTTGCTTGCTATTTATTAATGATATAGGTGAGACCTAGGTTACCACTGGTCCTAGCACCCCTTGCTCTTTACATCTCATATGGTGTGGATTATTTGCACTTTCACTGTTCAGTACCTCCTGTTTTCCTCTAATATTTGTCTATGAATTAATATTACAGTAATTTGTGGACTGCTTGGTCGCGTTTTTTTGAGGTTCCTTCATGGTTTTTGTCCTGTTTTGCGATTGTCCTATGCGTCATGGCTATTTGATCAGCTGATCTCTTTAATGATATAGGTTACCGTTGGTCTCACAAATGTGCTGATCTTGCTCACTAGCTGTATAATCTATAGTACTCTTTTGTGTGTAGTTTACTGTGCATGTGGTTTTTTTTTTTTTTTGTTTTTTTTCATTAAATTCCTTTTGGAAAAAAATGGTGTGGGATCCCTTAGATTTTATTAACCAGCAGAGGGAAAGTGGACAGCTGGGGTCAGATGTTTATAGCCTGCGAAGGGGGTAATACCCATGAAGCTACCCAGGCTATTAATATCTTCTCACAGCTGTATACTTAGCGTTTCCTAGTTATAAAAATGTAGGACCCCCACCCCCAAAAAAATGATGTAGGGTCCCCCTATGATTAATAACCAGCAAAGGCTAGGAAGTCAGGTGCAGGCTAATATTAATAGCCTAAGAAAGGGCCATGGATATTGGGGCTCCCTGCCAGACTGAAAACATCAAATTATTATTTTTTATCTTTCTTTCTCCTCTCACTCATTGACTTGCATTGGTGAGTCTCATCCAAGATACGAACACAATTGCAATTTTTTTTTTCAACTGCTTTCGTCTGAGAAAAAAACTGCATATGAGCTGTGACTCATAGATTAACATTGGTCAGAGTGGAATCCAATTTTTTTTTTTCGGATTGCTCTCATCCATTTTTCTCGCAGATGAGTATAAGCACTAATCCTAAAATCACCATGTGCTATACAAAGCATCGGCTGGAATGGGGTGTAGTATGCCGCCACTGGACTTCAGAGCAGCAAAGTCATAATACAATGTAATTTATCTAGCAGTTTGGTGGATGTCCAGAGAATCAGACAATTGTATGGTTTCAGCTTTGCTGCAGTAGTCTTGAGGGGAAAACCCTCTCCTGTTCCTACATGCTTGAAGCCCTGTGCATGTTATATGGTTGGCATGCGAAGAACCTTGCCTTGGAGGATATGTTCACACACAGTCTATTTGGTATACTTTTTTTTTTTTTTCTACAGCGAAGTCTTCATGGTTGACATGCAAATCTTGCTACACTTTTTGTGAATTTTCTGCAAATTTCAACCATTGAAAGGCAAAATGAAGCCCGCACATGAAATCTGCAGAAAATCCACAGCAGATTCTCAACATTTGAACATGTCGTAATGTGGGTAAATGTCCTTTAAAGCTGGTCATAACCGCTTTTATTTGGCCACTTTATAGCATGGATGGGTGGAGTGGTAGCCTGCTTTTCTCTCCTAAAACTTTAGGTTTTGGACTTAACCCAATTCTCCTAGAAGGGCTCCTTATTGCACACATTCACTAGGTGCTGAACACCTGCACTTGGACCATTACACCCCCCCGTCCCATTCTTGGTAACGCCATAGGACTTGTCACTTTGATTAATCTTTCCCCCAGGTCAGAGATTCTACATTAATAATGTAGACTTTTATATTTGGGATGATCCCTTACGGTAACATTTGTATGCCCGCAATCGCCCATCAGTGAACCAGATGCTGGGGGAAATGTGGTCAGTATTCTACAGTGCCACGGTGAGTGTTTAAATTGTCTGTTATCCTTAAATCTCAAACCACTTGACCACTATAAAAATCATACCTGCATTATACATTTCACTACTTTTTAGTTTTACATAACTATTTTATTGCATATGCAAATGAGAGCGCTGTAGTGCACCCTTGGCGTGGCTAAGGACTTGGTGCACCCTTCCACTCCCTGAATTTACACCCGCTGCACTTCCCCTAAGTATGACTGACACTGCTCGCTTGAACAGAGTGAATGCTGCATGAATTGATTCCTTAGTCCTAAGCGTGCACACTGACACTGCAGAGGCTGAGCACACCGTGTCATTGCTGGCGTGCTCTGGTCCTTCTCTCGTGTCTGCAGCGGCCACCCTCTGCGGTGTGATTCTCTGTGTTGCGAGTGTCCGCTGCAGCAGGAGGGAGGGATGAGAGCATGTCTACACAGATACTGATAGTGTGTATGCTCTCTCTCAACTCCTGCGGTGTCAGTGTGCACGTTCAGGGGTGGGGATGGAATTCATGCAGCATTTGCTCTATGCAAGTGAGTGCTCTGAATCGGGCTAAGGACAAGTGCAGAGCATGGTAATCGTGGAACGGTGCACCAAGCTCTTGGCTACACCCAGGGTGCACTCAGGAGTCCTCATTTGTATATGTAATAAAACTGTTTTTATGTAAAACTAAAATGGTGAAATCTGTACTGCAGGTGTGAGTTTTCTAGGAGCCAAGTCCCTTTCCGGACTGTGTATATAGTTTAATTAGAATTTTGGGGGTGACCAACTATGACATACATATGACGTGCTGCCGATCTCAGCAGCTTACACTACGTGGTTCACACTCCAGTCATTTAATGGCCTACAGACTCCTCTCACATGGAGTAACGAGAGGTTTGTATCTGCTCTTGCCAGCACTCACCGTATGGTACGTTTCCATGTGCCGATTCCCGCCGCCCATGCACCATTAACCAGCACTGATGACTATACAATAGTCGTTCAGCGCTCGTTTACCAACCTGTTCCGACAGACCGACTAACAATGATGAATACGATTGTTCCTTCCTCGTACAGTATCGTGTTTTACCATCATTGATTACACAGGGTGACATGCTGCCGATAAGGCCTGTTTCACACATCCGTTTTTTGTGTCCGCCAAACGGATCCGTTTCCGTTTTTTGCCGCAAACGGATGCTACCGGATCCGTTCTTTTGACGGATCCGCGGTAGCCACTAATGCAAGTCTATGGGGGAAAAAAAAAACAGATCCGCCAAAAACATGGCGGATCCGTTTTTAACGGAAAACGACGGATTTGGACGGATTTAACCCCTTCCTGACATGAGACGTACTATCCCGTCCACGGTACCCGGGCCCGTATGACCGGGGACGGGATAGTACGTCTACCGCGATCAGCGGCGCCCACGTGGTGAGCGCCGCTGATCGCGGCCGGGTGTCAGCTGATTATCACAGCTGACACCCGGCACAATGTGTCAGGGGCGGTCACGGACCGCCCCCGACACATTAACCCCTTGCACACCGCGATCAAACGCGATCGCGGTGTACCGGGAGTTAAAGGGAAGCATCGGCAGGGAGGGGGCTCCCTCCGTGCTTCCCTGAGCCCCCCACGGCAGCGCAATGTGCAGCGCTGCTGCGGGGGACTCCTATCCTCCAGGCCCCCGAATCCAAGATGGCGACGGGGGCCTTCGGGGGCCTGGGGAAGCTGGCTTCCTCAGTGCCTGCAAAGCGCAGGCATGAGGAAGCCTTGTGCACTGCCTGTGACAGATTGCTGATCTGTCATAGTGATCTGTGATGTGACAGATCAGCGATCTGTCACAGGACAGTGATGTCCCACCTGGGACTATGTAATAAAGTAAAAAAAAAATTAAAAAAAAGTGTAAAAATAAATTTAAAAAAATCGCCAAATAAATTAGTAAAAAAAAAAATATTCCCCAATAAATTCATTTTTTAAAAATAATAAAAAAACAAACAATAAATGTACACATATTAGGTATCGCCGCGTCCGTAACGACCTGCCCTATAAAACTGTCCCATTAGTTAACCCCTTTAGCGAACCCCTTAAAAAATAAAAATAAAAAACGAAGCAAAAAATAATGATTTATTATCATACCGCCAAACAAAAAGTGCAATAACGCGAGATCAAAAAGACGCATATAAATATCCATGGTACCGCTGAAAACGTCATCTTGTCCCGCAAAAAACAAGCCGCCACACAGCATCATCAGCAAAAAAATAAAAAAGTTATAACTCGCAGAATAAAGCGATGCAAAAATAATTATTTTTTATATAAAATAGTTTTCATTGCATAAAACCGACAAAAACATAAAAAAACGACCTAAATGAGGTATCGCTGTAACCGTACTGACCCGAAGAATAAAAGCGCTTTATCAATTTTACCGCACGCGGAACGGTGTAAACGCACCCCCCCCAAAAGAAATTCATGAAACGCTGGTTTTTGTTCATTCTGCGTCCCAAAAATCGGAATAAAAAGCGATCAAAAAATTTCACGTGCCCGAAAATGGTACCAATAAAAACGTCAACTCGTCCCGCAAAAAATAAGACCTCACATAACTCGGTGGGTCAAAATACGGAAAAATTATAGCTCTCAATATGTGGTGATGCAAAAACTATTTTTACAATAAAAAGCGTCTTTTAGCGTGCGACAGCCGCCAAACATAAAAACCGCCATAAATAGTAAATCAAACCCCCCGTTATCACCCCCTTAGTTAGGGAAAAATAATAAAATAAAAAAAAAATGTATTTATTTCCATTTTTCCATTAGGGTTAGGGCTAGGGTTAGGGCTAGGGGTGTGTTGGGGTAGGGCTAGGGTTAGGGTTAGGGCTAGGGTTAGGGTTAGGGCTAGGGTTAGGGTTAGGGCTAGGGCTAGGGTTAGGGTTAGGGCTAGGGTTAGGGGCGTGTTGGGGTTCGGGTTGGAGTTAGAATTGGGGGTTTCCACTGTTTGGGCACATCAGGGGCTCTCCAAATGCAACATGGCGTCTGATCTCAATTCCAGCCAATTCTGAGTTGAAAAAGTCAAATGGTGCTCCTTCCCTTCCAAGCTCTGCTATGCGCCCAAACAGTGTTTTACCCCCTCATGTAGGGTATCAGCCTACTCAGGACAAATTGCAAAACAATTTTTGGGGTCCAATTTCTCCTGTTACCCTTAGGAAAATAAAAAATTGGGGGCAAAAATATCATTTTTGTGGAAAAAAAATGATTTTTTTATTTTCACGTCCGAGTGTTATAAACTTCTGTGAAGCACTTGGGGGTTCAAAGTGCTCACCACACATCTAGATAAGTTCCGTGGGGGGTCTAGTGTCCAAAATGGGGTCACTTGTGGGGAGTTTCAATAGTTTAGGTACATCAGGGGCTCTCCAAACGCACATGACAACCGCAGACCATTCCATCAAAGTCTGCGTTCCAAAACGTCACTGCTTCCCTTCCGAGCCCCGACGTGTGTCCATACAGTAGTTTTCTCCCACATATGGGGTGTCAGCGTACTCAGGACAAATTGGACAACACCTTTTGGGGTCCAATTTCTCCTGGTACCCTTGGGAAAATAAAAAAAATGGTGACTAAAAGATCATGTTTGTGGAAAAAATACGAATTTTTTATTTTCACGCCCGGGCGTTGTAAACTTCTGTGAAGCACTGGGGGGGTCAAAGTGCTCACCACACATCTAGATAAGTTCCGTGGGGGGTCTAGTTTACAAAATGGTGTCATTTGTGGGGGGTTTCCACTGTTTAGGTACATTAGGGGCTCTCCAAAGGCAACATGACACCCGCAGACCATTCCATCAAAGTCTGCATTCCAAAACGTCACTACTTCCCTTCCGAGCCCTGACGTGTGCCCATACAGTAGTTTTCTCCCACATATGGGGTAGCAGCGTACTCAGGACAAATTGGAAAACAACTTTTGGGGTCCAATTTCTCCTGGTACCCTTGGGAAAATAAAAAAATGGTGACTAAAAGATCATGTTTGTGGAAAAAATACGAATTTTTTATTTTCACGCCCGGGCGTTGTAAACTTCTGTGAAGCACTGGGGGGGTCAAAGTGCTCACCACACATCTAGATAAGTTCCTTGGGGGGTCTAGTTTACAAAATGGTGTCATTTGTGGGGGGTTTCCACTGTTTAGGTACATTAGGGGCTCTCCAAAGGCAATATCACACCCGCAGACCATTCCATCAAAGTCTGCATTCCAAAACGTCACTACTTCCCTTCCGAGCCCCGACGTGTGCCCATACAGTAGTTTTCTCCCACATATGGGGTATCAGCATACTCAGGACAAATTGGACAACAACTTTTGGGGTCCAATTTCTCCTGGTACCCTTGGGAAAATAAAAAAATGGTGACTAAAAGATCATGTTTGTGGAAAAAATACGAATTTTTTATTTTCACGCCCGGGCGTTGTAAACTTCTGTGAAGCACTGGGGGGGTCAAAGTGCTCACCACACATCTAGATAAGTTCCTTAGGGGGTCTAGTTTCCAAAATGGTGTCATTTGTGGGGGGTTCCACTGTTTTGGTACATCAGGAGTTTTCCAAACGCGACATGGTGTCCGATCTCAATTCCAGCCAAAAACGTCAAATGGCGCTGCTTCCCTTCCGAGCTCTGCCATGCCCCCAAATAGTGGTTTACCCCCACATGTGGGGTATCAGCGTACTCAGGACAAATTGCACAATAACTTTTAGGGTCCTGTTACCCTTGGAAAAATAAGAATTGAGGGTGAAAAGATCATTTTTGTGGAAAAAATATGATTTTTTAATTGTATGGCTTTATGTTATAAACTTCTGTGAAGCCCATGGGGGTTCAAAGTTCTCACCACACATCTAGATAAGTTCCTTAGGGTGTCTAGTTTCCAAAATGGTGTCATTTGTGGGGGGTTTCCACTGTTTTGGTACATCAGGGGTTTTCCAAACGCGACATGGTGTCCGATCTCAATTCCAGCCAAAAACGTCAAATGGCGCTGCTTCCCTTCCGAGCTCTGCCATGCGCCCAAATAGTGGTTTACCCCCACATGTGGGGTATCAGCATACTCAGGACAAATTGCACAATAACTTTTTGGGTCCTGTTACCCTTGGAAAAATAAGAATTGAGGGTGAAAAGATCATTTTTGTTTAAAAAATATGATTTTTTAATTGTATGGCTTTATGTTATAAACTTCTGTGAAGCCCATGGGGGTTCAAAGTTCTCACCACACATCTAGATAAGTTCCTTAGGGGGTCTAGTTTCCAAAATGGTGTCATTTGTGGGGGGTTTCCACTGTTTTGGTACATCAGGGGTTTTCCAAACGCGACATGGTGTCCGATCTCAATTCCAGCCAAAAACGTCAAATGGCGCTGCTTCCCTTCCGAGCTCTGCCATGCGCCCAAATAGTGGTTTACCCCCACATGTGGGGTATCAGCGTACTCAGGACAAATTGCACAATAACTTTTAGGGTCCTGTTACCCTTGGGAAAATAAAAATTGGGGTGAAAAGATCATTTTTGTGGAAAAAATATGATTTTTTAATTGTACCGCTGTACGTTATAAACTTCTGTAAAGCCCTTGTGGGTTCAAAGTTCTCACCACATATCTAGATAAGTTCCTTGGGGGGTCTAGTTTCCAAAATGGGGTCACTTGTAGGGGGTTTCCACTGTTTAGGTACATCAGGGACTCTCCAAACGTGACATGGCGTCCAATCTGAATTCCAGCCAATTTTGCATTGAAAAAGTCAAACGGCGCTCCTTCCATTCTGAGCTCTGCCATGCGCCGAAACAGTCGTTCCCCCCCACATATCAGGTATCTGCGTACTCAGGACAAATTGCACAATAACTTTTGCAGTTCAATTTCTCCTGTTACCCTTGGTAAAATAAAAAAAATTGAACCTGAAGTATTTTTTTTATGAAAAAAAGTTAGATGTTCATTTTTTTTTAAATATTCAAAAAAATTCCTGTGACGCACCTAAAGGGTTAATAAACTTCTTGAATGTGGTTTTGAGCACCTTAAGGGGTGCAGTTTTTAGAATGGTGTCACTTTTGTGTATTTTCTATCATATAGACCCCTCAAAGTGGCTTCAAATGTGATGTGGTCCTAAAAATAAAATGGTGTTGTAAAAATGAGAAATCGCTGGTCAACTTTTAACCCTTATAACTTCCTAACAAAAAAAAATTTTGGTTCCAAAATTGTGCTGATGTAAAGTAAACATGTGGGAAATGTTAGTTATCAAGTTTTTTGTGTGCCTTATCTCTGTGATTTAAGGGCATAAAAATTCAAAGTTGGAAAATTGCGAAATTTTCAAAATTTTCGCCAAATTTCCGTTTTTCTCACAAATAAACGCAAGTTATTTGAATGAAATTTTACCACTAACATGAAGTACAATATGTCACGAGAAAACAATGTCAGAATCACCGGGATCCATGGAAGCGTTCGAGAGTTATGACCTCATAAAGGTACAGTGGTCAGAATTGTAAAAATTGGCCCGGTCATGAACGTGCAAACCACCCTTGGGGGTGAAGGGGTTAAAAAACGGAAGTGTGATCCAGGCCTAAGGCGTATCATTTATTTTATTTTTTTGTGTAAACAATTTGATTATTAAATAAAGCGGTTTTTTTGCTTGTTCATTGGGTGATCACCATCCTATTTCCACCGGCGGATAATTGTTCATGGTGTATGCACCAACATGCAGGAGCGGCCACACTACTGCGGGGGGTCTCTGTTAGTCACACATCACTTGCCACTTTCCTATCATTGTCAGCCATGACCTCTGGGGCACACTTGAGCTAGTGCCCCTGGACTACATTAGCCATGTGTTATACTCAGTCGGTAAAAACTGAAATACATTTTTGACTTAAAGGGGTATTTTCTCCTCGCCACAACAGCACCCACTGAGAGACTTTGAAAGAACCATCACCTGGGGGGGACCACTGTGTTGAGGACAGACAGAGGATGATGATAAATCAAGCCTATAGTGACTCACTGGGTGCTCTCGTGGACTCTGTAAAAGAGTATTACTGGTAAGTAATCAGGCCTTTTCATCTCAACATCCTATCCCCATATGTAGTAAGTGTAATAATAGAAGTACCTCCAATTTGAAATGTAGTATAGTTCTTTTGATTTGCTATTCCACTTTCCTCATCTGCAGGAAATTGCAGGACCTTAGGTATCCATGGTTATGACTACTAGCTAGCAACTAGCTGTCACTTAATCAGTGGTCATAACCATGGATACCTAAGGTCCTGCATGAAGAAAGAGACATGGTGAATCAGAAAAACTATACTACATTTCTATTTGGAGGTATTTCTGTTATTACACCTACTACATATGGGGATAGGATCTTTGAGATGGGAATACCCCTTTAAGGGTATGTTCGCACCACTTCTTCTTTTTTTTTTTTTTTTTCTGTTCACCATTGTGGAGGTATTTTTGCTATGTTATTCATCTGTCTTATCCGTCATCCATCATTATTTATGACTGATTGCCCTCTACTGGAGTACAAAATCTATAAAAAAACTGGAGTCTGAACTGAGAAAGTAAGTTAATGTGTATGCACAATGTAGGTGCATATTAACACATGACCATTAACCAGAGAAAACAGAAAGCAAAAAACACAAATATCCTGAACTAAAAAGTAAAAAATAAACTGCAAATAATTCATAAAGGTAATAATAATGGTAGTATTTAGTAAACATAATTTTGATCAAAATAATGTACAAGCCATCCCGCCACGTCACAGCAACCACAAGGGTTGCCGTGACGTGGCGGGATGGCTTGTACATTATTTTGATCAAAATTATGTTTACTAAATACTACCATTATTATTATTACCTTTATGCATTATTTGCAGTTTATTTTTTTACTTTTTAGTTCAGGATATTGGTGTTTTTTTTGTTTTCTCTGGAGTACAAAATCTGTTTGATTTTATGATTGTGACTTTTTGCTCTTTTTAAGAGGGGCAAATAAAGACAAAAAAGCACATCTCTAGTTTTGCACATAATTTCGCACACCTTTTTCCCCTGTCTGACCATTTTTATAATTTGGTACAAAAACCTGCAATGAAGACCATAAGACAGAAGAGCCGCTTAAAAATGAATCTGCCCCTCTAGGTTTCTATCTGTCCGCCTATAATTGCATATATTGTAGCACAAGGAAAAAAGGTTATTTATTTATTTTTTTTTTTCAGCCATGGGGTACATGTGTACCTGTCTATAATACAGCAAATAGTAGGGACAACGACTTGTTACCGGAGATCTCAGAAGAAGGCGATCCTGCCTGTGGTTTGCCATGGGTTAATAAGATCTTTACTTTTCTAGTAGCCATCAGGTTGGTATCCAGTGGCCGCCTAATTATCCCCAGCGATGCAGCGGGCACCAAGTTCAGCATCACTGGTAGTCCTGCCCTGGCAACCAGAAACACACAGGGCAAGTTTGGGCTTGTCTGAGTAGCAGTGCCTGCAGTCACAGGACAATATCCTTGTCAGACAAGAACTCTGCTTCCCTCTCAGCCGGTGACAGCTGCTCCGGATACAGGACCCAGCTGTCTGCAGACCCCCGGAGCTGGTAGGCATGCGGTGTTTTCTGGTGGGTCGTGGGGGGCAGCATAGATCTACCCTGCCCTGTGCCATCTATAGATATAATCAGCTGCCTGTGCCGTCCTGTAATAATACTATTATTCCTATGAGGAAATCAGTGAAGAGCTTATGTATTTTCTCCATATGGATCAATATGATGATCTGTGGTATTAATTCTCGAATATTTCATTCAAAAAACATCTCTTTTTGTATTCCAGCCATATAATTCTCCAGCCTCTCCTTTTTAACTGATTTTATGTAGGCTGTTTGTTATGTAACGTTCTATAAAGATTTATTATATATGTATTTTTTTTTTTTTAGGCTTTGCTGTATTTGAAAAAAGTCCCATTTAATTATTGAATTATTTGGGATGAAACTGAATGGGAGGAGACACAGATTAGATATTAGAAAAAACTTTTTGACAGAGTGATCAATGAGTGGAACAGGCTGCCACGAGAGGTGGTGAGTTCTCCTTCAATGGAAGTCTTCAGACAGAGGCTGGACAGACATCTGTCTGGGATGATTTAGCAAATCCTGCTTTGAGCAGGGGGTTGGACCAGATGGCCCAGGAGGTCCCTTCCAACTCTACGATTCTATGACCATCCTTTGGCTATCTGTGCTACTAGTGGGTTTTTTGTTATATACATACATGGTTTTATGGCTATTTGCATTCATGCAGGTGCCCCGAGTATTCCATTTTTTTAACTATTTTAAATCTGCCTTTTTTATGTAGTGCGTCCAATATGCCAAGATTTCAGTTCTTAACCATGGGGCGTGGCTCACTGGCTTGTCCATGGGTGTGTCTTTAGGCTGCCCCACAGAATTACCTTGTGAGCCACACCCCCTTGTAAAGATCATGGAAATGAGCGCAAAATAAAAAGTTCCATATGTCTGGAACTATACGATATGGGAAAAAAAACTATACTATAGAGAAAAAAAAATAAAAAGGCAATGCACTGGACAGCAGCAGGGAGAAAATGTAGAGCAAAAATCTGTCCACTTTTCACCTGTTGACAGGTCCGCTTTAGTATAGATGTAATTTATTTACTTTGTCAGGACCCATTTAGAATATATATATATTAGTCTAATATTATAATCTTAAAATTCCCCTAGAATGCTAAAGAACAAAACCACACACATAACCACATGTCTAGGTTTAGTTTCCTGGGAAAATAACTCACTTTGGATGTTGAGGGGAAACTAAGGCACTCACAGGAAACCCACATTATCACAGCACATAAACCCGCCATGCAGATGGCACGCCGGCTGTACACTGCTATATGGTTATGGGTAGGTACTTTTTTCTTTTTTTTTCTTTTTTTTTTTTTTTTCCACCCTCTTGCAGATTTGGCTTTAGAGAGACCATTTTCCTGTGTGTAAGAGTCCTATAAACCATGTGAAGGATCAGGAATGCTTTTGATAACTATATCTCCGTAAAGCTAAATGCAAACTTCCAGAATGTAATTAAACCAGCAAGTGACTAAAAATCCTACTAGGTGTAAATATATCTCGGTTTATAGACACCTTCTTCTTCTTCTGCAGGAAACTTTCCAATGATTAGTGACGATTTGGTGAATTCTTACCATCTTCTGCTCTGTGCCTTGGACCTTGTTTATGGGAATGCTTTATTATGTCCAAACCGCCGCGAGCTCCTGAACCCCAGCTTCCAAGGTAAGGAGTCTGTAAAAGAAATACACTGCAAAAGAGCTATTCCTTTAAGACCTATCAATATCTTATGTCATAAATGGGGTATTTACATGAATACATCACTCACCAGAAACCAACATCAGTACATGAATACAGCTCTAGAACCACCATTAGTACATGATTGCATGACCAAGCTTATAGTACAGTGATGAGACGCAGGCAGCATCACAAATAAACCTTTACATCCAGGTGCTTTACAGGTGATGTCTTCTGTGCATGGAGTCGGTCTCATCCCATTTGTCTGCATATAGACTCTATGATGAGATTTCATGCCCACAACTCATCCCTTCTGTGCCCTTAAATATCAGTGTTATTTTTATTCACGGAGCATTATCTTGTCTCCCATGCTGCGTTCCTGACTAAATAATTGTCACCCACTATATTTCATCCTCCAAAATATGACCCCCAAACAGCTTCTCTGATACATGACCATGTCCTCCATTATGGATCATGACTGTCCTTCCTTACAAAAATTGGCCTGCATACTGATACCTTTCCACACTGTCCACCCCTTCATACTGTGCCCTCATGTTACTGGCTCCCAAAACTCCATAATGTTACTCCTCCATACTCCTACCTTTCCACCTTGTCCCTCCCACACTGTCCCTCTCCTTAATGTCCCGTCATGCTTCTCCCTCTCTATACTGTATCGCCACTCGCCCTTTCCCCCTTCTTCACGCTTCCCTCTCTATACTTTGCCCACACATCCTGAGCAGTCTTTCTCTTCACAAGGCCCTATGGTAGCCACAGAGATAGTTAAGTGTGCCTCTTGTTACCATGCTTATTAGTTGCCTTGACACCATATCATTCCATATAAACTTCTATGGTCTGTAACAGGTTCAGTAGTTCAGCCGGTTAAAATCTCATGATCGCCATTGATCGTTGTGCCAGGTAACTTGTAGGCAGTCTGGAATTCCTAAAAATCCTAGAGGTTATGACCGATTTACTAGGAAATCCAGCCTTCTGCCAATGTGGAATTGAGTTAATTTTTCCAGTGTTTACCATAGTACTTCACCCACCAAGGTGAATTGTCCATCGACCCTTGAAGTTACTGGGTTAGTTATGTCTGTAGGTTAGGTCTATATGCAGCGCAATGCGCTGGTCCACCTCTTGGATGGGTTCGGGAGATGCCTGCTGTTACATGCACTGGTCTTGACTATAAACTGAATGGCCTATTACAGTATACGCTGCCTTGGGCCCCTGTCAGAGGACTCACCCAGCCAACCAGTTCTCTTGATTTGCAGTTATGAGGTGCAAACACCCTGGAATCGTGTCTGCAAAAGGCCCTTTAAGAGGTCGATGTTGACCTTTAGCATTGCCATATGCTAGCAGTAACTAGACTTCTCGCTCTCTTCCACATGTAGTGAGGCGGTTTGCTTTTTTTTTTTTTTTTTTCTACGCAAACCTTAGGTCCTTGTGGAAAATGGCTGATTTGCACTAACATTGGTCTTTGTGCCGTCCATGCTTTGGTCTGAACCTGGCCCAAGAATTAAGGTGGGTTTACACCAACAAAATGGCCAATTACTTAACCACTGATCATTATAATTTAATAGCTGATTTGCACAGGCAGACTGCTCTCAGATGTGCACGAGCGGTTATAGGTTGTTTAGTGTTCGTAAGCTGCCATTTTTCTCGACAGCATGTGTCCTGTTTCCACAGGACAGGACGTTGTGCTGCCTAGAACAAAGCTTTTTTTATGGAGCATAAAATGTCATTTTACCCGACTAATTACTCTTTTGCCCTTTCATCAGGTGACAGGTGGCCTATTTAGGAACACTCATGACAATTTTGCAGTAGAAATGGGCCATTAGCTGCCAGTGCTATAGATTATTCTGTAGTACGTAAAGGAGTAAATTACCAGCCCAAGTTCCTAATTCCAGGATGATTTGATAACAGCATATTTTATATATTACTAGCTGAAGAGCCCGGCGTTGTCCGGGCATAGTAACTAACTACGGTTAGTTATAACAAATTATAATGATTATATTGCACATGAAAACATTTGATCCCAAGAGAAATTGCACTAATTGCAATAAAAAAAAAAAAAATGCTGAGGTAACGTGCCCGACCGAGCGCTGAGGTAACGTGCCCGACCGAGCGCTGAGGTAACGTGCCCGACCGAGCGCTGAGGTAACGTGCCCGACCGAGCGCTGAGGTAACACACTGACCAAATACTCTTTAACTCTTCTGCCAGTTTTAGTCGGGGGTGGGGGGGCATACCCAGCCTGCTGTCCAGGTAGGGAGGACATCCGTGCTGGGCTGCCTTTACTTACACACCCAGACTACTTCTGCCTGCTACAATCCCCTCTTGCAGTGAGGAATCCCACCCATTCTTACCTTGTGCTTTGGGTGACTAAACGCTTCAGCATTATTTCCCAGGAAGGCTTGTGTAATCCTAGCAATAGGGGAGACTCTCGGGCATTCGCAGTGCCGCTCTTCTTGTACATAGTGAGGCTGGAGTGGGCAGAGCTGACACTACACCTGCAGCACCACAGTCAGTGGACAGCTCCGCTCTGCAGCACAAGGACCCAGGTAACTGGCGCCCTGCTCGTGCCATAGCCCCCCTCCAGGCATTGTCTTCCCCTCATCCAGTGTCATCTGGTGCTTGATTGCAGATCACGGGCTGCAGGAATCAATCCCAGAAAGCGCAGAGTGCTGCTTGTAGCCTAACATGGGCCGTGTGGAGTGGGCGTGGCTTGATATACACACACACACACACACACACACACACACACACACACACACACACACACACACACTATATATTGGATAATCTCTATATATAAGTGAATGTATGTGTTTATCACCAACCAATCACAAAGCATCCTTCATTTCACCAGAGCTGTTTAAAAGAAGCTGAGCTGCGATTGGTTGCTATCAGCAATAGTTTTCTCACTCCACGACAATACCACAGCAGACACTGACATGGTGGGAGAAATCTAGCATCCCTGGGAACATAAGCTCCCAGCCTTTGTCTGCCCCCCAGACAGGAGCACAGAGCACATGACAGAAATGAATCCCCCCTCCCTGCCCATATACCCATCACACATCCTCCATCCCATAGGCACATCTTCCCTTTTAAAGGGATCATTGCTATGGAAGTCACGACAAATCCATCCAGCGCTTTGGTTTTGACCCCAGGCCTCTCTTTAACCCCTTCACCCCCAAGGGTGGTTTGCACGTTCATGACGGGCCAATTTTTACAATTCTGACCACTGTACCTTTATGAGGTCATAACTCTGGAACGCTTCCATGGATCCCGGTGATTCTGACATTGTTTTCTCGTGACATATTGTACTTCATGTTAGTGGTAAAATTTCATTCAAATAACTTGCGTTTATTTGTGAAAAAAAATGGAAATTTGGCAAAAATTTTGAAAATTTCGCAATTTTCCAACTTTGAATTTTTATGCCCTTAAATCACAGAGATACGGCACACAAAAAACTTGATAAGTAACATTTCCCACATGTTTACTTTACATCAGCACAATTTTGGAACCAAAATTTTTTTTTGTTAGGAAGTTATAAGGGTTAAAAGTTGACCAGCGATTTCTCATTTTTACAACACCATTTTATTTTTAGGACCACATCACATTTGAAGCCACTTTGAGGGGTCTATATGATAGAAAATACCCAAAAGTGACACCATTCTAAAAACTGAACCCCTTAAGGTGCTCAAAACCACATTCAAGAAGTTTATTAACCCATTAGGTGCGTCACAGGAATTTTTTTGAATATTTAAAAAGAAATGAACATCTAACTTTTTTTCACAAAAAAAATACTTCAGGTTCAATTTTTTTTTATTTTACCAAGGGTAACAGGAGAAATTGGACTGCAAAAGTTATTGTGCAATTTGTCCTGAGTACGCTGATACCTGATTTGTGGGGGGGAACGACTGTTTCGGCGCATGGCAGAGCTCAGAATGGAAGGAGTGCCGTTTGACTTTTTCAATGCAAAATTGGCTGGAATTCAGATCGGACGCCATGTCACGTTTGGAGAGTCCCTGATGTACCTAAACAGTGGAAACCCCCTACAAGTGACCCCATTTTGGAAACTAGACCCCCCAAGGAACTTATCTAGATATGTGGTGAGAACTTTGAACCCACAAGTGCTTTACAGAAGTTTATAACGTACAGCGGTACAATTAAAAAATCATATTTTTTCCACAAAAATGATCTTTTCACCCCAATTTTTATTTTCCCAAGGGTAACAGGACCCTAAAAGTTATTGTGCAATTTGTCCTGAGTACGCTGATACCCCACATGTGGGGGTAAACCACTATTTGGGCGCATGGCAGAGCTCGGAAGGGAAGCAGTGCCATTTGACGTTTTTGGCTGGAATTGAGATCGGACACCATGTCGCGTTTGGAAAACCCCTGATGTACCAAAACAGTGGAAATCCCCCACAAATGACACCATTTTGGAAACTAGACCCCCTAAGGAACTTATCTAGATGTGTGGTGAGAACTTTGAACCCCCATGGGCTTCACAGAAGTTTATAACATAAAGCCATACAATTAAAAAATCATATTTTTTCCACAAAAATGATCTTTTCACCCTCAATTCTTATTTTTCCAAGGGTAACAGGACCGTAAAAGTTATTGTGCAATTTGTTCTGAGTACGCTGATACCCCACATGTGGGGGTAAACCACTATTTGGGCGCATGGCAGAGCTCGGAAGGGAAGCAGCGCCATTTGACGTTTTTGGCTGGAATTGAGATCGGACACCATGTCGCGTTTGGAAAACTCCTGATGTACCAAAACAGTGGAAACCCCCCACAAATGACACCATTTTGGAAACTAGACCCCCTAAGGAACTTATCTAGATGTGTGGTGAGCACTTTGACTCCCCCAGTGCTTCACAGAAGTTTATAATGCCCGGGCGTGAAAATAAATAATTCATATTTTTTCCACAAACATGATCTTTTAGTCACCATTTTTTTATTTTCCCAAGGGTACCAGGAGAAATTGGACCCGCAAAAGTTGTTGTCCAATTTGTCCTGAGTATGCTGATACCCCATATGTGGGAGAAAACTACTGTATGGGCACACGTCGGGGCTCGGAAGGGAAGTAGTGACGTTTTGGAATGCAGACTTTGATGGAATGGTCTGCGGGTGTCATGTTGCCTTTGGAGAGCCCCTAATGTACCTAAACAGTGGAAACCCCCCACAAATGACCCCATTTTGAAAACTAGACCCACTAACGAACTTATCTAGATGTGAGGTGAGCACTTTGAACCCCCAAGGGCTTCACTGAAGTTTATAATGCCAGGGCATCAAAATAAAAAAATCGTATTTTTTCCAGAAACATGATCAATTAGTCCCCAGTTTTTTCATTTTCCCAAGGGTAACAGAAGAAATTGGACCCGCAAAAGTTGTTGTCCAATTTGGCCTGAGTACGCTGACACCCCATATGTGGGAGAAAACTACTGTATGGACACACGTCGGGGCTCGGAAGGGAAGCAGTGACGTTTTGGAATGCAGACTTTGATGGAATGGTCTGCGGGTGTCATGTGTGTTTGGAGAGCCCCTGATGTACCTAAACTATTGAAACTCCCAACAAGTGACCCCATTTTGGACACTAGACCCCCCACGGAACTTATCTAGATGTGTGGTGAGCACTTTGAACCCCCAAGTGCTTCACAGAAGTTTTATAACACTCGGACGTGAAAATAAAAAAATCATTTTTTTCCACAAAAATGATATTTTTGCCCCCAATTTTTTATTTTCCTAAGGGTAACAGGAGAAATTGGACCCCAAAAATTGTTTTGCAATTTGTCCTGAGTAGGCTGATACCCTACATGTGGGGGTAAAACACTGTTTGGGCGCATGGCAGAGCTTGGAAGGGAAGGAGCACCATTTGACTTTTTCAACTCAGAATTGGCTGGAATTGAGATCAGACGCCATGTTGCATTTGGAGAGCCCCTGATGTGCCCAAACAGTGGAAACCCCCAATTATAACTCCAACCCTAACCCCAACACACCCCTAACCCTAACCCTAGCCCTAACCCTAGCCCTAACCCTAGCCCTAACCCTAAGGCTGTGTGCACACGCTGCGGATTTTGCTGCGGTTCCGCAGCGGTTTTGGCTGCTGCGGACCCGCAGCAGTTTCTGCTGCGGTGTACAGTTCCATGATTCCCTATGGGAATCAAAAACCGCAGTGCAGACGGTGCGGAATTTTCCGCGCGGATTATCTGCGGTTTTCAATCCGCAGAAAGAATTGACATGTCAATTCTTTCTGCGGATTCTCCTGCGGTTTGCCATCTCCTCTATTGAGGAGATGAAAAACCGCAGAGCAATCCGCAGGTAAAACCGCAGGTCTTTTGACCTGCGGATTTTACAAAATCTGCGCTGATGAATCCGCACCTAATCCGCAGCGTGTGCACACAGCCTTACCCTAACGGGAAAATGGAGATAAATACTTTTTTTTTAGTTTTATTATTTTTCCCTAACTAAGGGGGTGATAACGGGGGGTTTGATTTACTATTTATGGCGGTTTTTATGTTTGGCGGCTGTCGCACGCTAAAAGACGCTTTTTATTGTAAAATAGTTTTTGCATCACCACATTTTGAGAGCTATAATTTTTCCGTCTTTTGACCCACCGAGTCATGTGAGGTCTTATTTTTTGCGGGACGAGTTGACGTTTTTATTGGTACCATTTTCGGGCACGTGAAATTTTTTGATCGCTTTTTATTCCGATTTTTGGGACGCAGAATGAAGAAAAACCAGCGTTTCATGAATTTCTTTTGGGGGGGTGCGTTTACACCGTTCTGCGTGCGGTAAAATTGATAAAGCAGTTTTATTCTTCGGGTCAGTACGGTTACAGAGATACCTCATTTAGGTCGTTTTTTTATGTTTTTGTCGGTTTTATGCAATGAAAACTATTTTATATAAAAAATAATTATTTTTGCATCGCTTTATTCTGCGAGCTATAACTTTTTTATTTTTTCGCTGATGATGCTGTGTGGTGGCTCGTTTTTTGCGGGACAAGATGACTTTTTCAGCGGTACCATGGATATTTATATGCATCTTTTTGATCGCGCGTTATTACACTTTTTGTTTGGCGGTATGATAATAAATCATTATTTTTTGCTTTGTTTTTTATTTTTTAAGGGGTTCGCTAAAAGGGTTAACTAATGGGACAGTTTTATAGGGCGGGTCATTACGGACGCGGCGATACTTAAAATGTGTACTTTTATTGTTTTTGTTTTTTTTATTATTTCCAAAAAATGGATTTATTGAGGGAATTTTTTTTTTTTTTTTACTTCATTACATAGTCCCAGGTGGGACATCACTGTCCTGTGACAGATCGCTGATCTGTCACATCACAGATCACTGTGACAGATCAGCAATCTGTCACAGGCATTGAAGAAGACTTCCTCTTGCCTGCGCTTTGCAGGCACTGAGGAAGCCAGCTTCCTCAGGTCCCCGAAGGCCCCCGTCGCCATCTTGGATCCGGGGGCCTGGAGGATAGGAGCCCCCGGCAGCAGCACTGCACATTGCGCTGCTGTGGGGGGCTCAGGGAAGCACGGAGGGAGCCCCCTCCCTCCCGATGCTTCCCTTTAACTCCCGGTACACCGCGATCATGTTTGATCGCGGTGTGCAAGGGGTTAACGTGTCGGGGGCGGTCCGTGACCGCCCCTGACACATAGTGCCGGGTGTCAGCTGTGATAATCAGCTGACACCCGGCCGCGATCAGCGGCGCTCACCACGTGGGCGCCGCTGATCGCGGTAGACGTACTATCCCGTCCACGGTCATACGGGCCCGGGTACCGTGGACGGGATGGTACGTCGGATGTCAGGAAGGGGTTAAGGGATCCCCGGTATGGAAGTTAGGATGTGGGATATTAGGGGTAGTAGTCCGGTAGCTCTGGCTGACAGGATGATGTGGGATATTAGGGGGAGTAGTCCGGTGGCTCTGGCTGACGGGATGATGTGGGATATTAGGGGTAGTAGTCGGGTGGCTCTGACGGGATTATGTGCGATATTAGCGGTAGTAGTCCTGTGACTCTGGCTGACGGGATGATGTGGGATATAAAGGGTAGTAGTCCGTTGGCTCTCGCTGACGAGATGATGTGGGATATTGGGGGTAGTAGTCTGGTGACTCTGGCTGATGGGATGATGTGGGATATTAGGGGTAGTAGTCTGGTGACTCTGGCTGACGGGATGATGTGGGATATTAGGGGGAGTAGTCTGGTGACTCTGGCTGACGGGATGATGTGGGATATTATCTGTAGTAGTCTGGTGACTCTGGCTGATGGGATGATGTGGGATATTAGGGGTAGTAGTCCGGTGGCTCTGGCTGACGGGATGATGTGGGATATTAGGGGGAGTAGTCCGGTGGCTCTGGCTGACGGGATGATGTGGGATATTATCTGTAGTAGTCTGGTGACTCTGGCTGATGGGATGATGTGGGATATTAGTGGTAGTTGTCCGGTGGCTCTGGCTGACGGGATGATGTGGGATATTAGGGGGAGTAGTCTGGTGACTCTGGCTGACGAGTTGATGTGGGATATTAGGGGTAGTAGTCTGGTGACTCTGGCTGATGGGATGATGTGGGATATTATCTGTAGTAGTCTGGTGACTCTGGCTGACGAGATGATGTGGGATATTAGGGGTAGTAGTCCAGTGGCTCTGGCTGACAGGATGATGTGGGATATTAGGGCTAGTAGTCCGTTGGCTCTAACGGGATGATGTGGGATATTAGCGGTAGTAGTCCGGTTACTTTGGCTGACCGGATGATGTGGGATATTATAGTGAATGTGGCTATGCGGAGTGGGTGGGGAGATATATATATATATATATATATATATATATATATATATATATATATATATATATATATATATATATATATATATATATATATATATATATATATATATATATATATATATATATATAGAGAGAGAGAGAGAGATATATTAGTAGAGACCAAAAGTTTGGACACACCTTCTCATTCATAGTTTTTGTATTTTCATGACTATGAAAAATTGTAGTTTCACTCTGAAGGCATCAAAACTATGAATTAACACATGTGGAATTATATAATTAACTAAAAAGTGTGAAACAACTGAAAATATGTCTTATATTCTAGGTTCTTCAAAGTAGCCACCTTTTTCTTTGATTACTGCTTTGCACACTCTTGGCATTCTCTTGATGAGCTTCAAGAGGTAGTCACCGGAAATGGTCTTGAAGGAGTTCCCAGAGATGCTTAGCACTTGTTGGCCCTTTTGCCTTCACTCTGCGGTCCAGCTCACCCCAAACCATCTCGATTGGGTTCAGGTCTGGTGACTGTGAAGGCCAGGTCATCTGGCGTAGCAACCCATCACTCTCCTTCTTGGTCAAATAGCCCTTACACAGCCTGGAGGTGTGTTTGGGGTCATTGTGCTGTTGAAAAATAAATGATTGTCCAACTAAACGCAAACCGGATGGAATAGCATGCCACTACAAGATGCTGTGGTAGCCATGCTGGTTCAGTATGCCTTCAATTTTGAATAAATCCCCAACAGTGTCACCAGCAAAGCACCCCCACACCATCACACCTCCTCCTCCATGCTTCACGGTGGGAACCAGGCATGTAGAGTCCATCGGTTCACCTTTTCTGCGTCGCACAAAGACACGGTGGTTAGAACCAAAGATCTCAAATTTAGACTCATCGGTCCAAAGCACAGATTTCCACTGGTCTAATGTCCATTCCTTGTGTTCTTTAGCCCAAACAAGTCTCTTCTGCTTGTTGCCTGTCCTTAGCAGTTGTTTCCTAGCAGCTATTTTACCATGAAGGCCTGCTGCACAAAGTCTCCTGTTAACAGTTGTTATAGAGATGTGTCTGCTGCTAGAACTCTGTGTGGCATTGACCTGGTCTCTAATCTGAGCTGCTGTTAACCTGCGATTTCTGAGGCTGGTGACTTGGATGAACTTATCCTCCGCAGCAGAGGTGACTCTTGGTCTTCCTTTCCTGGGGCGGTCCTCTTGTGAGCCAGTTTCTTTGCAGCGCTTGATGGTTTTCGCCACTGCACTTGGGGACACTTTCAAAGTTTTCCCAATTTTTCGGACTGACTGACCTTCATTTCGTAAAGTAATGATGGACACTCGTTTTTCTTTACGTAGCTGCTTTTTTCTTACTATGTAAATTCTAACAGTCTATTCAGTAGGACTATCAGCTGTGTATCCACCAGACTTCTGCACAACACAACTGATGGTCCTAAACCCATTTATAAGGCAAGAAATCCCACTTATTAAACCTGACAGGGCACACCTGTGAAGTGAAAACCATTTCCGGTGA
Organism: Dendrobates tinctorius; assembly: GCF_039654945.1. Classification (NCBI taxonomy): domain Eukaryota; kingdom Metazoa; phylum Chordata; class Amphibia; order Anura; family Dendrobatidae; genus Dendrobates; species Dendrobates tinctorius. Next base: position 10,590,799 of record NW_027361715.1, read on the forward strand.
CTACCATAATTCATAGTTTTGGTGCCTTCACAGTGAATCTACAATTTTCATAGTCATGGAAATAAAGAAAACCGGACCCCGCCAATTGGCTGCACATAAAACACACACACGTACGGTACAGAAAGTATTCTGACCCGTTTAAATTTTTCACACTTTGTTTCATTGCAGCCATTTGGTAAATTCTAAAGTCTTTTTTTTTTTTCTCATTAATGTACACTCTGCACCCCATCTTGACTGAAAAAAAAACAAATGTAGACGTTTTTGCAAATTTATTAAAGAAAAACTGATATCACATGGTCATAAGTATTCAGTCCCTTTGCTCAGACACTCATATTTAAGTCACATGCTGTCCATTTCCTTGTGATCCTCCTTGAGATGGTTCTACTCCTTCATTGGAGTCCAGCTGTGTTTAATTAAACTGATAGGACTTGATTTGTAAAGGCACACACCTGTCTATATAAGACCTCACAGCTCACAGTGCATGTCAGACCAAATGAGAATCATGAGGCCAAAGGAACTGGCCAAGGAGCTCAGAGACAGAATTGTGGCAAGGCACAGATCTGGCCAAGGTTACAAAAGAATTACTGCAGTACTCAAGGTTCCTAAGAGCACAGTGGTCTCCATAATCCTTAAATGGAAGAAGTTTGGGACCACCAGAAGTCTTCCTAGACCTGGCCGTCCTGCCAAACTGAGCAATCGTGGGAGAAGAGCTATAGTGAGAGAGGTAAAGAAGAACCCCAAGATCACTGTGGCTGAGCTCCACAGATGCAGTAGGGAGATAGGAGAGAAATCGCTGCAGCCCTCCACCAGTCAGGCCTTTATGGCAGAGTGGCCTGAGTGAAGCCTCTCCTCAGTGCCAGACATGAAAGCCCACATAGTTTGCTAAAAAACACATGAAGGACTCCTAGACTATGAGAAATAATTTTCTCTGATCTGATGAGACGAAGATAAGAATTATCACCACAAAGTTCTAAGTGGTATGTGTGGAGAAAACCAGGCACTGCTCATCACCTGCCCAATAAAATCCCAACAGTGAAACATGGTGGTGGCAGTATTATGCTGTGGGGGTGTTTTTCAGCTGCAGGGACAGGATATCTGGTTGCAATTGAAGGAAACATGAATGTGGCCAAGTACAGAAATCTCCTGGATGAAAACCTCTTCCAGAGTGCTCTGGACCTCAGACTTGGCTGAAGGTTTACCTTCCAACAAGACAATGACACCAAGCACATAGCTAAAATAACAAAGGAGTGGCTTCAGAACAACTCTGACCATTCCTGACTGGCCCAGCCAGAGCCCTGACCTAAACCCAATTGAGCATCTCTGGAGAGACCTGTAAATGGCTGTCCACCAACGTTCACCATCCAACCTGATGGAACTGGAGAGGATCTGCAAGGAAGAATGGCCGAGGATCCCCAAATCCAGGTGTGAAAAACTTATTGCATCATTCCCAAGATCCCAAGAAGACTCATGGCTGTACTAGCTCAAAAGGTGCTTCTACTCAATACTGAGCAAGGGGTCTGAATACTTATGACTGTGATATTTCATCTTTTTTTAATTTGTAAAAATTTCTACATTTCTGTGTTTTGTTTTTTTTTTTGTTTTTTTTTCCAGTCAAGATTGGGTTCAGAGTGTACATTTAATGAGAAAAAAATGAACTTTTTTGAATTTACCAAATGGCTGCAATGAACCAGAGTGAAAAATTTAAAGGGGGTCTGACTACTTTCCGTACCCGCTGTGTGTACACACGTATACACACACACACACACACACACACACACACACACACACACACACACACACACACACTCTCTTTCTTAGGGAGATCTTTTAGGTCTACATATAAAGTAATACATAAGACTCCTATCTGTGAGTCATAAGGGCCTGGTGGAGCTGCATGTACGGTCTTGGTCTGAGAACCCATCTACATATGATATTAATTATCCTCACAATTTTCCATTAAGTCAGCAATGCCCCCTTTTTTTTTTTTTTTTTTTCTTTTTTCCTTTCTTCTCTGGAGTATGAGATTTTATTGCGGCTTTGATTTTTAAATGGGGGAAATAAAATCCTCTGAAACCTGTGGCCTTCAGTCGTAATGATCAGGTAAATTCCTTTATCCTCTTACTATATTGTTGTGGTTCAGGTTTTCACAGTGATAGACCATATTTGTACATGTATCACACCTCTGTGTGTCATATATCTGGGGCTATTTCCATATTTTTGTAACCCAGTGTTATATAACACATGATATATAATGGCTACACTTCCATCTGTGCGATATAGAAGGTGTGAATGGCCTTACTGCCTGTACTGGAAGAGTATGGGAAACCCAGAGAGACGGAGGGCATAGACCACAGAAGAAATCTGGGAGGAAATAAGTCGTGAAGCTCAGAACTATAGAAGGCTGCCAGAATGTCAGCTAAAAGACCTGCTGGCGAGAGGGGGCGCGCTGGAGAAGGGAGCACACTGGCGAGAGGGGGTACACTGCTTATGTGCAATTGTTCCAAAAGAGACATCTAGGAGCAGTAGCCACATTTACACTTTTCTTGGTGCGGTCTACAAAGACTCCCCTGATTTATAGACCACTAAACTGGAGAATATAGTGAAGTTCAGACTTTTCATGAAATGGGCACATATTATGTATTGATGACATTGCCTCACTTGTCTTACCTGCATGTTCAGTCTTGTTCTTTTACCACTCGCTTTCTCTTCTCTTTTTTTCTTTCTTGCTCGCTTTTCATATTTTTTTTTTTTTTCTGCAGCGCTGCAGACAATTGGTGAGCTCTGCCCCCGGCTCATTGATTGACTGGGGCTCTGTTGACATAAGCGCTGCAGACAATAATAGGCACCGGGAGCACCGGCCAAAACTCTGCGCTGTACTTTGGGAAGGGGAGTAGTAAAGTAGTGTTTTGTTTGTCATTAAGGAAAAAACAAAAACCCTAATGCCAGGTACTGCACTTCTGTCTGTCACATTGTATATGGGCATAATATAGAGGCAGGCTTTCAATTCATGATAGCCAAGCTAGTGGGCAATGGCAGATGCGATGCATGTTGGGAAGTGAGGAAAAAGAAAGTCCCGGCACCTATAGTGCTGACAGATTGCTGATAAGGGGGGAACCACCTACAAAAATATAGTGGAAGAAAGGTTAGGTCCAGGAGCTGTCCTGATGATCATGGTCTATCATAATGATGTTTGTGCAAAAAAAAACAAACATTTTTTCCTTGATGTTGAGGATGAGAAATCAAGTCCATGTTTTTATAAAGTAATTTGTGTTACAGGGAGTCTGGCAGCCTAATCTGGCAGTATAAACTAAGCCCAAGGCTTTGTAGGGAATGTAAACCCAATAGGTATGCCCTTTAGTGGTCTAATTGCTGCATTAAATATGCGGAAACGGAAATATAATCAAACATGTGAATCCTAGGCGTGGCTGAACAGCTCAGTGTAATGCTCCGCACACTGGTTTTGCATGTCCCCGCCTCCCTCACGGGTGATTGACAGCACTGGCTTGTCTGTAAAGAGCACGGTCTGCAGAGAAAGGTCATGCAAGTCATCGCTGTCTATCACCAGCGAGGGAGGCCAGTCATGTAAAACCAGCCGGCGGAGCGGCGCACGGTCTTGGTCACAGCCGGGGTGCACCAAGTATCCTAATCAGCATATTTGATTACAACGTAGTTTCTGTATAAGAGGTCGCAATTAGGCCTTTACGGGATTGACTCTTATAAGGGCTGTATCCCTACAAGGCTGTGTGCTTAATGTATACTCAGATTTATCTCTCTGGCCAAGATCTCGCCTCTCTGCTGTCCAGAATCCCCAGAGCATCTATCAGCCATACCCTCCATCTCCTCTCGCTTTCTAAACTCAGTGTGGACAAAACTGAAATCATCATTTTCCTCCATCTCCCCTAACCCCCCATACCTGATCTATCTATCACAATGACACCAGCATTTATGCAGTACCTGAAGTCCGCTGCCTCGTAGTAACCCTCAACTCTGCCCTGTCCTTCAAACAGCACATCCAAACTCTTGCCGCCTCCAGCTCAAAAATATTTCCAGGATCCGTCCTTTCCTTAACATGGAATCTACTGAAATGTCAGTGCATACCCTCATCCTCTCCTGCCTCGATTACTGCAACACCCTCCTCTGTGGCCTCCATGCTAACACCCTCGCACCTCTCCAGTCTATCTTTCACTCTGCTGCCCGACTTTAATCAACCCCTCTCCTTGCTACTCTCCTTACTTCCCTTCACAATTCCCTTCATTGGCTCCCAATCCCCAAGTTTCCAGTTCATATTAACACTGCCCTACAAAGCCATCCATAATCGTCTCCACCGTATATTTCCGAACTAATCTCCTGATATCTTCCAACATGCGATTTCATTCTCTCCTCCACGGTACGTTCCTCACCCAATCTCCTCCATAACTTCTCCTGAGTATCCCCCATTCTCTGCCCCAACACGTCCGATTATCCTCCACACTCAGATCTTTCAGGCAGAACTTGAAACCTCATCTCTTCAAGAAAGCTTGCAGCCTGCAATGACCCCAGTGCCTCCTCACCACCACTGAAGCTGCTGCAACGCCCCAGCCTCCTGTCCCCTTCCCCATTATCCTGCAGAATGTATGGCTGCTAGGGTTGGGTCCTCTCCCCTCTGAGGTGTCTTCTTTGTAATTTCTACTTGTGTTTTTCATGTAACCCTTCTGTTGTACAGCACCATGGAATCGGTGCTCTAGTAATAAATATTATTGTCCTTTTCTCAAACAATGGCAAATGTAATTTTGCCTAAATGGTAGCACGTTTAGGCCACACACGATGCTCACAGGAGCACGAGCTTTATACAGCCTGCCCTAGTCATTTTAAAACACCTCTCCTCTGGTCACATGGAGAAATGACCGTACCCCTGGTTCTGTACTTTAAGTAAAATTGGACATCACATGCCAACACCTCAAACAGTGTCTACACAAACCATCAGAAGGGGTTTGCTCAACATCTGGTTATGAGCTAGACGTCCCACTACAGATGCCCATTGACCTCAAGCCACTCTTCTCATAGGCTCTCATTGTGCTGAGGGAAGCAGCAATGGGGACTGGAATGGAGGAATAATCCCTTCAGAGAGGAGTCCTGCTTTTGTCTTGATACAATGCTAGCCGAAGATTGGTCTGAAGACCACATGGGCATAGCCATGAGGATGAAACGTTGCTCCGGTCCTACTCCCTTTGCTTATAGTTTGGGGTGGCTTAATGGCCGGCAGCCGGATTCCTCTAGTCTTCAGTCTAGGTTTAGTTGAGGACCCTCAGACGACCATTAATGACCTCACTGATGGCAGTCATGGTATGTAAGTGCGGGGATTTCTGCACGGGGCTCATACTCTCTATAAATCGAGATGTTTTGAGACTTATTTCCATTTTTCATTTCCCCATCATTACCATGTTTGTTCATCCTGTGTAGTTAGTTCATTACTGAATTACAGATTGTTTATAAATGGTTTGAGACCGATCTGATAACCAGTTCACATAACACCTGGCAATAAACAAGTGAATTATTGTCATCATAAGCGGAGGGGATCTCGTCCAAAGCCTGGGAAAGCACCAGATCAGATTCCTTGCAGCTTTCCTGTAGGTCTGTCTACAGTAATTTACGTCTTCCATGAAATCGACTTATCTGCCTCTTCTTCCTGCAGGCCTTCCTGAGGATTTCAGCAGTAAAGACTTCAAACCTCCCTCTGAGCCTCCCTGCATCATCGAAACCCTCTGCTGCCTCCACCAAGGCTTACTTCTAGAAGTCAAAGGCATTAAAGAACACTTCTGGAAGCCGTACATCCATAGGCTGTTTGATAAAAAGGTACCAGTGACAACTTGTAGTGTTTGGAAACAAAATATCACACGCTGATTTATTTTATGATAGAGATTAAAAGCGAGCTGGCGCCACGGCAAAATATAACCGGGGTCTGACCATGGTGGCTAATGTACAGGTGTTGTTTCCTGAAACATTAGGAAGTTAGAGTCTAAATAAAACCCCAGTGGCCGATGTGAAAATTGCAAGATTTCTAGCTTTTATTTTGGGCAACAAATAATTATATAAAATATAAAATAATACATGTAACAGAAAAAAATCTGATTGAAACAATGGGTCACTTTTTGATTGTAGCTTGACTTTAATGTCTGAACTTCAGTATTAACAGAGATGAGGACAGGAATAAGACTGTGTGTTTGATCCTGCAGGTCCTCAAAGGAAAATCTGAATCGCTTACAGGATTTTTGGACCCAGGAAATTTTGCAGACAGTTTGTAAGTTTCATTTCTTCTTCCATGTGGTCTTCAGTAGTCACCGTGTCAGTCAGTACATGTAATCATCTACAGAAAAGCCATCAAAAAGACCTACGAGGTGTTTGTCCTGTCTGCTGGTCACCTGGACGAGCGCGTCTTCCTGGAAGATGCGGAGGAAGAGATCGGAAGCGTAGGCCACTATCTGAATCCTGAGCTGGGAGCGGAGTCCTCCGAGAGGGCGCAGGTGTCCTACCATTTACAGAAGCACTTCGACAGGGTAAATATGGCGGCAAATGGGCGAGGTGGAGGCTTCCTAGACGTGACATAAGGGAGTGTATGCTATTCACATAGTGGGGAACTAAAAACTGAATGTGGGGTCTATCATATTACATAGATCCTATAGGGGTGTCAGTCTGGAGATGACTTCCTCCAGTGGAACCATAGAGCCGCCGTCCCTCCTTTCCCTGACTGCTGTAGTAAGGACATGTATGGAAGAGCCACCGTCCCTCCTTTCCCTGACTGCTGTAGTAAGGACATGTATGGAAGAGCCACCGTCCCTCCTTTCCCTGACTGCTGTAGTAAGGACATGTATGGAAGAGCCACCGTCCCTCCTTTCCCTGACGGCTGTAGTAAGGACATGCGTGGAAGAGCTGCCACCCCATACTACTCAAGCTTGTCTAATTGCAGCCTCCTAATAATTCAGACATCTTGTAAGTCTGACGTTTAATTCTGGCAAGGAAATGAAAGGTAAACTGCAAACTTACGGAACACTTTGCAGATATCGTCTGTGAGTGGCATAATATCTTTCTGTGTAATGTTGTTGTTTTTTTTTTCTCTATAGCACATGACGTAAGGTGCAGGCTTCCTCGGTTCACTCCTTTTCTCCTTCCCTGCAGATGAAATCGTTGCGGATATCGACTCCCCTTACCAGTCTGAAGTACGTGAAGGAGAGCGCATCATTCCAGTCGCCTGTCTCCAGCGCCACATACAGCCTCAGTCGCCTCTTTACCATTCTATCTGGTCTGAAAGCCGCCCCCAGTGAGAAGCTGCAGCAGATGCTAAGGTTAGGCTTCAGGTTACATATAGATATGGGAGTGCCCTCCGTTCTGCAGGAGCTGATGTTTGATCAGATATAGTAATTGAGGTGCTCGGTGCCCCCTGGATGTGGCCAACAGGCTCAGTGCACTAGTCTACCACTGCTACCTCCCTCACTGGTGATTGACGGTACCGTCTTGTGTAGAGTAAGCAGTGTCTGCGGAGAGTGCCCAGGAAAGCCAGCACGGACAGTCACCAGTGAGGGAGGAGGAGACATGCAAATCAGTGGGCGGAGCGGTGCACTGAGCCTTTAGGCCACACCCAGGGTGCACCAAACGCCCTAATTAGCAAATTTAGTTAAACTTCAAATTAAGTGATTAGAATATCGAAGATGCCATTTTTTTTTTATATAGGGTCTGTATTCCCTACAACAGGGTACTTCAACTCCAGTCCTCAAGGCCCACCAACAGGTCATGTTTTCAGGATTTCCTTAGTATTGCTCAGGTGATAATTGCTTCACCTGTACAATACAAAGGAAATCCTGAAAACATGATCTGTTGGTGGGCCTTGAGGACTGGAGTTGGGGAACCCTGCCGTACAAGGCTTTGTGCTTAGATTATACCATGAGTCTGGGCTGGCAGACCCCTTTAATACAAAAATCTTTAGAAAACCCTGCTCTTGCTGTTCCCATTCTTCACATCAAGTTAAAACCACTTTCTCTAGTCACCTTCCATGACCACCATATCGGAGGATGTCTCCCCGCCCTAATGGGGGACAGGAAATGAACAAGAGGTTAAATAACCCTCCCCGTCCTACTACCTCCAGTGTTTTTCCTGTCCCCTATGGGGCATGAAGAGGTCCGGATAGTGCTGCCGTGGCCGGCGACTGGACGCACTACACCGAATACCTGGAAGCCAGACGGTCGGGGGCTCCGCTCTCCTCCTTGTCACAGGCCGCTCCCGTCTCTGCTGCGGCGCTACTCGGGACCTCCACCCGCCTCTCCTGCGCCCCCCCCTCCCGCGCGGGGTAAAGCGAGGTGGCGGCGTGCAGCTGGGGTCCTCGGTGAGCTCCCCGGCGTCCTCCTCCCCACAGCGGCGGGCGCACCCACGCACCAGAAGTGACGCGGCGCCGAACTTCCGGTTGATCATTCCAGCATGGCAGCTGCTGATAGAGGCTGGCGGGGTCTCGGGCCCGAGCTGAAACACACACACACACACACACACACACACACACACACGTCGTCCAAGGTGAACCGAGACCAAGGGGGCGGAGCCAGCGACCCCAGAAGGGGCAGGGGAACAGGACGGCCGCTGACAGCTGCGGAATCAGCCGCAAAGAACGGTGATCGAGATTACCCCCACCTGTGGACCAGGGGAGGAGGAGCACAGAACTCGCTGATGGACCTCGGTTATTAAAACCCTGGTCTGGGGGTGTCCAGGTAAGGCCATTTCTGCACTGGTGACTGTGACAGACTGACCATGTATGGCGATAAGCCCTCACCATCTGCTTCTGCGGAGCCCAGCGTTCACCCTCCTACTGTAAGTAGCGGGGTGGGTCCCCCCTTTATTCTGTCCGAATGGTCTCTGAGGTGACTTAGTATGCCTTCCCTCTCTGTTTTAGGGAGACAAGGCCCCTGACCCTATAAAGAAACCAAGCCGCAAGTGCGTGTGTGGTACCAAACTTTCCTCGATATATAGGAAGAAGCTGTCAGCCTTGCACAGATGACGTAATACGTGCAGAGCAGCCCTCCCTACTGGACAGTATAAAAATCCTCATCAAACATGAAGTCCAGACTTCTATGATGACTGTTGCCCAGACCCCGACACCACAGCCCCCTCCTGCTAGGAAAAGGAAAGCGGCCCCTGTGGAATCTGACTCGGGCGAGATTGATACCCCTAACTCAGAGGATGCATGGGAAGATGAGAGTTCCACTTCCGCCCCCAAACCCGATAACAAGAAATATTACTTCTCGTCTGAGGACATGGGGGATTTAGTTAGTATGGTAAGGGGCACTATGGGATTGGAGGAGGTGGAAGTGGAATGCTCTATTCAGGATGAAATGTTTGGGGGACTAAAGCTCAAAGACCAAAAGGGGTTTCCCATTCACGAAAACATCCGAAACCTGGTTATGCAGGAATGGGCCCTCCCCGAGAAAGGGCTTAGTGTTCCCTCAGACCTGAGAAATCTGTTTCCCCTAGAGGGAGATTGCTCCCTATGAGAGGTCCCTAAGTGGACGTGCAGGTGTCCAGGGTGACTAAAAGAACGGCTCTTCCATTCGAAGATTTGTCTCAGCTCAAGGATCCCATGGATCGGAAAACAGAGAGCCTACTCAGGAAATCCTGGGATGCCTCAACAACCCTGCTCAAGGCCAATATAGCCTCTACGTGTGTAGCAAGGTCCCTATTTCGCTGGCTGGGTACACTGGAAGACCACCTCACTCAGGGAACCTCCAGGGAAGAAATCCTTGACTCTCTTCCACTATTACAAAAAGCAACAGGGTTCCTAGCCGAAGCTTCCGTGGAATCCATACGGATAGCAGCAAAGTCTGCGGTCCTCTCCAACTCAGCCAGAAGAACACTGTGGCTGAAATCCTGGGGAGGAGACTTTACGTCAAAAACAAAACCCTGTATGATTCCCTTCCAGGGGAATTATGTGTTTGGCCCAGCTCTGGATGACATCCTAGAGAAAGCCACGGATAAAAAGAAGTCGCTTCCAGAACAAAGGAAACACAGGAAACAATTTTTTTCATCCCCCCCCCCCCCCCCCCTGTGACCAGCCCTCCCAGAGACATTTCAAAGGGAAGGGCAAAACGGGCCGGTGGAGTTATCCGAAAGGAGGTATGGGCAGAAATATTCTGGCCCCCCCAACAACAGCAAAACCCTACTGACAAACAATGATAGTATTCCGGTCGGGGGCCGACTCTCGAATTTCATAGATCAATGGCAGTCAATAACCTCAAACCATTGGGTTCATCGCACCATTCACGACGGACTGAGATTGGAATTCGAGAGTCCTCCCCCTCAGTGCCTGAGAATAGCCTCTCTACAGGCGCACCTCCAAAGATCCTTTCTGTCAGACATAAAGATACTTATGCACGCAAGAGCGATCTCCACAGTGCCACAACAGGAGGTAGGCAGAGGCCACTACTCTCGTCTCTTCGTAGTCGTAAAACCCTCTGGGAAGCACAGAGTTATTATAAACTTAAAGCCCTTAAACCAGGTGGTGAAGTACGGGCGATTCAAGATGGAGTCGATCAAGACAGCCATCCCCCCTCATAGGACAAGATTGGGTGATGGCTACATTAGACCTGAGGGACGCTTACTACCACGTCCCGATTCATCCAGACCACAGGAGACTCCTCAGGTTTGCAGTATCCCAGTGGTCCCAGGTCAACCATTACCAATTCAATGTCCTGCCGTTTGGGGTGTCATCAGCCTCTCGTGTATTTACCAAGGTGATGGCAGAGGCAATGATCTTCATTTGCCAGCAGGGGATCTGCATTGACCCATACCTAGACAACCTTCTAATAATAGCTCCATCCATATTTCGCCTGAACCAGGACGTAGAGAAATCTCTGGAGATCTTGCAATCCTTGGGTTCGATCCCCAACCTGGAGAAATCAGACCTTCATCCCTCAACAAGGAAAAAGTTCTTGGGGATACTCCTGGACTCGGGAAAGCAAACATCCTTTCCACCCAGGGAACGACAACTCAACCTGATTCAGAGAGTCTCCAAGTTCAGGGCCCAGAGAGCACCAACCCTGAGAGACACAATGTCCATGCTAGATTCGCTTACAGCATGTATCCAATCTGTCTCCTGGGCCCAAGCCCATACTCGGATCCTTCAGTCCTACGTACTCCGGTGTTCAAGGAAACACCAGAATATACTGACCAGGAGAAGCCCTCTTCCCGGTCATGTGAAGGTGTCTCTTCTATGGTGGCTGAGCCACCAGAATCTCCAGCAGGGGGTCAGCTGGGACCAGCTTCCCCTGAAAATTATCACCACAGATGCCAGTCAGAGAGGCTGGGTCGCTATAGTGGAGAAATCGCACTTCCAGGGGATATGGGCCCCAGATGTCAGAACCAGCTCCTCAAATGTGAGAGAACTAAGAGCGGTAGAGGAAGCGCTAAAGGCAGCATCAACCCTTGTCCAAAATCATCATGTACGTGTCTACTCAGACAATATGACTACAGTGTCCTACATACGTTGCCATTGAGGCACGAAATTTTCCAACCTAAAATTCGTGGCTACAAGAATCTTTTCTTGGGCAGAGAAATATCTACTGTCCATATCAGCAGTGCATCTAAGGGCGTTGGACAGCATGGAGGCAGACTTCCTCAGCAGGAAGGATGTCCATCCCGGGGAATGGAGCCTAGATCAGACAGTCTTTTTGTCTCTGGTCTCAAGATGGGGATATCCCGAGGTAGACCTTTTTGCCAGCGGTCAAAATGCAAAGGTAGAAACCTTTTTCTCCCTCAGCCCCACCGACGGAGCGTGGAAAGTGGATGCCTTCTCCCATCCGTGGCACTTCGATCTAGCCTACGCTTTCCCTCTGATTCCCATGATAGCGAGAACGCTACAGAAGATACGAGCAGAGCAAGTCACTACAATACTACTACTGGCTCCCTTGTGGCAGGGAGAGGCTGGTATGGAGCCCTACGAAACATGGCACAGGAAGGTTCAATACTTCTGCCCCAGAGAACCAATCTTCTTCACCAGGGTCCTCTGCTGCACCCAGACCCACGCAAAATGAACCTGGCGGCCTGGCTACTGAAGCCAGAATTCTAAAGGCTAAAGGCCTATCTGAAAAAGTAATCCAAACCCTACAAAAGAGTAGGAAACCAGTGACGAACGCCATTTATGGGAAGGTCTGGAAGAAGTTCTCATCTTGGTGCTCCCCAAATTCTCCAGATCCCTTCCATCCTAATATTGCACAGATCTTAGAATTTCTTCAGGACGGTCTAGATCTGGCACTCACTCCTAGTACCTTTTAAAGGTGCAAGTGTCAGCCCTTAGCTCATTCTACAACTAGGACCTGGCAAGCCATCGATGGATCAAACGATTCATAACCTCAATGTCTAGGATTCGTCCCAGACTCCGTAGCCAGATCCTCCCCCTGGGACTTGAACCTAGTTCTCAGGGGCTTGACCAATGAGCCATTTGAACCACTGTGTTCCACAACTCTGAAAAACTTAACACTAAAAACCGTGTTCCTGGTAGCAATTACTACCTAAGATGCATAGGAGAATTGCAGGCCCTTTCAAAACAGGAGCCATATTTAAACCATCATGAAGGATAGCATCATCCTGAGATTAGATCCCTCCTTTATGCCTAAGGTAGTCTCAAACTTTCACAGATTCCAGGATATTATATTGCCTTCCTTCTGCCCAAACCCCTCCAACTCGAAAGAAGAAGTGTTTCACACCCTCGATGTCCGCAGAGTAGTTCTCTTCTATATCCAGCAGACGGCGAGTTGGATGATTGACCAGAATTTATTCATTCAGATTTCAGGTCGAAATAAAGGCAAAAAGGCGGCAAAAAATACAATCGCGAATTGGATTAAGCAAGCGATCAACCTCGCCTACTCTTCACAGAACGAGCCCACTCTACTTGTTCAGTAGCAACATCGTGGGCAGAAAGAGGGAACGCATCTTCAGAGTAGATATGCAGAGCCGCCACCTGGTCGTTTGTCCACACATTCACCAGACATTATAGGCTAAATTTCAACAGGGATTTAACATTTGACAGGCTGTTGTCCCTCCCTAAGAAATTAGTTGTTGGTATTTCTCCGATATGGCTGTCGTGGAAGGTGACTAGAGAAAATAGAATTAGTCTTACCGGTAATTCGGTTTCTAGGAAACTTCCACGACAGCACTAATTTCCCTCCCTATCTGATATTCTACTGGATGATACCTGCACTTTGGTGGTAACTATACATGCTAGTGTGTACAGAAAAAACACTGGAGGTAGTAGGAAGGGGAGGGTTATTTAACCTCTTGTGCATTTCCTGTCCCCCATTAGGGTGGGGAGACATCCTCCGATATGGCTGTCGTGGAAGGTTCCTAGAAACTGAATTACCGGTAAGATTAATTCTATTTTTTTTTTTTGTGCACATGCCCGTCTAATAATTTCAGGAACTGTGCTGATGATGATGCTCTGTAATTTGCCATCCACTATTTAGTTCCTATTTATTAGCAATCTGCCAGCATTATAAGACCCGGGACCTCCTTTTCCTCACTTTTCAGAAGGCAATGCACCTGTTGTAATTCAATGGTTTGCCTACACTGAATAAACTGAGAGACAAAAACTCACCATCACTGTCATGATCTGACTCTGCTGCTGGATAAGGATTACACTTGACAACAGGCAGGGAACAGCAGGTTAGACAAAAGGGAGACTCCTGGTGACAGCACTGTGGGGTGGTTGTTTAATCGGTAAGACAACAGCATTTTTAAATAAGGATTTTCATATTTGGTCAAATTGTCTGAAATTCATTAACTATAAGGTAAAGAGTCAGGAGGAAATGGCCATATTCATAGTGTTTCCATGTGTATTGCAGTGCCTGTTCCAGAAACCCTACACAAACCATTACGAAGTGCCTGAAAGAAATGTTTGACGTGTTTTATGAACACACACTGTCGCAAGGTGGGGAGAGCCAGCACTGCAGAGGTAAGGAAACTGTAGATAGGAATTTTGTTTCTGACACTGGGCCAACGCCTCAGAGAGGGAACTTGTTACAGGGAACCTGTCATCAGGATAGTAGCCCGCTAACTAACGGCACATGTCTCTGTGACCTGCCTTCACTTCCTGAGCAGTTGCCATCATTGCTTTCTCATTGGGAGTTGCAGGGCATCAATAGAAGCCCCATTTACAGGAGGAAACAGCCCCCTGCTGTGCCTAAAATCACTTCCAAAGCTGATCTGAGGGTGCTAGGACCCAGAAGTTCTGCTTTATGTAGCAGACACCTAGTGATCATATGCACACCAGGTTCTACAGATGCATCATTGTAACCAGCATAAGGGAAGACAGAAGCGGGTATAAACCGTACTTGTCTTCCCAGGAGCAGCGGCTTTGTCTGACCGCTGGAGAGCCAACTTGCTGCCGCTGCATGGCAGAAACCTTAACTCTGCGTCAGGGGTAAAGTCCAGGACCAAGCCTAATAAATGTATGAGCTAAGTCATTATCAGGTTAATCTTCTCATGCTGTTTTCAGCCTTGATATCTGGAAGAAAGTATTACACTGTGAAGTGCTGAGTCGTTTCAGTGGTTGCCCTAATGCCTTTTTTAGTTCAACACAGAACACAATAGTTTATTGTTCCAAATTGGAGCTAATATATTTATATTTTGCAGATGTATTTAGCTCTAAATAGGGTAGAAACTGGAAAAACTATTTGTGATTGAAAAAAAAAAAAAAAAAATATATATATATATATATATATATATATATATATATATGTGTGTGTGTGTGTATATATATATATATATGTGTGTGTGTGTGTGTATATATATATATATATTTCTTTATTTTCAAATAGTACATATTAACACAGTGACCAAAATTGCTTGAAATCTTAGATGTTGTTATATCACGTTGTCACCAAAAACAACAAGAACAGAAAAGCAAGATAACAGACTAGTACCTAGACATATTAAATTCATCATAGAATCATAGAATCGTAGAGTTGGAAGGGACCTCCTGGGCCATCTGGTCCAACCCCCTGCTCAAAGCAGGATTCGCGAAATCATCCCAGTCAGATGTCCATCATGCATTGGACTGGTTCAGGCTGGAATATCTGAAGTGTGGGGAGGGATTGAATAAGGGTCTGATATGTATTAGTTTACAACATATTTGGGAGTTTTTTGTCCATGGGCTATACAGTGGTGAGGGATCAGTAGCCATATGAAATGGCTGTCGTGAAAACGGCTTTGGAATCCACCCAGGTTGTGGCTCCAGTTACCCAAAGTTTCCATCCCTTTAAGAAACTATGGATGGATCCAGGGGTGAAGCATTCCTTGCGAAACGCGCGTCGAGTGCGGTGGGACCCCTCTATACACTTTGTGACTTGGGAATGTTGTGGGAAATTTTTATCTTATGTACTTTGTCTTCACGTGTGTGTGTGTGTGTGTGTGTGTGTGTGTACACTGACTTTTGTGTATAGAAATACAAGAAGTAGAAGGGGCTATTAGAGGCATGGTCTGGTTACTGTCACGGTCTGGACTTCGGTTGTCTGTGTCTCCCTTGTCCACTAGGTGGCACTGAGCACAGGTGTAGGCACATACAATGGGGAATCTGTGCCATTAGCCAGTAATGTGCACTTTACAGGAAGTGGGGGGTTTATGACTAATTTCTGCTGAATAAGTCCGTACTGGGTAGCAGCTTCTCTCTCCCTGGGAGGACATTGTACAGCACACAATGGGTCTGCTACACAGGGTCTGCCCTGTGATGGAGAACGGTTACAGAGGCCAGAGATTAGTGGAAAAGGTTCGTTCACACTGGCTTATAACTCGTGCTATTTTTTATTTTCTTATGCCAATTCAGCATGAGAGAAAAATCACAGCATGCTGCGGGTGTGTCCAATTGTCGGGTCACGAGCATACAAGTCTATGGGTGTGAATGAAACATCAGACTGTACTTGGATGTCATCCGAGTGCAGTCTGATGTACGCGCACAGAGACAATGGAGAAATTTAAGTTCTCAGTCTTCTCCGCACTTGTACTGAGATTCTCTTATGCGAGGGAATGGGACCACCATAAGATGGCACTCAGATCAGACTGACAGATTTTGAGCCAAGTGTCATTAGCATAATCGGCCCGATTATCTGGCATGAGACCACATACGACAGTGTGAACGAGCCCTAACAGCTGGGCTCAGAACCTGAAGAATAAATGTCAACTGGTGACCTACCGCAAACCTTTCCAGAATGCTTGCCTTTTGGGATTGTCAGCAGAAGGAATATTTATGACCTCTCCTCAGGATAGGTCCTAGGATGTTGACCGCTGGAACCTCCGCACTTAGTATGGAGCATTACAGTGAACTCGTGCTTAAAGGGATTGCCCAGGATTAAAAAACATGGTTCCTTTCTTCACACAGGTTGTGTTTAATGCTGTCAAAGTAAATGGTGCAATACCACAGCCAACCAGCAGTCAGGTGTGGTGCTGTTTTTTTTTTTTTTTGCAAGAAATCAGCTGTTTTTCCTAATCCTGAATATTCCTTTCAGCCACTGTAATGTGCAAACCAATGAGTTTTTGGTAGGAAGACATGATGACCCGGGACCCTCCATACTGATTAAACATGCATCATGTATGGAACCATGCAGAAGATGATCTGTTACAGGGCTAATATATTGTAGGGTTTTATTTTAGTATTTGACATGCATACAGTGGCTTACGAAAGTATTCACCCCCTTTGGTGTTTAGCTCCCTCACGACCTAGGATATCACTCTCCTTTTGAGGGTTTGCATCGGTTCATGTAAAGAACATGCCTACCACTGTGAACACTTGGTTTTCTTCTTATTGTGAAGCAAACCACAAATAAGACAAAATATCTGAAGACTTCAGTGTACATAACTATTCACCCCCTAAAGTCAGTACTTTGTAGAGCCTCCTTTTGCAGCAATTACAGCTGCAAGTCGCTTTGGATAACTCTCTATGAGCTTTCCACATCTTACCACTGGAATTTTTACCCATTCCTCAAGGCAAAACTGCTCCAGCTCCTTCAGGTTAGATGGCTTCCTCTGGGGAACAGCGATCTTCATGTCTGGCCACAGATTCTCCATTGGATTAAGGCCTGGTCTTTGACTGGTCCACTCCACCTGGTCTTTGACTAGTCCACTCCAAAACATTTACATGTTTCCCCTTAAACCACTCAAGTGTTGCTTTAGCAGTATGCTTTGGGTCATTGTCTTGTTGGAAGATGATCCTCTGCAGTCTCAGATCACCGACAGACTGAATCAGGTTTT
This sequence comes from Dendrobates tinctorius, assembly GCF_039654945.1. Taxonomy (NCBI): domain Eukaryota; kingdom Metazoa; phylum Chordata; class Amphibia; order Anura; family Dendrobatidae; genus Dendrobates; species Dendrobates tinctorius. Next base: position 10,608,049 of record NW_027361715.1, read on the forward strand.
GTTCAAGAATATCCCTGTATTTCACACCATCCATTTTCCCCTCGACTCCCTGCTGTTGAAAAACATCCCCACAGCATGATGCTTCTACCACCATGTTTCACTGTGGGCGTATGTACAGATAAAAATAAGTAAAAATCCAAGGAGGGGGGGGACTTTTGCAAGTCACTGTATTTCTGTAACGAGGTTGTCTAACCTTCATGCCTTCAGGGGTGGCACTCGCCTGATGGAGCGGTCACTACATTGCTGTACTGCACATACATCTGATGCAGCAAGCAGAGGCAGGGGCTTTGCTTTGCCAGACGCAGTAATCCTGCTGGCTCAGAAAGCTCTATATCCAAAAGCTTGTAAGCACGGAGCCCTGTGCCTAGGAGACTGGGCCACCGCTGGTGCAGAGGTGGCCGGCAACCATGACAACACATTGTACGCAATAGAATTCTCCATGAATGGTGGAATTTATTAATAAGTGGAATTGTTTCTAGAAATACTTTGCAATTTTACTCAGAATTTGCACCGACCCCCTCCCCTTTTTTTTTTTTTTTTTTTTTTTCCAGCCAATAATGTCCATCATAGTTTTAATATAAACTTCAATTATTTTCCAGACATTGCAAAGAAATATTTCCGTCTGGCAGAGGCGCTGTACTATAAGGTTGTGGAGTCTGTTGTCGAGCGGGAGAAGAAACGTCTGGGCGATGTGGATCTGTCTGTAAGTGGAAACCTTCAGTCTTCAATTTATTATTCCTGGAAGGAGAAAATCAAAAGAAAAAAGATAATGGCGGCTTCTCCGAGCACAGTTACAAGACCCCGTTAGGCCTTGGGATAAGTCATCCGTTTCCAGTCAGCGTTCAGCGGACAGCTGGTCTCTAGACAGCTTCTCTTGGAAGAAGGATTGCTGCCTCCAGTAGGTGGCACTACAGGCCATGTTATACTCTTATGAGGCCATACTTTTTCCCACGGAGCATTGCATGGCCTGTTAATCTCTCCACACCAGCTTGGAGGTCTTTTTAAAGTGAAACTTTACCCCTAAACCTTTCATTGCCAACCTCTCTCCTACTTTGTACTGATGAGGGGCAAAGACCCTGAAATGGGTGTCAAAAAAGGAGATCTATTCTTTGTGAAGAGGATACTGGTTTGGCTTTGTGTCATCAAGACCCCCCATTGCACTTTAGTTAGTCCACTTTAGTTAGTCCAGCAGCTCTCCTGTCCGACTCTCTCCCACACCGGAGCTCTCGCTCTGCGAAGTATTCTGAGAGCTGCTGCCAGACCTCTCTGCTGGGGCTCCTGTGCGGGAGAACAGAGAGATCAGCAGTCTTAAGTTGTACATGGCGGATGTTGAAGTCAGAGGCCCCCATTCAGATGAAGCTGTCTGCCGAATCTATCGCTTTCAGCGGGTTCAGCCGACATTAATCTAATGTGTAGATTGGGCTTATGTTTTGTGGCCAGCATCTTTAAAGGGACATTAATAATTAGATTCTGAATGGGTTAATATTACTGTCATCTGTAGTTTGTGATTAGTCAAGTATCAGCGAACGCTGTGTAGTTTAGTCGTAGAAGTGTTTTATCTACCTGGATATTCGGCAGCTCAGTGGTATTGGCGCTGTATAAGCAAGGAAAATCACTAAAATTGTAGTTTTGCATTTCATCATGATCAATCATTCCTGATCTGTTGCAGAACATCCTGGAGCAGGAAATCTTCCATAAATCGCTGATCGCCTGCTGCCTGGAGGTGATCATCTTTTCATACAAGCCTCCCGGCACGTTCCCACGGGTAATAGTCATGTTTGACCTGGCACCCTACCATTTTTACAAGGTATGTATAGAAGATGAATGATTAGTGTCACTCCGGTGTGTAACCTTGAGGGTGCAGGACTGATCTCTGACCATGCGGAACGAACCCTCGTCTGTGACCCCCCCCCCCCCACACACACACACACACACACACACACACACACACCCTGCTCACATACAGTACGCCCCCTCTATATAGTGAAGGGCTGCAGTTTGTTCTAAAAAGGCAAACTGTACTTTACTTCACTTCCCCTCCCCAGGTCCAGCGCTGAGTTTCTGCCTGCGCAGTGTTGGGAATTGTCTGCAGCGCTAACATTGTCTGCAGCACTGCTGACGTAATCAGAGAGCTCACCTGGTCATGCTGTTAACTTGGGCAGAGACACTCAGTTCATTTAATGGCTGCAGTGCTGGCAATGGGACATCACTACTGCAGACAATCAGTCACTGGGAGCAGCAGTAGAAAATTCAGTTCTTGACCTGGGGAGAAGGAGTAAAGAACAAGTTGTTTGCTTAAAACAAACTGGGCCAAGTGTTTTCCGAATCTGAGAGAGCCTGTTTAAGGAGTGATATGTGCAGGATCTCTGAGAACCTAGATTTTTAGTAAAGAAACATGGTTTTGATGTCTCTGTCTGTCAGTTTAGATGTAACCTATTGTTTGTCTCACAGGTAATTGAGCTTGTTATCAAGGCAGAAGATGGTTTATGTCGAGAAGTCGTAAAACACCTGAATCAGATCGAAGAGCAGATTCTGGAGAGTATGGCGTGGACTCCGGACTCTCCTCTGTGGGACAAGATTAAAGACAATGATGGAAAAGTTCCTCTCTGTGAAGAGGTGCGAGAACTTGGAGCTGTAATAAAACTTATCCAGTTCTGTACAGTGGGAGCAGATAAATGGCACAGGCTCAGGAGCTGAGCCTTCTTCATTCCCAGCAGATGAAGGCTGTGTTATTCAGCCATCATCTGCCTCTAACATCTGGACTGTTAAATGCCGCTGTTATTCTCCGGCTGCTTCATTAACCGTGCACAGTACAGGGGGTACACCATTCTAAGCTCCCTTGACACAAAACACAATGTTTCGATAGGTTGAAGACATCTGTGGCTGTCACGACAGAGACCCTATGACTCGGGTGATCATGAGAGAGACCATAATTTGTGCTGTATACAGCAATGCTATAGTATGGCAGAATATAGTACAATCACAGATTTCAGTCTCCTAAGGGTCAAAATACAATAGAGAGTACAAAAAAGTATTGGAGATTAAAGAAACTAACGGTTAGAATCCACTCCTCTTCCCATTTTAAAAATAAAGGTCCTAACAATAAATGTACACATGTGGTACCTCCACATGCATAAAGTCCGGTCAGAATATTAAATTAATTTATTAACCCAATCGGTAAAAACTGTAATGAGAAAAAAACGAAACCCCAAAAAACAATTGCAGATTTGCTTTTTTTTCTTTTACAATTTCACTACTCTTTGGAATTTTTTTTTTCCCTTTTTCAGTACATTCTATAATAAAATAAATGTAATTCAAAAAGTGTTACTTGACCCTCAAAAAAAAAAGCAAAGAAAACAAAACAAGCCCCCACATCATGAATCTGTCTCTGCCTCTTTTGTCCAGGTAATGCACCCCCATCATTTTGAAGGAGCTGTTTGTAGCGGCATACCGGGATCATCCGCTCCTCTTAGCTCAAGACGAGTCAATGAGATCCGAACAGATGCATCCGGTTTGGGAAAAAGTGCGTGAGGTTTACATCAAACTGTTCATTACCTAATCGGAAGGATTCTTGCAGATCATAAAATCTATGTCCTTTTATACCTACAGACCTTTCTTCTTCTTCGCCTACCTTATTTGACCGATATAGTTCGCCCATAGCTGGCACGGCGTGCCGCCGTCTCTTCATTGACGCCGATAGTCCATCTGACGATGGTAGTCCAGCACAAGCCTCTCCGCACTCCACTGCTGAGTCTACTCCGTCTCCTGTTCCTGGGCAGACCCTGGTAACAATGGCCACTGCCACAGTAACGGCAAATAATGGGCAAACCCTCACTATCCCGGTACAAGGTGAGACCTACAGAAGGTCATATATCTCATAGAAGACAAGTGGTTTCTGGTGGTGATCGTCTCCTTTTTGTTATCCTGCTGCCAGGTATTGCTAATGAGAATGGTGGGATCACGTTTTTCCCAGTACAAGTCAGTATGAGTGGACAGGCTCGTAGTGTGTCAACGTCCATTCAGCCTCTCACCGCCCAGGCTCTCGCTGGCCCGATGACCACACAACAGATGCAGGGTGCAGGACAAGTAACGACCCCTCCGGTCCCAGCTTCTCCAGGACAACAGAATGTCAGCAGCAAACTGAAGAAAGTCGGGTCGCTGGCTCTCTTCTGTAGAAGGGTACGAGCCCAAAAAATTCCCTTAAATTTTGGACCAATTACATTTTTTTTCTCCGCTTTCTATCTCCATTCTTGATTGTTGGTTTCATAAACTTGGGATGTAAATCTTCCTAATAAATTGTGGAAAAATTGGCCCACTATCTATTGTGTAGGGTGGTGTTCTGACACTCCAACAAAGGCAGATATTGGGGTGGGGCAAGGGGAAATATTGGGCTGGTTGAAGACCAGCTATTCTTCCTATTTGAGTGTACATGAGAATATATCCTACACAGGTAGGTCTGGCTTTTCATGATTTAAGCTTTCAACCACTGTCTAAAATGTATGGCTCCTAAAGGAGTGTTCACACTCTGTGTCCCTTTATTCCCAGGTTTACCATTTAGCCAGTGTTCGCCTCCGAGATCTCTGCCACAAGCTAGAGATTTCTGATGACCTTCGGAAAAAGATCTGGACTTGCTTTGAGTTTTCCCTTGTCCATTGTTCAGACCTGATGAAGGGCCGACATCTGGACCAGCTTTTGATGTGTGCTGTGTATGTGATGGCGAAGGTGAGGCAGTGAAAAATGGGACTTTTTATTTCTTCAATATTTGTAACATTCAATTTGAAAATCATTAAAATTCTCTTTCTGGTTAAAACATCATTTTTTTTAAACTTTAAAATGAAGAAATTGTCAGTCTAACAAGTACCTGATAACATTTTATCATTGCAGTTTAGTTTTTTATTTTTTATTTTTAATATACAACTTCTTTTGAACAGGTAACTAAAGACGACACATCCTTTCACAACATCATGAGATGTTATCGGACACAGCCTCATGCTAAGAGTCATGTAAGTGCAAAGCCAAAAACAGAGTTGGAAGAATAAGCCAAAAAGTAGTTTACCACCAAATACCTTTATCCATACACAGGATAGATGATGGATCTCTGATAACTTCATAATATCTGGATAGTTAAAGGGCTATCCTCATGTTATTAAATGGCATTAGTTTTTTAGACTGAAAATAAGCAAGTTTGCAGATGACTTGCTTTTTAATTTGCAGTTATTCTCCTGCAATGAAAGCTTTTGTCTTTATTAGTGTACAGCTGGTTTCCATGGAGCTTGGCCACCAGACCATAGCTGAGTATGTGTAGTTAGATCCTAGGAGAGGATTTACCTCCTCACATCCCACTCGGCTCTCTCCAACCCATTGATTTCTATACAGCAGTTGGCTGCTCGCCTCCTTCTCATTGCTCTCTGCACTTGAGCTGTTATCAGTCCTGTAGACTCTCAATTCCTGTCCCCCAGCATAGGCCGTTTCCAGAGCAATTCTTCTAATCACTGCTCTCACTTTCCTGAGCTGTGTGCTTGTTCAATGGCTGTGATCTGAGTCTACACTGTTATCACTAAACTAACACATAGACATAACACACTCACAGACTGTTAATGTGAGGAAGCTCTTGGATCAAAACTGTCATTCATGGAGGAGCACCCACCCTCCAAGCAACCATAAAGTGTTAAGCTGTTCAAGTGACAACTTGAGAATACTCCTTTTAATATCATCCTTTTATAATTAGATTCTCCTTATTATTCTTATCAATATATATGTTGGGTGCTTTAAGCATTCCAAGGTGCAGCTGTCACATGCGGTTAATGGCCAAGCCCACATGTGGCCACCAATGAGTGTGAAGACTGTGTGGCTTCCATAATTTATTTTCCAGTACTGACTTTCACCCAAGCTTCCTCTTATCCTCACTACTTCATAATCTGTGACAAGCCACATAAACTTATCATACATTGACAAATTGGTGATAGTCTATTGCAGGCTAAAGCTGTGCTTGATCCTGGGCAGACATTTATCAAGAGAGACATCTGTGTGCACACTAGGGTGACCGAATCTCATATGGGGGGGAAAAAAGTGTTGGAATCTTGTCCGTCTGGACCCCACAAAACGATTCCCCTTTCCAGATATTGAGATAGACAAAATTTGAGCTCGATCAAACAACGTTAACCCGTGCCGCTCGTCGCGCAAAGTTTGAAAAAATCCAAACTGAGGTTTTTTAAGATTTAGGTATTTTGCATAGTCTGTTAGACTATAAAGAATGTGGCAACAACATTGCAGAAATAGCCCTGACCAAATTTTCGAACCATTTTTGGTATTTGAATGCAGAGTTGGTGGGATTATCGTTTTTTGATCCCACCATTACAGACAATGAAAAGTTGTTAATGGCTAATAAATTGCTCAGTAGCACAGATGAACCATCAGAGCACGCTAACCTACATGAGTTGATAATTTTACATAGTTATCTAATCTATTCTAGAGCTTTTGTTAAAGTAGTTTTTGAAACGTCAGAATATAATGCTCGGCATTTGCTTACAACTTGCAGGACATATTGCTTTTGTTCTTCATCTTTTGTCAGAAGGTCGTTAAAGTCGGTTACTTCCTACCTCTTTTAATTTTTCTTTCCTAACTTTTGGCTTTACAACCCTAGCGTGCTCTGATGGTTCATCTGTGCTACTGAGCAGACTATGCAAAATACCTAAATCTTAAAAAACCTCAATTTGGATTTTTTCAAACTTTGAGCGACGAGCGGCACGGGTTAACGTCGTTTGATCGAGCTCAAATTTTGGCTATCTCAATATCTGGAAAGGGGAATCGTTTTGTGGGGTCCAGACGGACAAAATTCCGACATCGATTTTTTTTGCGGTCACCCTAGTGCACACTGTTTCTACATGGAAATTAATTTTTTTTTTTATAGTCCTCTTTGTTGTATTACTTGGTGGAGAAAAGCTTGCCTATGCAACCAAAGCTCAGAAATTTATTTTATTACAAAAAGAACCTATAGTTTATCTCCCTTTCTCATACTTAGGTGTACAGAAGTGTCCTTATAAAATCCAGGAGAAGGCGGCAGCAATCTGGTGGAAGTGACCGTGCACAGACGGGCTCCCCGATAGAGACCAATAAAGAGCTGGGTACGGCCACTCATTACTTATAGAGGTGGACTCCTGTTCCCGGTTGTTGTGATGGATTATGAACCCCTGCGCCATCACCAGTATGAGGCACTAGTGGCACACAGCATTTCACTGCAATCTTTGTGATCAGTGATCACAGGGAGGAGTGGTTTATTGTGTCAGTGTTATTTTATTCCATGTTTTTTGGAAAATTAAACCTCCTCTTCAGTACTATATGTCAAAGGACAATCCATGCAAACTTTTTTTTTGTAAGATTAATGGGGCTCAAATAAGAAAAAAAAGGAATAATGTAAAAAAAATCCTGAAGACCCAGATCAGCATTATAATATGTAAAGGGGTTGTCCCAGGAACAAAGTACATTTTAGTATAATAATATTAATTATAAGATCCGCAATTTTATGTGTTAGAAAACTTTTTCCTGTGTTGAGGTAATCTTATAAATGGCAATGCAGAGCTTCTCCAGTTCATGATCAGCAGATACCAGAGCGCCGGCCAAGGTGGGGTAGCATAAGTCACTTGTGATCAGTGAATATACAGGACCACAAAGCAGGGGCCTCTCTTTTCTCTGCATGTTTTATCACAGGAGTGAGTGTTTCTGCTGTGCCTTCAGCTCACTGAGCTCATCATATATTAAGTCAGTGACAAAGGAGCTCCACGGCCACTGAGCCTGTATGACACTGACTTGATTTATGATGAGCTCATAGGGCTGGAGACACAGCATAAACACACACACTCCTGTGATAAAACAGGTAGGGAAATGTGTTACCTCAGAGAGCGTAAGCTGTGTGCCCCAGCTGTTTCGTCTATATTCTTTTTTTGTAACATATCTAATTATGACCTTTATGATTCCAAGATCTGTTGGTTACAATGTACTTGTTCGTGGAAAACCACCATTAAGAACTTGAGATTTATTAATTGGAAAGACAAGGAAGATTAACTATAACTCACTTTTTGATGATTTTACTCTAGTCCTGGCCAGCTCTGCTAGGAGGGTCATGTCTGACATGTTCTTCATTATTCACCCCAATGAAAAGTATTGTAAATGTTGACACATGTTCTACAGTCTGACTGATGTATATTTCTGGCAGCAGCGAGCGGGAACTGACAAAATGGCCACGTTCAGTAAGAGTTACAAGCCCCTTGATGGATTTGGTGTTACTTACTCCAGTTGACTCTTCATAAACACTGACCTGCAGAATGTCTGACCTCCGCGGTAGGGAGAACCTCGCTGTCCCTCTATATTTGGAGTGACTCCTTTCTGTTTCTGTGTAGGCAGCAGAGAGCCCAGTCCGGTAATGCGGTCCAGCAGTACTCTGCCGATACCCCAGCCCAGCAGCGCTCCCCCGACTCCGACACGACTAAGTGGAGCAAGCAGTGACCTGGAAGAAGAGGAAAGAGGAGACCTTGTCCACTTCTACAACAACATCTATATTGGAAACATGAAGAGCTTTGCCCTGAAATATACCAACGCGGTAAATGCCGTCACACAATGCCTACCGGTTTTCTTAGTGCAGCCTGTCTAGTCGTGGCCACGTCTCTTTGGAACTTGTGCCACTTAGCGCAAGAAAAGTTAGGTAGAAAGACAGATTACTTCTTCTCTAGGCATTTTCTAACTCTAGACTGCTTGAAGGGGTTTTCCTCTGCTTAAATCCGTGAGCCCCCGAGTAAAAAAAAAAAAAAAAAGCGTACACTGTTACGCCAGTGCAGCTTCAGCGATGTTGGCGCCTTGTTTCCCAGCGCTAGTGTGACATTGGCTGCAGTGCTCACATGACCACTGTGAGACAAGGCGCCTACATTCCTGAATCTCTCTGGACCCCTATGATAAAGAGACAAACAAAGTGTATCTCGTTTTGAGATAGACCAGGCATCCCCAGTCTGACATCTTTTTTTCACTCTGTTTTTGTCTTACAGAATGAAGCTACCCCACTCTCTCCTTATCCTTCCATGCGGATCTTGTCTTCTCGCCGTGTGCAGTTGTCTCACAATCACCCCATCTACATCTCCCCACACAGTGAGGATTCTTCCACGCTGTCACCCAAGGAAAAGATCTCATATTATTTTAACCTCAGCCCTGCAACAGTAAGTCTGACACACACACTTTTAGATGCTAGTATCTACATAGAGACCCCTTTACATCTGTCTGCTAAGATGAGATATAATGGGTAGTCCCATGTCATCCATAAAAACGAGGTAGCACCCCACACTCTGCTTCTCTTGAGCCTAGGATTACAGAAGTAGCAAACAAATAAGCCCAACTGAAAGTGACCTAATAGGCTGTTCATGACTCTGCCGACACCCCTGATTGGTAGCTTGCTGACAATTGGTGGTGGGGACGGTTGACTAGGACGCACGAGACATCTAGTCCATCAGTAATAATGTACTGATAATATTGAAACTACAGCAAGCGCCACGTCCATAGATCCAGTGTTTCTGCCCCTACATTGTGCTTCTCTTAGATTACACAGTGAAAGCCTGCTGACAGATTATCTTTAAACCCAATAACTGAATGTGTGAAACCATGGTAGTGTCGGTTTATTAGAAGAAAGCCTTCATAAAGAAATTAAATTCTAAATTTATGTGTCGATAAAATGCCCCTCGGTAAATGTGCTATTGGCTTTAACCAACAGAGATTGCAAGAGATCAACAGCATGATCAGAACAGGGGAGACCCCAACCAAGAAGCGAGGGATTGTGTTGGAAGATGGAAATGAGTCTCCAGCAAAGCGGATATGCCCAGAAAACCATAGCGCCCTCTTCAGGAAACTTCAAGACGTGGCTAATGACAGAGGCGCTTTCTGTACCAGCTAGATGGGTGGCTTGTACTGGCTTCAGTATTTCATAGATCCTAATATATATAATAATTCTGTAACCATATGTAATGGAGACCCCAGGACTGTAAAGTGTGGAGCATTTATGGTAGGAGGGGCTCACACTTCTATATACGCAGCTGAGCGCTTAGGCAGGAGGTCTGCCCAGAGGTTGCACTAGAAATGTCATACCCACAAAGAAGCCCTCGACATTGATGTATAGGCAGGAAATATGGCCGATGAGACCAGATGAAGCATTAATACAGACGTGTATGTGGGGTGGTGGTCCGATGGTACAGCCTGTGGACGCTATAGCATCGTGCTGCACCTCTTCAAATCTGCAGTAAATCCATATCTGCACTCTCCAGAGGGGGGTAGGAAACTTATTATTGATCATAGATACACAGTATACACCGGTACACCCACGGTGTAGGACGGCAGCACACAAGTTCCTTCGGCTAAGCCGTCTCTGTATGAATTACAGTAATTCTCCACTCCAGGTGCCATATTAATGTTAGTAGCCTGCGGGCCCCATACAGAAGAGATGGCTTCCTGTCGATCCTCCATGCTCAGTAGAGAGAGCTCCCATGTTGTTGGAGAGCAGTTTCCCAACTCCTTTGGCGATGGCTGATCTTGCCGAGAACTAAAGGATTTGCACTTCAAAATCAGAAATACTGGATTTTTACCCCCCCATCTCATTAATTGGGAAACAGTGGGATAACCCCATACACATTAAACTCAGCCAAGCTCACAGATGGCAGTAGCAGGTTCGGCCAAGGTTTGGAATTCTGCTGGTAAGACTTAATGCCCCCCATACACTTTGGACAATCTTGGGGTGACCAGATCACTGCTGTGACCACGTGGCTGGGGGACGTTCAATAAGATATAAACTCCTTAACCCTGAGTCAGGCTTTAGAAGTGATGGGCTAGGCCTACGCCATTGTAAGGGAGCATCAAGATGGTCTGGGCATTGGATGGCAGCGCACGCCCTCTCTGCGGGTCTCCTGAGCTGAGCGTCACAGATTCATGTTGAGAAACCCACGGCCAGTCCGTGCATTGCGGTCTGATTTCTGACTGATTTGCTCGGATGTTTGAACGCGCCCTAAGAGTAGATATCTTGTCATATAGGCTACTAGTACAGAGGCTGCAAGGTTTCTTAGGGTACATGGAGTAAGAGGAGCACCCTCGGCAATAAATGGCAGAACGATGACAACATATAGGAGCCCTAATCAAGTAGCACTTAAAATATGTCCTCTGTATAAGGTCTCGTCCTATAGGAGCATGTCAGATGCGTGTTTTGAGACTTCGGCAGGACACGTGATGTTCCTTACACAATGCCCCCGTGGTGCTGATGACTTATCTGCATTCTGATTTTATGGAGCTACCTAATGAAATGTAAAGATAGCAAGCGGGTGCCATCTCTTTGGAAAAAGAATAATATATATTATAATATATATGTCATGTGAAAAATAAGGTAAGGGCTCCGTGTCCAGGGCTGTGCTCAGTACATTAGAGGAGCCGTCATCTTTCCTGGTGTTATTTTAACCATCTTACTATTAGTAATACAGTAATCTTCATAAAAGTAGTGTTCTTCAGTGTTGTAAGTATCGGATTAAATGGGGACACCGGGGATGGGGTGCACACAGTTTATCTATTTTTTTTTTTTAATTCATTGTTTGGCACAATACCAGAGTAATGAGATGACGCTAAGTTATCAGAAAAGATGCTCTAGAATTATTACTTTACGAAAAATCCAAGGATTTAGGTGGAGCAACAAGGCAGGAGTGGAGACTGGTCCTCTATAATGGGAGGATGAGGGCATAAAAAGACTGTTCAAACCAAGCACGAGTGCTTAGGGCACCCTTGACGTGGCTGAAGACTTGAGAATAAAGTTGAATTAGTGACACAGGAACTCTTCATTATTTTCCCATTCATTTTATGTTCCCTCACTTGTGGCACCAGATCTCAACATTTTCTGAAAAGATGATATGGATTTTCATCGTAAATATTCCAGCTACATCCGGTCTGTGAGATGTAGTCATTAAGGGCTGCAGTTTTTATTGTAGAATCTGGGGACAAATTTTCTGTTATTAGTTTTTTTTTTTAGTTTCCAGTTTTTGCTTTTTCACATGACTACTAGAATTACAAAGTGATGGCACACGCTTTGCTAGATATGTGTTGGTGCTGGAAAACCTAATATAAAAAAATAGTGTTATTTCCCAAAGGGACAATTGTTAAGGTATAAATTATTTTATTTATTGAATCCTCAGGTGTGGCTTTCCTAACCTGTCCTAAAAGAAGAATAATGCAAATTCTTAGGTATCCCCCCCCCCCCCCCCCTAGTTGTGTCGTATTGGTGGTGGAAATGACCCTTTCTGTACTGTGATGTGGTGACATTCTCTGTGTGTCTGCTTGGAGATGAACAACCCATTGTACACCAGGCTGTGGTGAGCGTCTTCCTTTTCCATTGGAGTAAATGATTATTACAATGAACAACCTCTCCAACCACTGAGGTTGGTCCGTACATGCCCATCAGAAGACCACTTGGTGCCACGTTCCATGCAGGAGACTAAGATAATGTGGGGCATACTAATGCCATAAGCCAGAGATGGACAACTAGTAGCCAGTTGTCGGAGTCAACAGAAAAAACACAAACCACGTTCTCCAGTTGTGGCATTGGGATCAAATCACGAATAGTGGCTGTATGGTGACATGTATGGCCATGACCCAGCCTAGGACAAAGGGTAGTTAGATGGAGAATGATGCATTCTTTTTCATCGGATTTCTACAGATCAGAAATTACTTCTCTACAAAATTTGGAGCCAGCCGTGGATTCCTGGCGCTCCTTTAGGGCAGCAGATTGATGGCTCCGTGTAAACCTCTTGCACACACATGTGAAAAAACTGATGGCACTCGTATGAGAATGACTGACGTGTGAACAAGCACTAATATATATAGGTGCTTCTCACAAAATTAGAATATCATCACAAAGTTACTTTATTTCAGTTCTTCAGTATAAAAAGTGGAAACTCATATATTATATAGAGTCATTACACACAGAGTGATCTATTTCAAGTGTTTATTTCTGTTAATGATGATTATGGCTTACAGCCAATGAAAACCCAAAAGTCATTATCACAGTAAATTAGAATACTTTATAACACCAGCTTGAAAAATGATTTTAAAATCTGAAATGTTGTCCTACTGAAACGTATGTTCAGTAAATGCACTCAACACTTGGTCAGGGCTCCTTTTGCATCAATGCGGCGTGGCATGGAGGCGATCAGCCAGTGGCAATGCTGAGGTGTTATGGAAGCCCAGGTTGCTTGGATAGCAGCCTTCAGCTCGTCTGCATTGTTGGGTCTGGTGTCTCTCATCTTCCTCTTGACAATACTGCATAGATTCTCTGTGGGGTTAAGGTCAGGCGAGTTTGCTGGCCAATCAAGCCCAGTGATACTGTTGTTTTTACACCAGGTATTGGTACTTTCGGCAGTGTGGACAGGTGCCAAGTCCTGCTGGAGAATGAATTCTCCATCTACAAATAGCTTGTCAGCAGAGGGAAGCATGAAGGGCTCTAAAATTTCCAGGTAGATGGCTGCACTGACTTTGGTCTTGATATAACACAGTGGACCTACACCAGCAGATGACATGGCTCCTCAAACCATCACTGATTGTGGAAACTTCACACTAGACCTCCAGCAGCTTGGATTGTGGCCTTCTCCACTCTTCCTCCAGACTCTGGGGCCTTGATTTCCAAATGAAATGCAAAATTTACTTTCACCTGAAAACAACACCTTACAGTCCAGTTCTTTTTCTCCTTGGCCCAGGTAAGAAGCTTCTGGTGTTGTCTGTTGGTCATGAGTGGCTTGACACAAGGAATGCGACACTTGTAGCCCATGTCCTGGATACGTCTGTGTGTGGTGGCTCTTGAAGCAATGACTCCAGCAGCAGTCCACTCCTTGTGAATCTCCCCCAAATTTTTTAATGGCCTTTTCTTAACAATCCTTTCAAGGCTGCAGTTATCCTAGTTGCTTGTGCACCTTTTTCTATCACACTCTTTCCTTCCACTCAGCTTTCCATTAATATGTTTGGATACAGCACTCTGAACAGCCAGCTTCTGTAGCAATGACCTTTTGTGGCTTCCCCTCCTTGTGGAGTGTGTCAGTGACTGCCTTCTGGTCATCTGTCGAGACAGCAGTCTTCCCCATGATTGTGGAGCTACTGAAACAGAATAAGGGACCTTATTAAACGCTCAGGAATCCTTTGCAGGTGCTTTCTGTTAATTCTAATTTACTGAGATAATGACTTTTGGGTTTTCATTGTCTATAAGCCATAATCATCAACATTAACAGAAATAAACATGAAATAGATCACTCTGTAATGACTCTATATAATATGAGTTTCACTTTTTGTATTGAAGAACTGAAATAAATTAACTTTTTGATATTCTAATTTAGTGAGAAGCACCTGTATGTGGCAGTCCGTACACCTAAACCACAGCAGTGTATCAAGTCCAAGGAACTACACATTTAGAGGATACAACCATATTTACAAGTGCATGTTAAAAAGCAACTTTACTAATTCCATTACACTCCCTGCTTTACTATCAGCACGCAAATGTCATATCCATGACCTGCCACATTACCCACAGATGACGACTGGCACCTGTCCACTATATGGCTTTGTGTGTTATCAGATTTTACATAGTTACATAGGTTGAAAAAAGACCCCGGACCATCAAGTTCAATCTTTCTCCACCAATTGTTTATTTGTCACTAAATTAACTATAACCCGCAATGTTATGTGGACTGAGGAAATCCTCCAGCCCTTTTTTAAACACTGTTATAGTGTCGGCCACTATACTACCTCCTGTGGTCGGCATTCCACAGTCTGACTGCTCTAACTGTAAAGAACCCTTTCCTATTTAGCTGCCGGAATCGCCTTTCTTCCACCTGTAATGAGTGTCCCCTAGTCCTCAGTATGCTCTTTGGAAGGTCTAAGTCATGTTCCAGTGTTTTGTACTGGCCACACATATATTTATACATGTAAATGAGATCCCCTCTGAGGCGTCTTTTTTTTTTTTTTTTTTTTAAAGCCCATCCTTTCATCATATGAGAGGCCTTCCATCCCTTGTAATAATCTAGTTGCCGCCTTTGAGTTGACGCTGACTTCTGAATATCCTTTTTAAAATGTGGAGCCCAAAACTGGATCCCATATTCTAGATGTGCCCTCAACCTTAATTATTTATAAGGGTAACGATACGTTGGGATCGCGTAATTTTGTCTCTTTTTATACATCCTAAAATATTGTTTGCTTTTGCAGTTGCTGCTTGACATTGAGTACTGCTGCTCAGCTTACTTGTAACCAGAATACCCAGGACCTCCTCCTGTTCTGTAGTCCCGAGTATACTCCCATCTAATGTATATTCTGCTATAGGATTACTCTGTCCTAGGTGCATTACTCTACATTTATCTACATTAAATCTCATTTGCCAAGTGTTTGCCTATTGGGTCATCTTATTCAGATCATTTTGCAAAATAGTAATGTCAAGGACAGATTTCGTATCCTAGTTTGGTGTCATCAGCAAAGACTGACACTTTACTCTCAATCCCATCCAAAATGTTATTAATAAAGAGGTTAAAAAGAATCGATCCTAGCGCAGATCCCTGTGGTCCCACTGATCTCAGTACAGATCCTTGCAGTCCCCACTGCTCCCACCACAGATTTATGCAGTGCCCACTGCTCCCAGTATAGATCGCTGCGGTACCCACTGCTCCCACCACAGATCCATGCAGTGCCCACTGCTCCCAGCACAGATCCCTGCGGTCCCCACTACTGACTTTATCCCATTTAGAAAATGTACCGTTTCTAACGACTCTCCTGTCATTTAACCAATTCCTTATATAGTTTCCCCCAGTTCTTGCTTCTGTAGCTTCAGTATAAGGCTGTCATGTGGAACTGTATCAAATGACTTTGCAAAGTCCAATAAATCACATCAGCCGCTTTACTTACATCCAGATTTACACTTACCTCCTCATAAAAACCCAACATGTTGGTTAGACACAACCTATCCTTCATGAATCCGTGCTGGTTGTCAGTTATTATATTATTCTCTGCAATATATTTCTGCAGATCATCTCTTATAATGCCCTAAAAAATTTTGCACACTACTGATGTCAGATTTACCGGACAGTAGTTACCTGGATCCACCTTCTTACCTTTCTTATATATCAGTACCACATCAGCCATCCTCCCTGTTACAAGAGAGTCTAAGAATATGACATACAGTGGTCTGGCAATTACTGAGCTCAATTCCCTCAGTATCCGTGGATGAAAGTCATCTGGGGCTGGGGATTTGCAAATACACCAGTTTTCCCTTTGACCAGAGATGGGTGCAGTTTTTCCCATAGTGCATACTGTGGTATGATGGCGCTACTCTGCTAATATATAGTGACATATCATCTGGGATCCAGGAAAGAGGTGTCCTCTGATTCACTTCTTGAGGCTCATTCAGACATTAGTGATTTATTTTCTGATGTGCAAACGTGGTCAGCGTTCTATCAGTATTTTGGATCTGATTTTCAACAGTGTTTGGTAGTTGTCACTTTTTCCCATTTAGCATTTCATAAGGTTTTCTTATATGCAAAAAAAAAAAAAAATCGAAAATATTTCTCAATCTTCTAATAAACTTTCCATGAAAAAAAGACATTATTCTGCTTTCTTATAGAGCAAATTACAGACATTGTCATCACTGTCCCCATTGGGGCTCACAATCTACATTTCCTATCAGTATGTTTGGGGTGACACCGGAGAACCCGGAGGAAATCCACACAAACATGGGGAGGACGTACTTGCTCCTTGCAGATGATGTCCTTGGGGGGGGGATTTGAAGCCAGGACCCCAGTGATGTAAGGCTGAACTGCCCACCACTGAGAACAGTACACTGATTGCCTCTGAATGCTTTACATCTTTTTCCCGGACCCATAGTTGGTTCATTGTCGCGTTTGGTCTGTGACTCAGCTTAGAAGTCAGACATATCTCTGTGTTTTGTGGGTATCACTTGGTTTGCTGTGTGAGCAGCCCCATAGGTTCTAATTGGTACAGGTCCTATCAATATCTGGCATGTGAACGAGGCCTTAGTTTCATCCCCAATCACCTAAATACACGTTGGATCTTGTATTATCTAGCTATTGGTCATGTGCCGGATTTGTGCCTAGATGGCGCCAGACACAAGGCTCAGCCGATACGAAGACACTTCCACCTGGGGAACAAATGTTAGACCGTTTTTTTAAGTATCAAGTCAGAGGATCGGAGGATGAGTGCGTGCTTAACACGGCATGAAATGTAGGACACACTGATCCACCACCATGGCGTTAGGCAGGCTTGGCTTCTCAGACATGGAAAATCGACCATTTGGACATTAAGTCATAAAGTGATTTCTACATTATCTGGGCGATAAATCCAGCAGCGACGAGTGCACAATGGCGCTGGATTCCGTATGCTGCTGATAGACTCCTTCATCGTAGAGGGTGAAGATTCTGATGCAGATTTGCAGGAGAACTTGCTGTTGATTGTCACCATTTTCAATGGTCTCATCTGTGGCAAATCCTCATTAAAATGTCGCTGTGGACAAATCTGTAGCATAAAAGTAAACCCTGAGACAAGCCGTCATTAGAAATGCTATAGAATAGCATTAGGCTATGTGCACACGTAGATTTAGGTCCTGCGGATTTTTCCGCGCGGATTTGGGTCAAAAGACCTGCGGATTAGCCTGCGGTTTAGCCCTGCGGTTTCCCACCTCTACAATGGAGAAGGTGTGAAACCGCAGCGGAATCTGCACAAAAAATTGACATGCTGCCGATTTGAACCTGCAGCAAATCCGCGCAGAAAAATCCGCAGCATGTGCACATAGCCTCATTATCCGTGGATCCCACCAGTAGGACCCTCGCTGATCATAGGTTTTCCTTGCATAGCTGCAGACAACACACTGCGGGGAAATGCAACACCGTCCCGGTAGTCTGCGCAGCTATGGCTGGAGGTGGTGGAGGTGGTGGTAAGAGAGTGATCGCAATATGCCATCCCTCATCAGGATTAATTAACACATTAGTCTCAATTTTAAATTATTGCATACTGCTTATAATAAAGTATAACCTCACGATCTGAGACTACGGTCCTCTCAGATTAAAGAAGAGATACATGCTTTATAATAAAATGTTTTACTTTGTTCAACAAAATCTTTTTTCAAAAAATTAGAAAAGAGTCTGCATGAACATTCACAATGCAGAATCATTAATATATCATAGTATAGAAAATGTCATTGAGCCTGCAACCAAAAAGCATGAGCAGTAAATCCAACTCTGAATGTCTAATCAGTCGGTATAAATCAATATAATGTGCATAACAACCTTAGATAAAATTAAAACAAAACCAATCCTCCTGTAAAAACCTACAATTCATGGGGTATTCGTTGAATGATGATGTTAAATGGTTTTTTCTGGGGTTATTTTACATGCGGATTTTATGCATTCTCTCCAAGTAAGTTGAGTCTAATACTTTCTATATATTTCTTTCACAAAAAACATTTAGCATCATCATTTAACACACACCACAATTAATGAGGTACTGATAAGAAAATATGTAGACCACAATGCCAAAGATTTCACTTCTTACATTACATGAGTGAAGTGATATCTATCGTAAATTCTGCAATAGCTCAGAAATTGGGGAATGCTCGCAGCGTACAGTGCGTGCACTGGGGGGAATAAATATTTGCAGTGAAAGTAACTGCAGACTTTATTTTAGATCAGACAGTATAATCCTCCATACATTATTATGAGTACAACATAGTTCTCCGTAGAGTATTATGAGCACCAAATAGTCTTCCGTAGAGTATTATGAGCACTACATAGTCCCCATACAGCATTATGAGCACCACATAGTCCTCCGTACAGTATTATGAGCACCACATAGTCCTCCATACAGTATTATGGGCACCACATAGTCCTCCACCACAGTATAGTGGACCCCATATATTTCTCCATTCCTTATGAGCCCCATATACTGCTCCATACAGAATAATGGATCCCTTATAATGCTCTATACAGAATAACTGACATCATATATTGCTCCATACAGAATAATGGGCCCCATATAATGCTCTGTATAGAATAATGGTCCCATATAATGCTCTATACAGAATAATTGGCCCCATATAACAATCTATATAGAATAGGCCCCAATGCCCCATATAATGCTCCATACAGAATAATGGGTCCATATAATGCTCCGTACAGAGTAATAGGGCCCATATAATGCTCCGTACATAATGGGCCCAATGTAATGCTCCATATAGAATAATGGGCCCCATATAATGCACCATACAGAATTATGGGCCCCTTAAAATGCTCCATACAGAATAATGGACCCAATACAGTCTAATGCTCTATTCAGAATTATTGGCCCTGTATAATAATCTATATAGAATGGACCCCAATGTCCCATATATTGCTCCATACAGAATAATGGGCCCCTTATAATGCTCCATACAAAATAATGGACGCCATATATTGCTCCGTACAGAATAATGGGCCTCGTATAAAGCCCCATACAGAATAATGAGCCCCGTACAATGCTCTATACCAGGGTTCCCCAACTCCAGTCCTCAAGGCCCGCCAATAGGTCATGTTTTCAGGATTTCCCTTGTATTGTACAGATGATCCAATTATCACCTGGGCAATACTAAGGAAATCCTGAAAACATGACCTGTTGATGGGCCTTGAAGACTGGAGTTGGGGAACCCTGCTCTATACAGAATAAAGTGCCCCATATAATGCTCCATACAGAATAACAGGCCCAGAATAATGGGCCCAATATAATGCTCCGTACAGGATAATGGGCTCCATATATAATGCTACCTATAGAAAAATGAGCCCATATAATTATCCATACAGAATGGGCCCCAATACCCAATATAATGCTCCATACATAAAAAATAAGTAATCAAACACTCACCTCTCCTCATTCCTTGCTGGCTGTAGTTCTGGTATCCTCAGTGTCACATGACCCTCTGCAGTGCTCAGTGCAGACGGCAAGCTGTGGTGACGTTCTCTCTTCCCTAAGACGTCATAGTCAGAAGATGTGGAAGAAACTGGAGCTGCTGAGGAACAGGAAGAGATAAGTATTTCAGGCAGTACTGGGTCGCCCCGACTCATGGGCAGCATAGTGTGCTAGTGTCACCGACGGTGGGTGGGCCCCCTGCTTGCTCAGGGCCCCACCCCCGGCAATTGCCTGGTTGCGTTGGGTGGTGACGCCAGGCCTGCATCCTGGTTACTACTAGTTATTTCAAAAGTTGTGAGCGGTGTTTGTTTAACCCTCTCCTTTTTCCCTAGATATCTTTGTCGCTTTATTGCCTCACAGGCTTTACACTTTAATTCCTTAGTGTATTTCCCTGAGAGTGTGTGCTGTGTCTGTGCTTCTGTTTTGCACTGTCAGTCTTGTTTGTAGTTCTCCCATATGCCTTACTGACAAGTGCTGTTTAAGAGCATAGAAAGGATCGAGGCCCTGACATCTCCACCTTCAGGTTTAATCCTGGGGACAAGATAGCTAGGGACTCCCTAGCCTGTGAATCAGTATAGGAGCACACTTATTATCCCATAGTCACAACGTGACATTGGCATGTGCAAATGTACCATAACTCTCACCAAACTAATTTGGTTAAATTTGAGTTTGTGCTAATACTCCCTCAAATTGAAGAAATTAGAGACAATATTGGTTCCTGGTAAGTTGCTGAATGACAACCCCAATAAAATGATGTATTACCATAAATTAACTACTTCTGCACTGTCAATAGAAAAATCTGGGCAGTCCTCTCTAATTCCTCCACTATGTTCTAAAATGTCAATGCAATGTAAGCAGCTGGCAGGAGATTGTGCAGATGTGGGGGTGAGGAGCTGGTTGTCAGACTTCTCAGATAGAAGATGAACATGGTTTATTACCATGATTACCTTCTTGATCTATCCAAAGCTGGTGTAATCAAATTAGGAAGCACTGATAGTGCTTCCTCCTCTGTACCCAGTAAACATGTGATTGTTCAGTGTAGGGAGGGAGCAGGAGTTGTTGAGTCCTAGGAGACCCATTCAAATCTGTTATACAGGCAAGAGGCTGAAATTACCTTGCAACTGGTGCTATCAACCCCATTTACAGGGAAATTATATATATATATATATATATATATATGTTAAAATGTCATCCAAGAGTTCTTTTAAGATCTGGAGGACACAGTGGGCAAAATAAATGAAAAGAAAGTGGAAAAAAATGCATAAGATAAAAAGGGTTGCTCCAAATCTGAATCACTATGTATAGCCCCACCCCAGTTGAAACCAAAAATATATCCAATATATAAAAATTATTTCTATAGAATGGGAAATTTAAAAATGTTTTCAGCAATCCTGTGTGGTCATAAAAACAGTAAAAAATGTGAAAAATAAATACATTTTCTGTTTTCCCATAAATTTTCCCCTAAGATCAGCAAAAAAAGAAAGGCATATAAAAATGAATCCCCATGTATCGTCAAAAAGGGCAAAAAACATTTGAATATCTGAACAGGAAAACTTTTAAAAGCCTCTTAAGGTGCCTGTATGATAAAACCAAAAAATTTCCCAGTCATGACCTGGTAAAGTTATATAGCCAGGAAATGCCGAAATATTATGATCTGGTAGGGTCAGATCTTTGGACCCATACTGATCTTTAATAATTCTGAAATTTTCTTGTATAGAGCTCCACTTAGGAGCAGCAGGAAAAAAATATTAAAATTGCCCCTTCGTTCAGATAATCTGTGGAGTCCTGGCAGTCAGACCCCAAGAATGATGGCATGTCCTTGTAATATGCCATCACTCCAATAGATCATGGGGTGCACAACTTGCAGTGGGGGCCTCGTGTTTGGCACTCCAGATGGGCGTGTGTGTCCTGACCATATCTGCATTTTTCTATGTTGTTTAGGGGAGTTCTAAAATGCAAGGACCCCATTTTTCTGATAGTTTAGGAATTCTGAAAAGTGAACTTGTTCCTATAAGACATTTATGGCAAACCAAAAAGTGTGTTCACATGTTTGCGTATGCAGATTGGAAGCGGTGTTTTGCTGCAATTTCGGGAAAATCTTGGCAAAAATTATGATGTCTTATCGTGATTTTCAAAATCAATGCAAAAGCAGCAAATTTCTGAAGTTGTCTTTGCAACTTGCGAATGCAGCTTTAGATATAATACCCCTTAATGTTTTACTGTGGCCCTTGCTAGTGGTTCAATTTGACAGTATGACCCTCCGATCAGAAAAGGTTGTTGAGATGGAAACGCATTTAAAACCCCCTTAGTTTTTAGCCAATGTAAAACCAGCCACCCAAAATTTCAAAAATTGGATTGGTTTGTGATGACATAAAAAAATTGGCTTCATGATGGCTCCTGAGCCAGAGATGGTTCCCATGGAATGTGTGCCTGATGACACCCAATGATAATTTGCCGCCCCACCAGTGACCCATTTATGTCAGTCTCGTATCTGGGAGTCTAGTTTCTAAAAGAAGCCGTACAGTCGTCTATTCTCCATCACGCTGTGTCAGCGTTGTGTTTGTAGCACATATTTTCACTGCACGTATGAACGAGATGGGCCATAAAGCTCATGGCCTGCCGTGTGTTCCTCCTGTTTACACCCGTCCCCATAGTTACATGGAGCTGTACTTTGCGTTGGTTTATTTAAAGTGCTGAAGGTGTTGACAGATCCTAAGGTTCGGTGCACATTTCTTACAACCAGACTGAGCAAATCGTGCCAGCTTTCTCCAGATACGTCTGTCTCAAAAATTACAGGTTTTTATCTGAGGATTGTATTAGCTAAAACAGAACATTTCTTCGGTCTCTGAAGCTGGAAATTTACGTTAGAATTATGTCTGTGTGACTAGTTGCACAGGGAAAGGGGGTGTCGACTTTGCGGGGGATGGGAGAGAAGAACCCAGTAGGGATCGGCTCTCTGGTGCCACCACTTGCCCCAGGTCAGTCAGGGAACTGAACCGAGGGCAAATAGTTACCGGAAAGGCTTCCCTTATAGGTATAAGTTAATGAAGTGCTCCCAGTGAGGGGGATATATATCACCGGTCCAGGCTGTGGATATATATATATAAACCTCCCGGTCATCACTGCCAGTGTTCCTCACTAAAACAGTACGGTTTGCTGCCACCAGTTCCTCGTTCGAGATAAGCCCCGCCCAACAGCAGGCTTATATCAGGTCAGAAACCAACCCGGGTAGCGATGTTACACCTGGTTAAAAAATCCTAAACCCTGTGTCTGATTACTATGTATTCCTCAAGGCGATTCAAAATCCTGGCATGCGCACTGTCTCTTTGTGGCATATAAATCACTCCAAATAAATAGGGTAAATAGAGTCCAACCCCAAGATACATGACAATAGCATTGATTGAAATATAAACGCTAGAACAACACCATAGATATAAATATTGTGCAGTAAATAAAATACATGCTTCATCTGGACAATTAATTTTATACAATTCTGATAAATAGAATAAATGAGAAAAATAATAATATAGATGAAAAAAGATGAAAAAAATTACAGAATGCTGTAGATAAGCCCCGATGTCTATGCCAGCAGCTGCAAGCCAAAAAAAAGGGTGACGGATTCCCTTTAACAGTTAATAGGCAGGAATTACAATTGTGATACCTCTTAAAGTGCCTCAGGAGCACTTCCCTACCTTTGATTTGGGTGACGAAAGCCTTATTAATCGGTGGATTAAAGCTGCTAATGCATGTTCTCTAGAATTTATTTCCATTATCATTGAAAAAAATACTATGTCATTAAAAACCATTGAAGTGGAGATGGATAATTTACAGAAATCTCTCCAACAAGAGCTTAGTGTGGATCACTTTCAAGGGATGATCAAAAGTCTGGACAAGGATGTGGAGAGATGGGAAAATAATATCATCACTAATAAACAGAAAAAATATGAGAAGGATGTTGGTGATTTTGAGTCTAAGGCCGGGGTCACACT
This sequence comes from Dendrobates tinctorius, assembly GCF_039654945.1. Lineage (NCBI taxonomy): Eukaryota > Metazoa > Chordata > Amphibia > Anura > Dendrobatidae > Dendrobates > Dendrobates tinctorius. Next base: position 10,632,024 of record NW_027361715.1, read on the forward strand.
AACCGACGCAAAATACGGTCAGTATTTTACATGCGTAATACGGATGAATGGCCCCTAAACAGTGCTCCGTATTTCATCCGTAATCAAGGTGTGGTCGCGTATTTTGCGCATGTCAGCATCCGTATGTAATCCGTATGGCATCCGTATGGCGAGATTTTCTCGCAGGCTTGCAAAATGGACATATAATGGAGCCCTATGACAGGGTTTCTAACAGAAACCAAAGAATAGATATAGACACATAGAATTCATATATATATATATATATATATATATATATATATGTATGTATTCTTTGTGTCTATATCTATTCTTTCGTGTCTTTATTAAACCTGTCAGTGTGAGTTTACTGTATAGCGCACTGAATTGCCGGCTTTGCCAAAAGACACCTGGTGCGTATTTCTCGCAAGTCACATGTGTGGTCCGTGTGTAATCCGTATTTTTTGTGCACCCATAGACTTGCATTGGCGTATTACGGCCGTAGTACGCTGACAATCGCAGCATGCTGCGATTGGCACGGAGCGTGGAATACGGATGAGAAATATACGGCTGGTGCGAGGGACCCCATAGAGAATCATTTGCCCGTGTCTAATGCGTGCTTTTAGCGCCTCTCACTCGGCCGTATTCCTCGCCAGTGTGACCCCGGCCTAACAAAATTTTTCGTTGGCAAATGAAAAAGGAACCAATTAAAAGAAGTTATTCTAGGAGTTCCTCTTTAGTCTCTGGCTCTTCCATGAGTGAAAGTGGTGGATCCTTCTTACAGGCCAGCTGATGTGAAAATACTGGCTAAAGTGCTGGCGAACCGACTAACTGGTGTTGTTGATACATTGATCCATATGGATCAATCGGGGTTTATGCCCAACAGATCAACAGCAGCCAATATACGGAGACTATATCTCAATCTGCAGTAGCCAGTCGATAACCCAGGTGGGAGGGTGATAGCCTCACTTAATGCCCATAAAGCCTTTGACACTGTAGAATGGTCATACCTGTGGAGAGTGCTGCATAGTATGGGCTTTGGTCCTCAATTTACAGCGTGGTTTCAGCTATTGTATACTCAACCCACAGCTAGAGTAAAGATTAATGGGGTAATGTCCACGGGAATACAGCTGCATAGAGGAACGAGGCAAGGCTGTCCACTGTCGCCGCTCTTGTTCGCTATTGCGATAGAGCCATTGGCGGCTGCTATTAGATGCAACAAGGCAATAAAGGGGTTTCAATATGGCGATTTGGAGGATAAGGTGGGCCTGTATGCGGATGACCTTTTGTTATTCCTAGGGGACCCCTCGGCTTCATTGGATCATGCTGTGCAGACCATTGAGGGGTTCGGTGAGATCTCAGGACTGACCATAAATTGGTCTAAATCAAGTCTATTTAAAGTGGACAAGGAGGTGGTATGGACTCAGGAAGACATAGGGGCCAACAAACTACAATGTGTGGAAATGTTTAAATATTTGGGGATACAGGTTTCCCTACCGGTGACAGAGTACCTTAATACTAATCTAGTACCCCTAATGGCAATTCTAAGAACTAAGGTGGATACTTGGAACAAATTACACTTGTCGGTGGTGGGAAGGATTAATCTACTTAAAATGATTTTAATGCCCAAGCTTTTATATATATTACACAACTCCCCAATCTGGATACCGCAGAAAAGGTTCGGAGTGGTGAATTCACTGTTTAGGGCCTTGGTATGGGGTAAGAAACAACCTAGAATAAGGCTTGAAACCTTGCAAAGACCAAAGGATGAGGGGGGACTGGCACTACCAAATCCGGAAATGTATTTTTTAGCTGCCCAAAGTCAACATCTCAGAGGGCGGTCTAATCAAGAGAAGGCAGGTGTCATCAGAGGAGTGCTGGAATACGTACTAAATAGAAGCCCGTTGATACTTGGCCTAGAGGATGGGAAGATGGGTGTAATGGGAGACGGGTGTCCCACTCTGCGACTCTTACAAGACCTGTGGAACAGACTAAAGAGGGTGAGAGGGGTAACCGGGTTGACTAGATTCACAGTTATATGGGATAATAGTAACCTCCCAGAGATTCGGAAACTTGGGAGACTGGAAGTCTGGAAACGTAGGGGGCTGACATTAATGTCTCAAATTATGGATAACGGGGAGCTGAGACCGTTTGTGCAATTACAGAGTGAGTTTCAGTTGCCGGATTCTGAATGGTACCACTACTGTCAGGTACGGCATGCCATTACGGCTCAAAAACTTTCCAGAAACCTGCAGATACAATCTGACATAGTGTTGGACTATATATGTGGTGGTGCTGGACTTACAAAAGGGGTAATTTCTAACACCTACAAAGATATATTGCATACACATTTAATGGGGTTCCCACTTAAAGCAAGATCCAAATGGGAGGGAGAGATTGGGGTGATGACTGACAAGGTATGGGACAGCGTCCTAGAATATGTCCCCAAACTCACTATGAGTGAACCAGCTAGGTTGTCCCATCTTTATGTGATCCATCGTGTGTACCGTACCCCCTTCTGATGTTTAAAATGGGGCTGAGGGACAACTCTGACTGTCCAAGATGTGGGGGGTCTGATGCCGGAATCCTTCATATGATGTGGACTTGTCCCAGGCTATCTGCGTTCTGGTTTAATGTCATAAACAGAATAGAAGGGGAAGTGTTATACCCAAAAACCCACTGGTCTGCATACTGGGATATGTGGAGGAAATTGAAATAGTTAATAGTGCAAAGCTTGCTATAGCCAGACTACTATATGTAGCAAGGAAGCTGATTGCGAGGAACTGGATCAGGAAAGAACCACCTTCTGGGAGAGAGTTTGTGAAACAGGTGTCTTGTATCATCCAGCTGGAGGAAAGGATATATGCTAAAAGAGGCAATTCTAAAACCTATGACAGGTTGTGGAATCCCTGGTTACAATACGGTACAGTTAACTGATGGGAATGTGCTATATTTTACAATGCTGGTGTTGTGGATAGACCATTAATACCCGGACATAGGAACATTTCTGTTTTGTATGGTTTGATTGACAGTATGGGTAAAAAGGATGACTAATGGTAAATTACGGTGTAAGAGAAATCTTATGGAGAAAAGAGTTATATAAGCTGTCTACATGGGGGGGTGGGAGAGGGGGAACAGGGATGTTCAATTTGTAAATCTATTGTTTGTGGAAGATTTACTGTATATTCTGTATTTTGAATTCTGATTAATAAAAATCTATTTGATCAAAAAAGAAAGTGGTGGATCCGTATATGAGGAAGACATGGTCCAAGAACTAGGCAGATGTTTAAGAAAAATTTCTCTGTCAGGAAAAAAGAAAGAGGTGGCAGTAAGGTAATAAATTTGTCTTCACATGAACTTACAGTAGCTCAGGAGAATGTGTTATTCAAAGGCAGGGAAGATGTATATCTTTGTACCGTGTTAGCCAGTAGATAGAAAAATATTCAGGATTGAGAGTCCTCAGTAGTTGATACCTTTTAATGGCTAACTGAAAAGATGGTAACACATTGCAAGCTTTCGAGACTACTCAGGTCTCTTCATCAGGCTAGACTAATACAAAATCTGAAGAGTCACATATTTATGCACAATACAGCCTAGAAAAAATGCAATAGATAAGACAAGTGACGTGAAGCAGAACTATCAATATGGGAGAGGGAGAAACATAAATATAAACATTGGACCAGTTCATAGATAAGGAGTCTGGATGTTTTATGGTCCTCTGATTGGGGTCTAGTTCTGTGTTGTGATGCCCCCACACGGTTTTAAAAGGAAATTCCTTAATTGATGTAAAAAGACATAAATCCATGCGACACATTCATTCCAGCACTGAGAGTGTCAAAGTTCGTCATAAATTTGTACTCCCAAACTCGTCTCTCTCTCTGAGAATTGAAGTTACCTTTCAATACCAGTAATTTCATATCCACGCTGCTGTGATCAGGGATACAGAAATGTTTTGCCACAGGTAGATCCATTCTTTTTTCTCTTATCGTGTGACGAGCATTCATCCTTGTTCTAAGCTTTTGCCCTGTCTCCCCCACACACACACATACTCTCAGTGCTGGAATGAATGTGTCGCATGGATTTATGTCTTTTTACATCAATTAAGGAATTTCCTTTTAAAACCGTGTGGGGGCATCACAACACAGAACTAGACCCCAATCAGAGGACCATAAAACATCCGGACTCTTTATCTATGAACTGGTCCAATGTTTATATTTATGTTTCTCCCTCTCCCATATTGATAGTTCTGCTTCACGTCACTTGTCTTATCTATTGCATTTTTTCTAGGCTGTATTGTGCATAAATATGTGACTCTTCAGATTTTGTATTAGTCTAGCCTGATGAAGAGACCTGAGTAGTCTCGAAAGCTTGCAATGTGTTACCATCTTTTCAGTTAGCCATTAAAAGGTATCAACTACTGAGGACTCTCAATCCTGAATATTTTTTTATTCAAAGGCTTAACTTTTTCTCCCACATCTGACCTTGATTTATTTACAGTTATAAAAGATCTCCACCTTTTTTCAAGAAAATTGGTGTTGAAAAAACTGCATTTCAGAGGAGAGGAGGAGAAAAAATTATCTAGTAGAGAGGAACAGCAGGCTTTGGAGATCCTGGAATCATTACTTGATGAAAATAATTCACCAGTAAGTATTGAATTTCCAATGAAAAAATTTAATAAATCTAAAAAATTTCCATCATTAACCATGGTGCCTGTGGTGGATACTTTCACCAAAATGGTGTCATTGGAAATTGAGGAACTAAAAAAGTCTAAAGATGAGTCATTCAACAATTTAAGTAGGGAGGAGAGGGAGGCTTTACGGCAAATGAAGGAATGGGATGATGTTGTCTTCAAAATGGCGGACAAAGGCAGGAATAGTCTGGCCGAATACTATGTACGAGACTCAGGCATACAAACTTCTCAATAACTCTGTGGAGTATAAGCCGCTTACATTCAACCCCCTTGCTAAGTTCAAGGGAGAGCTAAATGAGATCTTGAGAAAAGCCTATGAAGACATCATCCCAAAAAAACTTCTAGAGATATATGAAAAGTACACACCAAGATTGGCATCCTTTTATTTCATTCCTAAGGTGCACAAGGATCCACAGAACCCTCCTGGCAGGCCAATAATCTCAGCCAATGAGGGTTTATGTGAGATAATTTGTGATGTGGTTGAGCATTTCTTAAAACCTCTGGTTACACAGCTACCGTCCTTTATTAAGGACACAACTGCTGCATTGGGACATCTCAGAGAGACCATTCAGAGAGGGTATAGGAGAGCTAAAAATACAACAAGGGACCAATTGCTACACAAAAACCTGCCCATTGTAATTCGGAATGAGACAGAAGATCAGGTAAGGTTTATTACAAACTATAACAACAGATGGGCTGATCTCAGAAAGATCGTTGAGAGGCATTGGGGAATCCTTTTCACAGACCCAGTTCTTAAAATTTTTTTACCAGCGTCTCCATCCCTTGTGGCAAAGAGGGCCCCAAATTTGAGGGATATATTGGTCCATAGTACGCATGATCCAAAGGGGAGGGAGAGATCAAAAAGGAATTCCAAACGTGAGGGTTTCTTTCCATGTGGTCTTTGCAAGGGTTGTGCCAACATGAAAAGGGGATTTTCCTTTTTCAATTTTGATCATTCTAGGAAATTCGATATAAGGGCAAACATCACCTATTCGTCCAAGGGCGCTGTGTATTATGCAGAGTGTCCCTGTGGGAAGGTCTATATGGGCATGACAACCCGCGAACTCAAAGTAAGGGTGCGGGAGCATTGTCTAGATATAGACAAAGCAAAGACCATAAGGGACGAAACCTCTTTGAAAACGCTCCCGAGGCACTTTAAGAGGTATCACAATTGTAATTCCTGCCTATTAACTGTTAAAGGAATTGATCTTGTGGATTTGGGGCCTAGAGGGGGTGATCTCTTTAATAGACTTTCCAAAAAGGAATGTCAGTGGATTTTTAGATTGGGAACACTGGCACCTCAGGGTTTAAATGACAGTTTCGGATTTAGCGCTTATCTTTAAATAGCCAAGGAATTCAGACTTGGTGGTTGGTTCTTATTTTTTGTTTGTACTTGCTTTTTTGGTTTTAATTATTTTTTTAATTCTAGTTACTACACCCTGTGACTGATCATTTTGGATATACCTGTCTACTACAATTGAAGGATTTCTTCTGATTATGCCTGGATCATTTTGGATGAAGATCTACTGTCGCTTAGAATCGTCATTTAAACATACCGTATGTTGTCTTTCCATTCCTTTTTAGGGTGGATGGTGAATATGGTCAATAGGGTTGAAAAATCCTTGACCATTGGGGAACCTGTCGCCTTGTAGTTGGGGCGATATTATTTAGTGTGCGTTTTTTGGTGGGCTTTGTGCAATATTTCTATTCAATAGGTGTTTTTTTTTTTTATAAATTATGATACAGTATATAGCTTAATCAAGGCAGTAATGGTGGGTTTTTCCAACTATTACCTTACCAATTGTTAATTTAATGATGAGAGCATTTCACCAATTATCTCTTAGTATCCTGATATAGGGTTTTGTTTCCCAGGGATGGATAACCAATGTGGGGGTCATTGTATGTTTATTAGGATCCTACGAGTCATCCAGTTGGGGTGAATTATGTATGGTGGCAGCTTATTATATGTATATAAAACCTAGATTTATATAATTGTCTTGATTGGGCATATATTTATTATTTTTTTCATCTTTCTTTCATCTTTATTATTATTTTTCTCATTTATTCTATTTATCAGAATTGTATAAAATTAATTGTCCAAATAAAGCATGTATTTTATTTACTGCGCAATATTTATATCTATGGTGTTGTTCTAGCGTTTATATTTCAATGAATGCTATTGTCATGCATCTTGAGGTTGGACTCTATTTACCCCCTCTATTATTTGAAGTGATTTATATGCCACAAAGAGACAGTGCGCATGCCAGGATTTTGAATCTCCTTGAGGAATACATAGCGGTCTGCGGTGTTCCTCGGTATCCCATCCCGATGTCCTTATAGGACCTGGCGCTACCGGGACCACATGACCGCGAACTACTCCTCCCATTGGCTGGCGGAGGTCATATGATCCGGGCATGCGCAGTTATGTGTCTTGTGTAGATGGCACAGGACCTTAATCACGCAGGCGCAGTAGGTAGATGCAGCGTCACTAGATTTATCATCTGTGTGAATGACATGAGACTTCTTCCACGCATGTGCAGTAATCAGACACAGGGTTTAGGATTTTTTAACCAGGTGTAACATCGCACCTTGGCCAATGACGAGCCCGGGCCTCTTATATTTAAGTGGCCCAGCCCCCCTTTTCTGAGACGCCTCCATGATGAAGCAGTGCGAAACGCGCATCGGGGCATAGGAGACGCCTGGGAAGCACCAACTATTTTGCCGTATGTTATTATGGCAAACATCCAAGTATCCTAGCATTACATTGTGAAGCTAGGGACACTGTTAGGGAGTGTTCACTGGGGTAGTGGGTTTACAGTCCTTATTGACATGCCTATGGGCGGTTCTTTATTTCATTAGTGGCTGTCTTCCCCATTTACATTCCTGTTTGATGGGATAATGTGTATCACACTATATAGGATTATCAGTGTTGGATGAGAGGGAGTGCCGCTGGGGTAACGTGTTGATAGCCCTTTAATCACATATGCCTGAAGGCAGTCTATGATTTAACAGTGGTAAATGCTCCCCCTGTATACACTATCCATTTTTCCCATAATGTGCCATATAGGAATGCCTTTTGCAAAATATTTTAGTGTTGTACTTCCATAATTTATGGAATTTAATAGAATTTGTATTTTTGAGATGTTCCATTGTGTGGCACCTGGTCTTTGTTAGAAGTTAAGGTTACCACAAGGTGATTTTGTTGTTTCATGGCACATCATCCTCCTATTGGAGGTCAGCACTAAAGTGGGCATTATTTGTGAGGATTAAGAGATTACACTAGTATTTTTTGTTCAGTTAAAGGGAATCTATTAGTAGGATTAACCCTATTAGGCTGTTAATATGGGCATGTAGGTCATAGGAAGCTGAAGAAAATTATACCTTGATATCTGTGATCCAATGTCTTATTTCCAAGAAATCTCTGTTTTTCTAAATATGTAAATGAGCTGTTAAGATCTATGGGCTGGACATAAACTTTCCTGAGAATCTTCCTCCAGATATTATTTTAATTAAAGGGGACGGCGATGTTACCAGTGTGAGGCATGTAATGACTGACAGTCTGGTCTCCTGATCTACATGTCTCACTCTGGTAACTCCCCCTTTAATTAAAATAATCTCTGAAGGCAGATTCTCGGGGAGATCTTTGTCTGGCCCATAGATCTTAACAGCTCAATTGCATTCAATAATTCAACTTCCTATTACCTGCATGTCCATATAGACGGCTTAGAACGGTTGATCCTACTGATTGAGTCCTTTTAAAGCTTGCCACTGTGCAGATGTGTTCAGTAAAGTAAAATTGTTTGCACCCACCAATTGCCATTTGGAAAAACTAAAGGAAGTTACAATATGTATGATATGAGCCATACTAATGTGTTCTTTGCTGAGTTTAGGATTATTTCCAGTATTGGTCCAGATTATTATTTCTGATTGTGAATGATCAAAGAGACAAAGTACGTGGGATGCTGACAGAAACAGGGCAGCATGGGCAACCAAGCAAACACAAGACCAACAAAAAGATACAACCTGCTCTGTATCTATGGTGTCACTGATGTAAATGTCATGTTTTTCATGTAAAAAATTCTAAAAATGGCAACCACTTGCTGTCAAGTGTCATTGGGTTTTCTATGAATCGGGAATCTTCAACAGCTGGAGATGAACAGCTTTTTTTTCCATTCCCAGGAGAAATGGACATAGAAGCAGGTGAAGTTTGAGGATGTAGAAACCTAAAAGACATCAATTAAAAAAACAAACCAGAAAAAACAGCCTTACCACCACCAAGATCACAAATGCACAAACAGGATGCAGCAGACCCCCCACTATAATGGCGGGGGCAGCACAGGTGCAAAATACTGATAAAAGCAATCATTCACAAGCCTACCAATTCATGGAGGGGGTAGCTGCCTAGTAAAAAATGCACACAAACGAGGCTTGAATAGAACACCAGTCACACAGGAACATGTGTGTACACTATCTGGCTTACAGTCTATTAATGACGCCCATAATATTAGATCAGACGGGCTGTCCAGCACTATATGAGTACACCCCACAAGGACAGATGCCCCAGTTCACCCAACCAACAAAAAAGGTCCTAGCTGCATCCTGCAAGAATGGAAAATAATGTATATCATAAATACATTAAATGAGGTATTGGTCGATATTTTGGCCAAAATGCACAAGTTCGCAACTTATGTCAAGGTACCTCACGCTTGCGAGTCCTAACAATAAAATCAAAAACAGCAACCTAAAGGAGAAAAGTTCAAAAACATATACATTATTTTTCATTTTTATTGCACATTTTTCCATTTTATCATCATACTACCAAACAAAAAGTGGAATAAAATGTGATCAAAAAGACAAATATAAATAAACATGGTACTGCTGAAAACGTCATCTTGTCCCGCAAAAAACAAGCCATCTTACAGCTTCATCAGCGGAAAAATAAAAAAGTCATAGCTCTTAGAATAAAGTGATGCAAAAATAATCATTTATTCTATAAAATAGTTTGTATAAAAGCGCCAAAACATAAAAAAATATAAATAAGGTATCACTGTAATCGTACTGACCTGAAGAATAAAACTGTCTTATCAATTTTACCACACACAAAATGATATAACCCCCCCCAAAAAAAATTCCTGAATTGCTGGTTTTTGTTCATTCTGCCTCCCAAATATCGGAAAAGAAAGTGGTAAAAAATGTCATGTGCCCGAAAATGGTACCAATAAAAACGTCAGCTCGTCCCTCAAAAAGCAAGCCATCACATGACTCTGTGGGACAAAATATGGAAAAATTATAGTCCTCAAAATATGGTGATGGAAACTAGTTTTTCACAATAAAAAGCATTTTTTACTGTGTGACAGCAGCCAACATAAAAAGCGGATATAAATTTTGTATCATTATAATTGCACTGACCCGAAGAATAAATTTGCCTAAGAACTTATACCACATGAGGAATGTTGTAAAAAATAAAACCAATTCTTCACCTGCTGTTGATTTGTTCATTCTGTCTCCCAAAGATTGCAGTAAGGCTCGGCGCACACTTATCCTGCTCTCTGTGCTGAGAGCTTACACCAGTATATCATGGGACAACTACTTAAAACTATAACACCACAAGGAAATTCTTTAAACTTACCCTGTGTCCCATCATGGCAACATGTATATAACAAGTCCCATAATCACATTCATTCCGCTCTATGAACAGCCTCCTTCTGCAATATACAGTGTACAGTATACTTGCCCTGTAGTGGTGGCAAGTGGGATTCATATTTGTACGGTTGATGTCACGTTTGTATTGTCAGGTGACATCAAACCCATGGCTTAATAATGGTGAGGTGTTTATAAAACACCTATCCATTACTAATCCTATAGTTACATGGTAAATAAACACACAGCCAGAATAAAGTCCTTTATTTGAAATAAAACAAAACACATTTTTCCATTTTTATGTAAAAATAACAAACACAGTTATACTCACCTAACTCCTACTTCCACTGAATCCCTCATCTCCTGTAATAAAACAAAAATAAAAAATCAGCAATATTCCTCACCTGTCTGTTGTTCTGTCCCATGCCGTAATCCATGTCTGGGGATAAATAGTTTTCAACCTGAACGGTGCCAAGATGCGACCGCCCAGGCAGAGAACTGCTGGTGAATAAGCTGCTGTGAGAGCAGCATCATTGACCAGCGGTGACATCATTGTGGTTATCGCCAGTCAGTGGGGCTGCATTCCTAGCACCGTGGGACCTCAGTATCATGGGGAAAAGTTAGTGATGAGGCCACTGCAGTTCAAGCTCAGTGACTTCACTGCAGCTCACAGTGAGAAATTCACCTCTCTGTTACTAAGCCATGGGCTGGATGTCACCTGACAATACAAAGGTGACATCAACCCCACAAATATGAACTCCACTTTACACCACTGCAGGGCAAATGGGAAGAGTCGGGCAAAGCTCTAGAATTGGCGCATCTAATAGATGTGCCTTTTGTGGGCATCTGCGGGCTGCTATTTTTAGGCTTGGGTGGCAAAATCCATGGCCCCTTACCAGCCTGAGAATGCCAGACCCCAGCTGTCAACTTTAGCAAGGTTTGTTGTCAAAAATGGGGGGGACCCATTGCCGTTTTCTTTTATTATTTACTTGAAAGATTAGAAAAATAGCATGGGGACCCATCTATTCTTGATAACCAGCCTTGTTGAAGCTGACAGCTGAGGGTTGCAGTCCGCAGCTTTCAGTTTTGCCTGGCTGGTTATCAAAAATAAAGGGGAATCCACAAATTTTTTAAATTTATTTATTTATAGCACAGGCAGTGGGTGATGAATATCCCCATCAGCCGCTGCTTGCTCTCACTGTTATTAGCAGCAGCAGGTGTAGGCTGATGTGAGTAATAGTCCCAAAAGACACCACATGCTGTCTCTGTTATCAGTTGAATATAAAGGCCCTGTCTCACATAGCGAGATCGTTAGCGAGATCGCTAAAGCGTCACCGAGTTTGTGACGCAACAGCGACATCGCCAGAGATCTCACTACATGTGACACGTAGCGGCAACCAGGCCCCCGCTGTGATGTCGCTGATCGCGCTCGAATGTCCTGGGCCATTTTTTGATCGCTGGTGTCCCGCTGGCCAGCGCGCATCGCTGTGTTTGACACCGACAAGCGACCTCGTTAGCGACTCAGACATCATGGACACAGGCAGGAGTCGTCAGAATTGCTGCTGTGTGACAAGGTCCCAACGACCGCCGAGGTCATTATACGGATTGCTGGATCGTTGCTGCGTCGTTGGGTAAATCTGCCTGTTTGGCAGCTTACTAGCGACCACTTAGCGATGCACCAGCGATCTTTACCAGGTCGTATCATTGTCGGGATTGCTGGTGCGTCGCTAAGTGTAACCAGCAGAGCAGGGGAGAATAATGAGAGCTGTCTTCAGCACCCGGTGCCGGGGAACAGCCCTACCTGTTGCTTCTCTGACTGTACATGTGTTGTACCGATGCGACACACGGGCAGCACACGGTTGCCACATGCCTGCCGCACGTATTACACACATGTACACAATGACACTGACATCTCCGGTACCAGAAATATCAGGACGTTTGAAACCGGCTTAAAACAGAACAGGGAGCACGAGTCCGAATTATTTTTCCCTACTGAGAATGCAGAGGTGGAATCGGATTGTGCCTCAGCACCGACTTTACATATACCGGGCAGTGCAGATGAGCTGAAAACCGAGAGGGCTGTGCAGCGAACTTCCTCAGAGTGACGTCTCAGCCCGCATAAGATGCACGTATAACATTAGACAGGGACATATTTTCTTTTTTATTCTGAGCATATTACTCTTTTGCCTACATTGCTGAATGAAATCATAAAGAGAAATGAAAAATATCTTGGACAACCCCTTCAACTGGTTCTAACAAAGTGAAATAGAAAGTTGTTCTAATGTGACAAAAGGAAGCATATTTAAAAAGTCAATTCTTCTCCTTTTATCCAGGCACGAAGACATTTTACCATGAATCAACTTTTAGTGTTACATAAAAAGCCAAAGCATTAAAATAATTCCAAACCGGAAAAGGAGTATTTATAAAGTGGGTTTATTTTCTCTTTCATATGGATACTATTACATTGAGTGAGGAGCCGATGCAGGAATAAGGTCCCATATTTAGAAGGGATAAGCTGCCAGCTGCGGAGCGCAGAGATTATTCTGGTACAGAAAGTGCATATAAATATATGCCGCTGTTTTATCTGTTGGTAATGATGACATCATTGCGGTAAATTTACCGTTGATAATCATAAGACATCCGCTTACTAGATATTAAATTGCAATATGATAATTTATGTTCCAATCTGATGCGCACGCATCCAACAAACAGCACATACAGTGTTGGCTTTTTCTGTGGTATAACCATAAAGACAAAAACATGAACGTTTCATTGGAGTCTAAGGCTATGTTCACATGCAAAGTTTATTCTTTTGCTGAGCTTTTTCTGCTTTTTCATGTACACACTTTTTTTTTCAAAACCGAATTTGAGCGCTGCTGTGTTTTTTTTTTTTTATCTGCAGCATGTCTATTCTTTCAGTGTTGTTGCAGCATTTTTTTCCCACATAGAAAGCAATGGAAAAGTGCAAAAAACACAGCAAGCGAGTTTTTCAGAGCTTTTGATGCTTAAAACTAGAATTTTTAAGCTTGTACGGTATACAAAACACATGTAATCCGCACAAAACACAGGTAATAAAATGCTGCAAAAACACAACAAACCAAAAAAAGCAGCAAAAGACGCTGCAAAACCTGCATTTTGATGACAGCGTTTTTACTGGCAAAAGAGTGAATTGTGGGTACGATCATAGCCCAGAGGAATGAGCACAAGTTCTATACTTGTGACACAAAAATCTGCAACAAATACTGGAGTGTTGCGTAAAACGCGCCCTTTTTTATGCATTTTTTTCCCCATTCATTTCAATTAGTGAAAATCGCTGCAAAGACGAAAGAATTGACCTCCTGCAGATTCGAAACTGCTTCAAATTTACAACCGAAAGATATGCAGCGGGAGCACGAGATTTCAGAAATGCGTTGATTTTTCGCAGAAACGCAATAAAAGCACATCTGCATTTTTCATATGCGGCTGACTTTCTGCATCTCATTCAAGTCTATGGGGAAAATCTGCAAATAAAACGAATTTTAACCACAAGTAAAATTGACATACTGCGGATATCAAAAACGAAAGGCACCACAGATTAATTTCCGCAGTATTAAAAAAAAGATTTTTTTTTACTGAAACTGCAAAATGCTGTTTCTTTTGCCAATAAAATTATGCAACAGAACCATTTGTCATCTTTGGGTACTTTGCCTTAGGCCTTAAAGAGTTAATAAATATCACAAGTGACATCTGCTTTCCAAGCAATCGCCACCTATGTGTGGAATTCATGGTGTAATTTCTGCCACCCCTAATTGATGTATAAATAAACAGCCGCTGTCTCCTTGGTGCTCCGTGGATCGGGCATGCCGGGCCAAGAGAGCTACTGAACTGATTTGGCAAAGAACATTGTAACATAAGATAACGGCATCCATATTTCAGACTTAGAGACTTCTGCTAAATCCAACAATGTGACACTAGAGTTCACTGAGAGCCCATTAATACGTCGTCATTATGTGCGGCTATAGCGGGCACAAACTGATTTTTAAGTGCAAGTCTGCGTCATGTCAGAGGCCCAAAATCAAACTGATCCAAGCCAGCGACGACAACCGCTATGGATGCTCATTCCTCAGATGCAGGACGGAATGACAGGTTATGGGTCAGTGTGAATTTCCAATTGCTTTGGTCAGACTTGGACTGGTCCACCAGAGCACCGGTGAATTCCCTGGTAGGCCACTGTGCAGGAACCTGCCACCCCCTATATATGAGCAGTAGATAGCATTGTACACTCGAGCCACCATGTACAAACAAAGGCAGACTCTCATTATTATCATACCCTAGACTTTATTATTATTATTCATACTGTATAGAACCAGAGGTAAACTTGGTATTACACTGTTCCCGCCATCCATCTACTGTATAGATAATCTACATCTATATGATGTTTGCACATATATTGTATTTTTTGCCAAAAATAGTTACTTTCTCCCAACAATGAGGATTGGGTCGGGATCACACATGCGAGAAACTCGGACAAGTCTGGCATCTTAATACCCGGCACTGCCGCCGGCACTGGGGAGCGGAGTGTGCGGCTGCATAGAAATACATGTAGCCGCACGCTCCTCTCCCGAGTGCCGGCGGCAGTGCCAGGTATTGACGTGCGAGATTCATCTGAGTTTCTCGTATGTGTGATCCCGGCCTTACATCGAGAAAGGTTGAACTTGATTGAGGTCTTTTTTCAACCTATATAAGTAAGTAATAATTCTCACGTTCCCCCTTTTAACCGTCTTTTACGGCTCTAGATTTGATTTTTAGCTGCATATTATTATATCGTCACTATATCTCCGGAGGAGAAGTGGGCCAGCCATGGTCGCCTTCAATTTCAACTCTATTTGTAACCTTGGGGCGTTAGTACAGATGAGACCTATGAATGACCTCTCTCAATCTGAAACTCTACCCCCTCCGCGCTGATCCTGAATCTAGTAGATTCCTTCTGTCCCCACCAGTAGCACTTAAAGCAGTTGTCTCATCATTGTAAATTATTAAGATTGCTGTGCTTGTTAAAAGCAGCAACTTTGAAATTTACTTTACTCTGCACTGAGATGTCTGTTCAGGAAGGGACTGTCGGATTGCTTGAAGGACGCTCTGGCTCTCCATCCACCTCCCAGTTCATTGGAGGAGGCTATGAGTCAGGCTATCCGTATGGATCGGAGACTGCGGGAGAGAGGTGTTACTCAGCGAGGGGTTCCGTTTTTCCCTGCTAACCCTGATGTTTTGCTTCCATCTGAACCTATGGAGGTGGGAGCCACCAACCCCCAGGAGAAAGAGAGGAGACGGCGACGTGATGGAAAATTGTGTTTTTACTGCGGAGATCCCGGACATTGGAAAAAAGACTGCCCCTCCTGTCCTCCGACTAACAAGCGGCTGAGTCTGGGTGATAATCGTGGAGGTCACCCAGACTCTCAGGTACCTTTTTCTTCCTTTTCAAGAGTACTGCTAAAGGTGGAACTTGGTGTTGAGAACGGCTTTTTCCATACTTCGGCTTTTGTAGACTGTGGGTCATCCCTGAACCTGATTGACTCTAAGTTGGTGGCTTGCTGTAGATTAGGGACAGTTAGGTTGGGGACTCCCTTAAAAATTGTGGCTATTGATTCTACACCTCTCACTAAGGATGGTCTCCATTTCAGTTCTAAATAATTTACCCTCAGGGTGGGGGCCCTACCCCAGAAGCGCATGTCATGCTTTGTTTTGGATAACCTCCCTGCTGGCCTGGTGTTAGGGTTTCCCTGGTTGCAACGGCATAACCCAGTTATTGACTGGGGGTCCCGGGATATTGTAAAATGGGGACCTGGGTGTTCTGAAAATTGTCTTGCTACTGTGTCTATGTCATCCGTCAACCTGGAGGGTATTCCGGAGTACCTAAAGGGTTTTAAGGATGTGTTCTCCGAAAAGGAGGCTGAGGTTCTACCACCACACCGCCCATTCGATTGTGCCGTGGATCTTGTTCCCGGTGCCAAATTGCCCAAATCCCGGCTGTACAATCTCTCCGGCCCTGAGCGGGCTGCTATGAAGGAGTATATCTCTGAGAGCCTCCGTAAAGGGCATATACGGCCATCTGTCTCTCCCGTGGCAGCGGGGTTCTTTTTTGTAAAAAAGAAGGATGGTGGTTTACGCCCATGCCTCGATTTTCGAGAACTGAATAAAATAACCATAAGAAACGCCTACCCTCTCCCACTGATACCTGATTTAATCAATCAATGTTCGGGGGCCAGGTGGTTCTCTAAGTTGGACCTCAGGGGAGCATACAATCTCATCCGTATGCGGGAGGGGGATGATTGGAAAACTGCGTTTCTCACCTCTGAGGGTCTGTTTGAAAATTTGGTTATGCCCTTCGGTTTGACTACCGCACCAGCGGTATTCCAGAATTTCATTAACCATGTTTTTTCTGATTTTATTGGACATTTTGTAGTTGTTTATCTTGACGATATACTGATATATTCTTCTGATAGACAAAGTCATATGGGTCATCTTCATGCGGTTCTCCAGAGGCTTAGGGAGAACTCACTCTTTGCCAAATTGGAGAAGTGTTCATTTTTTACTCAAGAAGTGTCCTTTCTAGGGGTCATCCTGTCCACTGAGGGGTTTTGTATGGACCCTAGGAAGGTACAGGCCATTGTGGATTGGGTGCAACCCAGAGATCTCAAGGGTCTTCAGCGATTTCTGGGTTTTGCCAATTATTATAGAAAATTCATCAAGGGGTTCTCTCAAGTGGTCAAACCCCTCACTGATCTCACCCAAAAGGGAGCGGATCTTAAAAACTGGTCAGCTCCAGCTGTGGCGGCGTTTTCTTTGTTAAAAGAACGTTTCATGACTGCTCCGGTACTGGTGCAACCTGACTTGTCTAAACCATTCATCGTAGAAGTGGATGCCTCTGAGGTGGGAGTGGGGGCTGTGTTGTCCCAGGGGCCCACCACATTAACTAACTTAAGACCCTGTGCCTTCTTTTCTAAAAAATTTTCCTCTGCTGAAAGGAATTATGATGTGGGTAACCGAGAGTTGTTGGCCATTAAATTGGCTTTTGAATAATGGAGGCATTTTTTGGAGGGGGCTGTCCATCGTATCACTGTCATTACAGATCACAAGAATCTGTCTTACATCGAATCCGCCAAACGTCTGACTCCGAGACAGGCAAGGTGGTCACTTTTTTTTTCCCGATTTCAGTTTTCCATCACTTTCAGACCAGGTTCCAAGAATGTGAAGGCGGATGCCTTGTCTCACAGCCTAGATCCGGCTTTGGTGTCCCAGAGATTGGAGCAGGAGATTCGTGAGGCCCAATCTCTTGCTCCCCCGTCCATACCTGAAAATAAGCTCTTTGTGCCTGTCCAGTATCGGTTAAGAGTGCTTCGGGAGTTCCACGACTCAGCTCTGAGTGGGCATCCAGGAATCTCGGCCACTCGTAAAGCCATCATTAGGCTGTTCTGGTGGCCCTCGTTGACTTCTGACGTCACTGGTTTTGTGTCCTCCTGTGAAACTTGTGCCCGCGCTAAAGCCTCCCACAACCGGCCGGCCAGGGAATTGATGCCACTGCCAATTCCGGATAGACCGTGGACTCACCTGTCCATGGATTTTATCACCGATCTCCCACCCTCTAATGGCAAAACCGTGATCTGGGTAGTTGTGGATAGGTTCAGTAAACAAGCACATTTTGTACCCTTAACGGGCCTTCCTAATGCTGAGACTCTATCTAAGCTATTCATTGAGCATGTGATTCGGTTGCATGGTGTGCCTGTCAGTGTGGTGTCTGATAGAGGGGTGCAATTTGTGTCTAAATTCTGGAGAGCTTTTTGTAAAAGGCTGGGCATCAGTCTGACCTTTTCATCGGCCTACCATCCCGAGACCAATGGTCAGACTGAAAGGACCAATCAGTCTTTAGAGCAGATCCTGCGGTGTCTTGTCACTTCCAGACAGGATGATTGGTGCTCTATGATACCTATGGCGGAATTCGCCTTCAATAATCGTGTCAATCAGTCTACTGGTACTTCTCCTTTCTTCTGCAACTATGGGTTTCACCCTCATTTTGGTGAATTCTCCAGACTAGATTCGGAGTGTCCAGGGGCTGATTCAGCCTTTTTGCGGTTGGAGGAGGTTTGGAGGGAAGTTCAGAGAAACATTGGGGAGGCTCAGGACAAATATAAGTTTTTTGCAGATAAACGACGCTCGGTGGGGCTGACTTATCAGGTGGGGGATAAGGTATGGTTATCCACCAAAAACATAAGGCTGAGAATTCCCTCTGCTAAGTTGGGTCCCAAGTTTATTGGTCCGTATGAGATTTTAGAGGTGATTAATTCTGTGGTCTTTCGCCTGCGGTTGCCTCCGTCATTACGGATTCCTAATGTGTTCCATAAAGCGCTTCTGAAGCCGTCGGTGCCTTCCTCTGACGAGTCTCCCTTGCACCCGCCGCTTGTTATGGTAGATGGGCAGACCGAGTACGAGGTGGAACAGGTGGTGGATTCTCGTATGCTCCGTCGTTCACTTCAGTACTTGGTCCATTGGAAAGGATACGGACCTGAGGATCGGTCATGGGTGCCAGCGCGTTCGGTCCATGCGGATCGGTTGGTCCGGGCCTTTCACGCTCGTCATCCAGGGAAGCCTGGGGGTCCAGTGGCCCCCCATTGAGAGGGGGGTACTGTCATGGTCCAGTCCGAAGTTTATCTTCTGCTGTCTTTACTCCGGACTGGTCATGCGGGGGTTAATCTCCTCAGCCTCGTTCTGGAGCTAGCTGGGCTATTTCAATCCCTCACAGCCTGCTGACCAGTGTTAGTGATAGCTCAAGCTTGCAGTTTAGAGCCGCTGACCCTTGTACTCTGGTGATCCTCCTGCCTTTGACTGATATTCACGTGTATGACCCGGACTGATTTCTGACCTCGTCTCTTGGTATTCGTCTCTGCTGTTACGCTCCCTCTCTGGCATCTGACTCCCTGGCTTGTACCCCGACCACGTATTCCGTCTCACGTTTTGGACCCTGTGCTCATGTTCTGGCTTTCTGACTCTCGGCTTAGGTATTTTGACTACGTGTATTGCTGCTCCTTCTGGTACGTCTGCTCCTGTTAGTTTCTGACTCGGTTCGTCTGACTATTCTCTCTCGTTACCTGTGGCACCTGTGCTGTTGCTCAGGGTTGCTGCTCTTAGTGTATAACCTCTCTTCCCTCACCAGCTCCCCCTGGTGGAGGTTTCACTACATACTTGTTATTAAATATCCTTTGACTTCTCATGAACTGGGATTTTGAATTCTGTAATTTACTGCTTATTGTGGTGGTGACTGGTCTCTTAGGCAAGGAGCTCAGCGCTTCAGGCTCTCTGCTGTAGAGCTTGTAAGCGCTGCTCTACAACACGTTGGATCTGGCCAACTTCACTGCTGCTGCCTCTGACCAAGCTGCCTCGTAATGCAGCATCGAGGGCGTACAGTCCGGGCCAGCAGCGCGATGACTCCACTGGTCCGAACTGTTAATCAGGAGCCCATCTTCCCCTTTCCCCAAAAGAGAGTGGTGCTTTCCCTAAGATCAGCGTTGATAATAACCCTTGAAGGAATTTGGTTGTGGTGCTTTTTTAAGTCCCTTTTTTTCTTCTGTTGGTATTCTTTGACTTTTTTTGCACTACATTCTACAAAACGGCGCATCCGGGTCATGGGCTTAGCGCAAAATCAAAATGATCTTTTTTTTTTGCCTTTAAGCTCTCTTGAGACTTTTCAGCACAAAATGTAGCATTTTCTGCTAAACTATTGCAAAAGATAAGCAAAAATGTCAGGTGTACATAAAATCACTGGAGGTTGCGGGACTGGATTATATTTGTGACAAAGTTTTGTGTCTTTTTAAAGAATCGCAGTTGATGAATTGGCTAAAAACGTCTAGAAAACCCAAACTTCACCCACAATGGAGATTGTAAATTAAATAGGCAAACAAATAACATAAAATAAAAGACAAATAAGGCGCAAATGAGAAACAAAAAAATGAACCCCAAATGGTGCAAATACAATATTGAATAAGGTTATATGTGTGTAAGATATACAACAGAGGTGTAAACAAGTTGGGGACCTGAGCAAGAATGATGTGTGTGAGGACGTGCGATGTTCAAAATTTACCCTGGGGTCGGGGTTGCCATCTTGATTTTTCATTTTTTCTGCATTTCCTATATAAAAAAAATCCCAGCTAGCCAACACATTTTACAGACACATTGGCTATCCATTAGGAATCTTCATGATTGTCAGTGATCATGTCTGCAGTCTGCATTCTGATGTGAAGGATGGGGGAAGTGTGGTATTTTTTTGGACTGTATTGCTGTAAGGAGATGTTCTTACTTTCCATGGGTATTGTTGTAATGCATAATGTGTATTGTGACATGAGCTATTGGTGATAGTATTGTGTTCTGCCCAACAGTAGGGAGAGTTAGGGTTAATGTTTGGTACTAGCCCAGAGTTGGAAGGGGATGAGGTGAAGGGACAGAGATAATTTCCTGTCAGGATGATAGATAGGGCCAAGCATGCCATAGAAACAGACCAAAGGTCTGACTTGTCTGCAGAGCTGCATGATGTGGGTGTCCCTGATGTGAGTGGAGACTGAGGTAATAGATAGCACGATACTGGGGAGAGAGAAAGAGAAAAGTGACAGAAGGCTAGAGTGATCAGTGGGAGACTGGTCCTGAGACAGGACGCCTAACCGTCTGACTCCGAGTTTACAACTCAGAGAGGCAACTGGCCTGGACAGGATAGAGACTGTATACGAAGACAGTGCCCTCAGTACTAGTTCCAAGGCGCCAGATACTTAGAAGCTAAGTATCGGTCATACTGGTAAACTAGCACTTTGAAGAGGACGTGGAATATTACTCTGACTTACTGTACTGTGCTGGGCAGTGGTGGAGATATAGGACAGAGTGAGAGAGAACCGAGTCATTCTGAGGAGAACAGGGAGAATGTACGTGAAGATGTTGAAGATGCCCCACGTGTTAACGTTTGTGAAGTATTGCACCCGCTATCTACTGTACACAGTTCCTATCAAGTTGCTATTTAGAAAAGGACTGTTTATTTTTGAGTGGCGGTCACTCTCATTGAACTGTTCAACATCCGGTCCTGTCCAGCTGACGTAACTGGCATGATGCGGCCTGCAAAAGCGTAGCACCCCCATAGCACAAGTCCACCCCCCAGCCAGGATCCCCACCTTCATGTACCATGCCGGGGTGTAAGAGATATGTACCTCGCCTACGGCTACTGCACCACACCACGTTACACTGCAATTTCTGGATGTTTCGCACAGAATTGAAGACTTTTCCTTGGTGCAGTCAGGGATGGCGTTAGGGGCAGGCAGACCAGGCAGCTGCCTAGGGCCAACAGCCAGTGGTGTGCTAATAAAAGCGACTACTATGGGGCCCATGAGTAAGAGGGACCTGGCACTGCCCTCTTCTCCCCACATCGCACATTCATTGATGCCAATACAGGTGAAAGCAGTGATAGAGGAGAGAGCGTCACGTGATGCTCCCTCTCCCACCATTACCCATCTGCCTCTGACTCAGCAGCTTGTGCCAGCAGTGGAGCTGATCAGATGCCACAGAAGCCAGAGCAGTGGGGAAGGGGGAGGAGAGGTAAGTATGATGTGTGTATGCATTATAGTGTGTGAGTCTGCACTATACTGTGTGTTTGAGTGTATGTGTGCGTCTGCACTATACTGTGTGATAGGAGAGAGGAACATGCAAGCTTCCACGGGATCCAAATGAAAAAAAAAACCAATAGGTTAGAGCCCAATCAACAAGGCAGTTGGGTGCACAACAAGGCTGGAAAGCACAGCAAAAGACAAAGAGGAATGTGGCACATCATAATAAAAATAAAAAAGTTTATTCGGCAATCATGATATACTGTAGTTAAAAAGATGTACAAAACCTTACATGTTTCAGGTGCAAAAAACGCACCCTTACTCATATACTCATGTACTGTGTGATAGTGCCTGCACTATACTGTGTTTCTGTGTGTGTGGGGGGGGCTGCATTACACTGTGTGTGGGGACTACACTATACTGTGTATGTGGGGGCTGCACTATACTGTGTTTGTGGGGGCTGCATTATACAATGAGTGTGTGTAGGGGGCTGCATTATGCTGTGTGTGGGGGGACTGCACTATACTGTGTATGTGGGGAGCTGCACTATACTTTGTGTGGGGGCTGCACTATATGGTGTTTGTGGAGGCTGTTTTATGCTGTGAGTGTGTGGGGGCTGCATTATACTGAATGTGTATGCATTATAGTGTGTTTAGGGGCTGTATTATACTGTGTGGGGGCTGCATTATACTGTGTGTGAGGGGCTGCATTACACTGTGTGTATGGAGGGGCTACATTATACTATGTATGTGGGGGCTGCACTATACTGTGTGTGTTTGTGGGGAGCTGTATTGTAATATGTGTGTGGGAGGGTTGCATTATACTCTATGAGGGGGCTACATTATACTCTATGAGGGGGCTGAATTATACTCTATGAGGGGGCTGCATTAAACTCTTTGAGGGGCTACAATATACTGTGTGTGGGGCTGCATTATATTCTATGAGGGGGGCTGTATTATACTCTATGTGGGGGCTACAGTATACTCTGGAGGGCTGCATTATACTGTGAGAGGAGCTGCATTATACTTTGAGGGGACTCTATTATACTGTGAGGGGGCTGCATTATACTCTATGAGGGGGGCTGCATTATACTCTATGAGGGGGCTGCATTATACTCTATGAGGGGGCTGCATTATACTCTATGAGGGAGCTGCAGTATACTCTGAGGGGAGCTGCATTATACTTTGAGGGGGGCTCTATTATACTGTGAGGGGACTGCATTATACTCTGTCTACTCTGAGAGGGGCTGCAGTATACTTTGAGAGGGCTTTAATCTTTTGCCCAGGGCCCCACTTTGTCTAAAACCAACCCTGGGTGCAGTTTGATGTTTCAAGAAGGAAAGTGAAATTCTTTTAATGTTACAGCCGCAATGGCTTTTTCCCAACGATGAGGCTCATCCCGCGACTTCCCATAGGCTTGTAGCATTCTAGTGATGGCTTTATGTCCCTGTATATCCTCAGGGCTCTCATACTCATATACACAGTTATTTATAGGAGCAGTATGTCCCTGTATATCACTATGGCTCTCACAGCATGTCAGTACATTCTTGCAGGCGTGCTTCATTTACAAGAATTATTGCCGGGCTTTATAATGTGACACTGAACCACTTCTTGTATTTCATAGCACAAAATAGTCATCTATACATTTCTTAAGTGTCATGCAAATCTTTTTTTTATGAATGCTCCATTTTGTGGAAGTCCTCCTTAGCATCAGTACCTTGTCATCATTTTTCCAAGCGGTGATTTCCATGTGTATTGGGAAAATCTCTTACAAACAGAAAAATATTGTATTTTTCGCACTTCTTTGGTAATGGAGCAACGTGTTAAGTGTTATGTTTCCGGGGCAATAAATCATAGATTTCTATCAGTTCTATATGAAGAGTAAGGGTCTGTGCACACGTTAAATATTTGCTGAGTTTTTGTTGTTTTTTTTTCTGTGCAAATTTATGACAAAAACTTTCTTATCTCATGAAAGTGGAATCTCCTGCACACGTTGCTTGTTTTCTTCTTGCAGATTTCTAATTTGCCGCGTGGCAATTCGTTGAGTCATTTCACAGTGTTTTTCACCTATTCTAACGAATGGGAGAGACATATAAAAACGCATGTAAAAACGAGTCAAAAAGCATAAAAAAGTATCAAATGAATTAAAAGTGAGCATATTTTATGCTTTTTCTACTTGCCAACATATCAGTATTTGCATCAGATTTTTTCTGCTACAAATCCCGAACGTTTGCATATACCCTATGCATCAAATCAGCAGTCATAAGTCTAGATATGCAATAATATGTTTACGTAGTCGCATGGGATATTCTGGGATCAACTGGACAGGTAACACATGTTAAGTTGGTTGGAATCTGACAGCTGTGCCCCGCACCAATCCCCAGAAAGAAGGACATATGTCCCTGAGTTGAATGGAGCTCAGGTTGAGCACGCGCGTTGATGCCCAATTCAGAAGCTATGGTGCTGATAAAGGTGTGCTTGATGCTAAAGTCAAGTTTCAAGACTTTTTAAAAAGGTCATACATTTACTTATAGGAGGCACTAGACACTTTTCTTTCCTTCTAAAGGAAATCTAATTTGTATATTTTTTTCATACCTACCATCCAGAGAGCAGGAAGCCTCTGAAGAACTCGGCTGACAAGGCCTCTGCCCATCCTTGGCCTATCGTACTGTGGCCAACATTCTGATTGGTACAATGTTTCTTCCTCAAATTTGTAAAGTTTTTTTCAATACATCATTAATAAATGAATATGAACAAATGTGTAATAAAAATGATCTGGAGTTTAAGGGGGAACAAGAGTGACCTTTCGGATTGCTGCTACCAATAGGTGGCACTAGAGTCAAGTCTTCTTTCTCTTTGAAGAGGCTATTAGCCTAAATGATTTTGTATGGACTGGCAGTCACTTTCTCTGTGCTAGTGTACCAGCCTCACTATCAGAGGATCAGAGCCGCCCTGGGAACAAAAGATGTAAGCGATCAATGTTACTGTTATCTAATACATGTGATCTGCACATAATATCGACGGCAAATGGAATAAATAGTAAAACAGAAGCTAAAGATCTACTTTAAACCTTGAAAAAAAAGGATAAAAAAAGGGAAAAGGAGAATATGCCTATTTTTTTTACAACTGTTCAAAAGGAAAACAGTGTCTTTTTTTCTCCCATGAGAACCATTCACAGCACCTGCTGCGCCACATGAAGCTCGCAGGCCCAAATGCACAGTCTCCAACAAATCCCCCTTATAACACTGGCCTGTATTAGCACTGGTTTTCTCATATGTGACAGAAGGATTTTTTTGGTCTCCTGTAGGCTCTGGGGCCAAGATGTAACTGTAACCCCTGCACCCACAATAGTTAAACCCTGCACATTGCAAAGCTTTCTTTTTACTAGAGCAATTTAAAACTTAGAGGCTTACTCCAAAAAAATCAAGGGATAACTTACAAATCGCTGTGTGTCCGGTCCGACCAATGGGACCCCCAGTGATCCTGAGATCGGGAGTTTAGAACCTCGAGAACCGTGCTCTTCAGCTCCTTGCTGAATGCAGAGAAGGTCCACCTTGGCGACCTTTGCTCCAATCATTGTCTATGGGACTAGAAATGCCCTTGGCCGTCCCATAGACAATGCATGGAGCAGAAGTCACATATGCGCACCCTTTCTGCATTCAACAAGGGCTGCACTTGACAGTATCCATGTATCTTCAGTGGTTGGAACGGTAACTCGCTGTCAGATGACAGTTCCACGTTCCTAATTCTTCTGTACCCTGAAATCACCTAACGGGAGAGAGTTGGATGTCCTCCTTATATTAGATGGTCAGCCAGTCCCACCAAAATCAGTTTGGTTCAGTGTCGTTAATGTGTATAAATCTGTGTTCCTCTCGTCACCCCTGTCACGTGATATGCTTTACTACCCATAATGATGATGAGCCGCTAATTTACATGATCTTCTGACACATGTGGCACGGATGGGTCAAGATCCTTTTTTAATAGCCTTGTTGAGTGAATCAAGCCCATGAGTAATACTCATGTCTTGGCCGCCAAGAAACACATTCTTCTGAAGTTGGCCTGCACTAAGGAACTGATGGCTCCACCACCAAGTTGCATGATCCAAACTTTCTCTAGTTGGAGCAGAGACTTTTCTGATAAGTCCATACTGATTCCTTCACCCAGAGGGCACATATAAGGAAATAAGGAAGATTTAGGATGGAGAGTTCAATTCTTATTGATAAAGCTGGGAGGAAAAATGGTGATGGTTGCCTAAACATTTCGACAAGTCTTTTCAGATCTTTTGTGCTTATGGCACCAAAGGGTTACAAAGCCTGCTTGCACAACCCATGCCCTGTCTTAGTGACTTATGCCCTTTTGCAGAAGTGCACAAATGACATCCACACATGGCCTGGGGTGAGCTGGTTGTTAAGTGTGACAGTGTGTGTGTCCCCAGATAAACACTGGCTACCGAGCAACACCCAGACACGCAAACACAACACACGGCACCCTGCTTCCTGCTCGGGCCACACAACCGGGAGGTGACTGTCGCCAGACTGAAATTCTCCCGGAGAGTTTTTAACCATTACATAGTTTAGCATGAGCTAATACTGGATCACGTTGGCCATAGATGCACAATCATTGCATATGAGGTTGGACGGTGCCTATATAAGGTTAGGAAATTATCTATACAAGCACCGTCTACCTAAAACACGTTTGTACTTCTACTAGGTACAGTACTGTGCAATGGAAAAGTGCTGCCGAGTAAGAATGCTTCAAAAATAGAGGTGTCAAAGGTTTATTTTTTATCAGCAAAATGTAAAGTGAATGAGAAAAGAAAAATGGATTCTTTATAAATATCTGGTGTCACCAACCTTTGCTTTCAAAACAGTTCAAAAGCATCAATTCTTCTAGGAACACTCGCACTTGGTTTTTGAAGGAACTCGGCAGGAGCAACGTTCCAAACATCCTGAAGAACTGACCACAGATCTTCTGTGGATGTAGTTGCGCTCAAATAATTCATGGAATCCAACACAGAATTCATGATGCTGAGATCAGGGCCCTGAGGGGTCATATCATCACTTTCAGGACTCATTCTCCTTTACACTGAAGATAGACTTTAACCCCCTAACGACCGGGGTATTTCAGTTTTTAAAATTCTGATTTTCGCTCCCCTTCTTCCCAGAGCCATAACTTTTTTATTTTTATGTCAATATGGCCATGTGAGGGCTTGCTTTTAGGGACAAGTTCTACTTTTGAACAACATCATTGGTTTTAACATATTGTGTTCTGGAAAACACGGAAAAAAATTCAAGTGCAGTGAAATTGCAAAAAAAAGTGTGATTGTTTTTTTTCTTTTTTTTTTTTACAATGTTCACTAAATGCTAAAACTGCCACTGTGTTTCTCCAGGTTATTATGAGTTCATAGACACCAAACATGTCTAGGTTCTTTTTTATTTAAGTAGTGAAAAAAAAAATTCCAAAATTTGTTAGAAAAAAAAAAGGACAGATGCCATTTTCCGAGACCTGTTGCATCTCCATGTTTCGTGATCTTGGGCTGGTTGAGGGCTTATTTTTTGCGCGCTGAGATGACGTTTTTATTAATATCATTTTGGTGTAGATACAATCTTTTGATTGCCCGTTAGTACATTTTATTGCGATGTAGCAGCAGTGACAAAAAACATAATTCTGGAGTCTTTAATTTTTTTCTCATTACGCAGTTTAGCAATCGGGTTAATTGTTTTTTTTATATTGATATATTGGGTGATTCTGAACACGGCCATATCAAATATGTGTATATTTTTTTTTTTTTATTGTTTTACTTTGAATGGGTGAAAAGGGGGGTGATTTAAACTTTTATATTTTTTATTTTCTTTATATTTTTAAAACTTTTTTTTACTTTTTGCTTGGTTCAGTAGTCTCCAAGGGAGACTAAAAGCTGCAGTAGTTGGATCACCTCTCATACACACAGGTGATGATCAGATTGCCTATGTGTAGTGGAAATGCTCACTTGCTATGATTGCCGACCATGGGTCAGACTCATAGAAATTTGGAAATGACAGCCACAGAGGTCTGATACAGACCTCTAGTTGTCATGCCAACTCATCGTTGACCCGCGATCATGTGACGGGGTCACCAAAGGGCAGGATTAGTGACGTTCTTTCTGAAAGCACGAGTTAAATGTCGCTGTCAGATATTGGCAGCGGCATTTAACTAGTTAACAGCCGTGGGTGGATCGTGATTCCACCCGCGACTGCTGCAGGCACATTTCAGCTGTATAGATCAGCTGTCATGTCAGCGCCGGAACACGCACCAATAAGAGAAGTTGAACATGGGCACACTATTACAACACATGTGGGAAAGGGGTTAATGACACTGACTTTATGTTTAGGGTCATTATCTTGCTGCATAATATTTTAACCCCTTAGTGACTGAGTCAATTTTGTACTTAAGGACTTAATAACCAGGCCAATTTTTACAATTCAGATCACTGTCACTTTATGAGGTTATAGCTCATTAAGGCTACTTTCACACTTGCGTTCTGAGGCGCAGCATACGCTCAGCGTGAAGCTCCACCCCTGCCACACCTCCGCCGGTCAGCTCTGCCTATAGGCGCATGATGCTGCATGCGACCTGCATACCCTATCTTTAGCATTCGGTACGCAGGCCGTGCGCAGGTATGCTTTTGCCGGCGCATGCGTCCTATTGACGGTGCACCGGCCGCACCAAAATGCAACACGTTGCGTTTGGCACAGGTCGGCAAAAGCATACCTGCGCATGGCCTGTGTACCCAATGCTAAAGATAGGGTACGCAGGTCGCATGCAGCGTCATGTGCCCAAAGGCGGAGCTGACTGGAGGAGGCGTGTCGGGGCAGAGCTTCACGACGAGCGTACGCTGCACCTCAAAACGAAAGTGTGAAAGTAGTCTAAAGGCCCCGTCACACTAAGCGACTTACCAGCGATCCCGACACTGATATCAAGGTGTCAGGATCGCTAGTAAGTCGCTATGTGATTGCTGGTGAGCTGTCACACAGACAGCTTCACCAGCGATCAGCACAACGATGCCGAGCGCCCGGCATCGCTGGCCATCGCTGTAAAAAATAGAATCAAAATAAAAAATATAGTTATCCTCACCTTCCGACGTCGCGTTCAGCCATCCTGCCTCTCTCCACGCTCCGGTCCCAGTGATCCTTTGCACGAATGACCGCGAGATGTCACGGTCTCGCGGGATAACAAAGTCTTGCGGTCATTCGTGCAAAGGATCACTGGAACCGGAGCGTGGAGAGAGGCAGGATGGCTGAACGGGACATCGGAAGGTGAGAATTACTATATATTTTATTTTTTTTATTATTTTTTACAGCTGATCGCTGGTCTCCCGCTGTCACACACAGCGATGCGTGCTGGCCAGCGGGAGACCAGCGACCAAAGAAATGTCCAGAGGTTTCTTCCAGCGATCAGCGATACCGGCAGGGGGGCCGCTGGCTGATCGCTGTCACACACAGCGATCTCGCTGGTGAGATCGCTGTTACGTCACAAAAGTTGTGACTCAGCAGCGATCTCGCTACCGAGATCGCTTAGTGAGAAGGGGCCTTAATGCTTCAACGTATCTCACTGATTCTGAGACTGTTTTTTCATGACATTATTATACTTCACGTTACTGGTTTTGCTTGCTTCTATGGCCAGTGTGAACATGCCTTTATATCATGCATGTTTTCAAGTCATACTCCGGCTCAGTTTTCTGTTTTTGTCTTCAGTATTTTTGTATTCAGTACAAATAGGGTGTGGCCCCCTTTTCACTGAGCTGGGCAATTCATATATTGTCCTTCCAAAGCTGGGTGTCCTGTTGGGATCTGGTAATTCTCTGCCACTGTTCACACTAGGTAGGTTTTAACATTAGAGAGTGTAGTTACTGTCCCAGTTGGGTACACCTTGTTGCGGTGGGACAGCTTTATGCTTTTTTTTAATCAAAAACTGTGTTTACTAAATACCCTATGCTAATTATTGCATTTGCTTTTTTACTTATTTATTTTCATTAGCGTATATGCACACATTGTCTTTTCATTGGTTTTGCTTACCTCATGTTACTGGTAAAATTTATTTGATATGACTTGTGTTTATGAAAAAAATGGAAATTTGGCAAAAATTTTGAAAATTTAGCAATTTTCAAACTTTTAATTTTTGTGCCCTTAAATCAAAGAGTTGTGTCACACAAAATAGTTAATAAGTAACATTTCCCACATGTCTACTTTACATCAGCACAATTTTGTAAGCATAATTTTTTTTTGTTAGGCTGTTATGAGGGTTAAAAGTTGACCAGCGATTTCTCATTTTTCCAACAAAATTTACAAAACCATAATTTTAGGGACCACCTCACATTTGAAGTGAGTTTGGGGGGGGTCAATATAACAGAAAATACCCGAAAGTGACACCATCCTAAAAACTGCACCCCTTACTCAAGGTGCTCAAAACCACACTCAGGAAGTTTATTAACCATTCAGGTGCCTCACGAGAACTAAAGCAATGTGGAAGGAATAAAATGAACATTTTTCACAAAAAAATTTACTTTAGACCCAAACTTTTTTATTTTCACAAAAGTAATAGGAGAAAATAGACCACAAAATTTGTTGTGCAATTTCTTCTGAGTACACCGATACGCCGTATGTGGGGGAAAGCCACTGTTTGAGCGCATGGCAGGGATAAGAAGGGATGGAGCACTGTTTGACTTTTTAAATGCAAAATTGGCTGGCGGGCACCAAGATGCATTTGGAGACCCCCTGATGGACCTAAACAATGGACCCCCCCATTCTACCACCAACCCTAACACAGCCCTAACTCCAGCACACCCCTAACCCTAATCTCAACCCTAACCCCAACACCACAACCCTAACCCCAACACCACAACCCTAACCCCAAGGGGACTACATTTCTCTCTCCTCTAGTATGCTAGATCATATCAGAGGAGAGAGAAATGAATGGGAAATCAGACTTTTTTTTGCGATTGTCGTTATTATGTGAATAACGGTGGTCACGAGACTGGGGATGGTAAAAACCAACCTGAATCATGCTCTCTGGGTCCCGAGACCCCAGAGATTTTCTGATGCTGGGGGCGCTATAACCTTACTTCTCAGCGCCGTTAAAAAGCGGCACTGAGGAATAAGTACCCTTAACTGCCGATGATAAAAGGCATAACGGTGGTCATTAAGGAGTTAATCCATTCAGATGCATCCGTAATGGTAATATATAATGATAGGTATCTGCCTGTATTTCTCAGCATTGAGGAAACCATAAATTCTGACCAAATTTCTAACTGCATTTGCTGAAATAAAGCCCCAAACTTGCAAGCACGCTCCACCGTGCATCAGTGTTGCCTGCAGACACTCATTATTGTGCGGCTCTGCAGCACTTCTGAGAGCAAACTG
Organism: Dendrobates tinctorius; assembly: GCF_039654945.1. Lineage (NCBI taxonomy): Eukaryota > Metazoa > Chordata > Amphibia > Anura > Dendrobatidae > Dendrobates > Dendrobates tinctorius. The sequence continues at coordinate 10,663,339 of NW_027361715.1, forward strand.
TCTTTTGTTACAGCCAGATATTTAAACTTTTGACTCATCAGTGCAGAGCACCTGCTTACATCTTTTTGCAACTTATTTCCTATGGCTTTGTGCAGAGTTGCGTCACTTGGCCTTATGTTGAAGGTATGGTTTTTCGCTGCATTTCTTCCATGAATACCACTTCTGACCTTTCTTCTCTGAACATTAGATTGGTATAGCTGTGTTCCACTAGTTGCTTCCAGTTCTGAGCTGAAGGACATATTTTGATTTAGAAGGGAAGTAAGCATGACTTGTTTTTTTCAATCTTGGCCAACAACTGCATCTATATTCCTCGATGTTGCCCATTTCTTGGTGATCTCAATGCTGAGCAATACAGGAAGATAGCTGTCCATCATTTAATACCATCAGAAAGGCATCTCATTGGTTCCAAATCTATTTGGCAGCAGGGTAATTACCCCAAACATACAGCCAATGTTATTAACAACTATCTCCAGAGTAAAGAAGAACAATGAGTCCTAGAAGTGATTATGGCCTCCACAGAGCTCTGATCTCAACATAACAGTGTGGCTCTGAAAAGAATTTGAGAGCTTTAAAGCTTAGTTCTGTGATTAAATTCCTTATAAAGAAAGAAAAAAATCCTAAAGAAATTCATGAAAGATTTGCTGTATATGGTGATGATGTAACTTTCTACTACGAAGTAAAGTTTTGGGTCAATTGAAGGTCAAACCTATTCAGAGCCACTTGTCGAAGCATCTCCAGAGGAAATGTGCCGTACAGTGGAAGCCATGATTTTGTAAGATCGTTGGGTTTATGTCAGTGTTATAGCTCATGAATTAGGCACTTCAGTTGGCACGTTCTCCAGTGTCATTCATGATTTTTAGATGATGTTAAAGATCAGTTCCCTTTGGGTGCTACAAATGTTGATGCCTGAGCAAAAAACATGTCGGCAGCAATTAAGCCAAGAGAATTTAGACATGTTTACTTTAGAGAAAATCCAGGAGACTTCTACTCTCGAATTATATTGTTAGTGATGAAACATGGGTCCACCACCATGATACTGAGACCAAAGAGTCCATGCAATGGAAGCGCAAAAGGGTCACCAACGCCCAAAAAATTTGAGTCAGCAGTCAGATGGAAAGATCATGGCAACAGTTTTTTGGGATACACAGGGTATTATATTAGTAGAATTCATGCCACACAAGACAACAACTAGTGGAGATACGTATGCTTCAAAAGTGAAGGCATTATGTGAGGTGAGGCAATCAAAGAGAAATGCCGTGGGAAGTTGTCAGCATTGTAGCTGCTTCACGACAATTCATGATTTTCTGATAATAGTGCCATCATAGAGGCAGTAACAGGGGTTTTGCAGCAGCAAGAAGTCTCCTTCTATTCTGAGGCTTTACGATCTCTTAGAGGTGAAGTGGAATAAGTGTGTTGATGTCAAGGAAGTCATAAAATTTTGTTTTCATATTCATGTATGTAGACAAATTGAACACCCCTCATATATAATGATCATAGCCGGATTGAAAATTAGCCTTACTTATTGAGACAATCCATAGAGCACATAAATGTAGCACGTCCTACTATGGAAATGTGGCTATCAGTCATTTAAATGGCTGGAATGTAATACTACATTTGCCCTGTAGCTAGCCAGGACCAGCGGTTACATATGATTACCAGGAGCTAAGTTTAGAACTTAATCACACAATTGTGGTTTTTTCTTCTGTATTGAGTCACAATTCAATCCCTGAGCTCGGTATTCTGAAACTCTTGCAGCTATAATATGGATGACAAAATATGGTCACTGTACTGTCACATAGATTAGACCTTAGACCATTATTTGAGAGACAGTAGAGATACATTAAATTTCTTCCCCTGCCAAGCGTCAATGTGGCAGTGTAATGGTTTAGCCAATTTTCGTAAAAATAAAGCTTACTAAAGAAATTCTTAAACCTAATGAGGAAAATGTTTTCTGACATTAATGTGTCTGAGATGAAGCTAGCATAATAAGGATGGCTCCTGGCAGCAATTGCCTATACCTAATTCTATTCATCAAGACGTGCAGCAGTGTGTTACATATTATATCCCTAATGTGTTCTGCATTTCAGATGCCATTTGAAAAATCTTTATCCTTTTAATTATTTAGAATTCCAGTAATTGAGTAATTGATCATATTTGTCAACGTGGCACTCGTACAAGAACATTGACTTTAAGTCTCGACTACTGCAACATCCTCCTCTGTGGCCTACCTTCTAACACTCTTGCACCCCTCCAGTCCATTCTTAACTCTGCTGCCCAACTAATTACCGTATATACTTGAGTATAAGCCGACCCAAGTATAAACCGAGGCCCCTAATTTTGCCACGGAATACTGAGTAAGCTTACTGACTCGAGTATAAGCCGGGCATGAATTGTCCCCTCATCCCTGTCCTGGTATGTGTGGCTCTCCTCCCTCCCAGTATGTATGGCTTGGCTCCCTGTCCTCCTCAATGCACCCCCATCCACCTCAGTGCACCCCCATCCTCCTCACTGCAAGCCCTGTCCTCCTCAGTGCACCCCGTCCTCCTCAGTGCACCCCCGTCCTCCTCAGTGCACCCCCATCCTCCTCAATCACCCCCATCCTCCTCAGTGCACCCCCATCCTCCTCAGTGCACCCCCCCTCTCCTCCTCAGTGCACCCCCCATCCTGCTCCATGCTCCCCCCGTCCTGCTTCATCATACTGACCCTCCTGTGCAATCGCTGAACGTCCCCTGCATCCTCCGTTGTCCCAGGGCTGACAGCTTCTTCCTGCATTGAGCGGTCATGTGGTACCGCTCAATAAGATTCATGAATATGGACACCACACCGATGGGAGTGGAGTCATGTCCATATTCATGACCTTAATGAGCGGTACCATGTAACCGCTCAATGCATGAAGATGCTGCCAGCCTCGGGACAATGGAGGATACAGGGGACGTTCAGCGATTGCATAGGAGGGCATGACGTCCCAGCCACCTGCTCCTGCCGCCGCTCCTGCTCCCCGGCTGGTTTCTGAACCATGACTCGTGTATAAGCTGAGGGGGAATTTTCAGCACAAAAAAATGTGCTGAAAGTCTCGGCTTATACACGAGTATACATGGTAATCTCTCTCCTCGCTACACTCATGCTTCACCTCTTTGGAAATCCCTTCACTGGTTCCAAATTTCCCAACGTATCCAGTTTAAACTACTAACACTGACCTACAAAGCCATCCATAACCTTTCTCCTCCATATATTTTCGAACTTATCTCTCAATATCTTCCCTCAAGTAATTTCCAGTTGTCCCAAGACCTCCTTCTCTCCTCTCCACGCTTATTCGCTCCTCAACCACCTGCCTCCAAGACTTCTCCAGAATATCCCCCATCCTCTGGAATTCTGTGCCCCAACACGTCCAGTTATCCACCACATTTGTATCCTTCAAACGGAACCTGAAAACCCATATCTTCAAAAAAGCTTACAACCTGTAATGACCACATGGCCACCTCAACACCATCGGAGCTACTGCAACCCCCGACCTACTGTCTCCTTCCCCATAATCCTGTAGAATGTAAGCCCACAAGGGCAGGGTCCTCTTCCCTCTGTACCAGTCAGTCATTATTAGTTTTGCTTACTGTAAGTGATATTTGTATTTTTATGCAACCCCGTCTCATGTACAGCACCATGGAATTAATGGTGCTATATAAATAAATAATAATAATAAAAAATTCTGTCCAAAAGCTCAGAGGCGCATCTAAAAAAATTGTGGTCTCAGGCGCCTCTTCATGCAACCTGCCGCCCTAGGAACTGGACCTCTAGTGCCTGATGACAAATACAGGCCTGGTAATTAATCAAAATCTCCTGTACTAGTGTAGGGGATATGGTACATTACTGCTAACATAAGAAAAAATTTAAAAAAAAACTTACATATGAAAGGTAGACTCACCAAACCCTGACTGATGCACTAGCAGGATGCAGCAGACCCCCATTAATAAAGGCTTAGGGCAGCACAGGTGCAAACCACTGATGAAAACAGCCAGTAACCAAAATGAAAAAAAAAAAATCTAGCTGGCTGCCTAATGGGAAAAATGCATACAGATAAGGCTTGCATAGGACCTCAGTCACACAGATCAGTGTGGTGCAAAGTGTCTGAACAGCCTATTGATCACGCCCATAGTATTAGCAGGTGGGCTGTTCTGCACTATATACATGCATCACACAGAAAAACCAAGCCAACATAAAGAGGCACAGCTGCATCCTGCAAAAATGATAAAAAGTGCAAAGAGATAAAAAAAATGGGGTATTAGTTACTATTTTGGCCAAAGCAGATAAGCTTGCAACCCAAACGTCAAGGGTCCCCAGATTTTGTGAGTCCCTAACACTAAATCTGAACAGCTAACATAAGAAAAAATTTAGTGTTCATAGCTGGAGAAAGGAAGCGGTCCGGGAAAGTGCAGGGCACAGATTGTTCAACATGTGGCAGATAGTTGCATGGGCTAATGCTCTCAGGACCGGGGCGAAATGGTCCAGAGAATCCACAAGCATAGGAAGTCTGGACATGGAGAACGCTGCGGTACCACCTAAGGTGCTATTTCCCCGTAATGTTCTGGAGGACGTAGAACTGTGTGCAGGGAAAGAACAGAATGAGAGCTGCATGGAACTTGCTGTTGATGTTGTAACTGACAAGAATGTGCTGTCAGGTTGTTCAAGTAAAGTTTCACCTGTTGTATTTGAACCGGACTGTGTCTCAATTCTTGTGAAACCAATTGCAGAAAGGCTTCAGTACCACAGTGGTATCCCTGATGGCACAGTGAGAGCAGACACAGTTATGCTGGTGAGAGAATGCTGTTTTCATGTAAGGCCCCTGCGGAAATGCAGCAGTTCCGCTGACAAAGTACAGTACAATGAAACCCTATGGGGTTTCAAAAACGCTGTGCTCACGGTGCGTTTTTTTCTGCGCGGTTTACAAACCGCAGCATGTCAATTGTTTGGGCGTTTTCTGCAGCGGTTTCACACCTTTACCATAGTAGAGGTGTGAAACCGCAGGGCAAAACCGCAGGATAATCCGCAGATAAACCGCAGGTCACTTGACCTGCGGTTTTACCTGCAGATCCGAGCGGAAAAAACGCAGATGAATCTGCAGTGTGTGCACATAGCCTAAGAGGAGGCCAGGGCACAGATGCGCAAGAGTGCTCGGCCATGACTACGGCTCTGGAACTCCCTTACTAACTAGTTAATTGGCCCTTGAAAATCACAAACAGCACACAGATGTCACCTGTGTGTAGGTGTCACGAGCCTTGCCATATGACTTAGGATAAAAGCCAAACCAAGCCTGGTTTGTCACTCTCCACAAGGAAAAACGTTACCCTTTCAGATCCTAGATTTAAGATAAAAGAAATTGCGCTCAAAGATTACAATATCCTTTAACCCCTTAATGACCAGAGGTATTTTTTTGGTTTTGCACTTTCATTTTTTGCTCCCCTTCTTCCCAGAGCCATAACTTTTTTTATTCTTTCTTCAATATGGCCGTATGAGGGCTTTTTTTGTGGGACGAGTTGTACTTTTGAACGACACCATTGGTTTTTCCATGTCGTGTGCTAGAAAACGGGAAAAAATTACAAGTGCGGTGAAATTGCAAAAAAGTGCAATCCCACACTTGTTTTTGTTGGCCTTTTTGCTAGGTTCACTAAATGCTAAAACTGACCTGCACTTATGATTCTCCAGGTCATTATGAGTTCATAAATACCAAACATGTCTAGGTTCTTTTTTATCTATGTGCTGAAAAAAAAAATTCCAAACATTGCTAAAAAAAAAAAAATTGCGCCATTTTCCGATACCCGTAGCGTCTCTGTTTTTTGTGATCTAGGGTTGGATGAGGGCTTATTTTTTGTGCACCGAGCTGGCGTTTCTAATGATACCATTTTAGTGCAGATATTCTCGCTACGCCGTTCAGCTATCAGGTTAATCTTTTTTTATGTTAATAGATCGGGCAATTCTGAAAGCGTCAATTCCAAATATGTGTATGTTTGATTTTATTTTTTTTTATGTTTTATTTTGAATGGGGCGAAAGGGGGGTGATTTGAACTTTAATATTTTTTTATTTTTATATATTTTTAAACACATTTTTGTTTATTTTTGCCATGCTTCAATAGTCTCCATAAGAGACTAGAAGCTGGCACAACTCTATCGGCTCAGCGGCGATGATCAGATCTCCTCTATGTAGCTAAATTACTGACTTGCTACGAACTCCGACCACAGGGTGGCCCTCACAGCAATCCGGCACTGGCAACCATAGAGGTCTCCAGGAGACTTCGGGTTCTCATGCCGACACACTGGTGACCCGCGATCACATGACGTGGGTCACTGGTGTGCGTATTTCCAGCCTGATGGCCGGAAGCGCCTTTTAAATGCCGCTGTCAGCATTTGATGGCGGCATTTAACTAGTTAATAGCCACGGGTGGATCGCAATTCCAGCCACGGCTATTGCGGGCGCATGTCAGCTGTTCAAAACACCTGACATGTCCTGGGAAAGATGTGGGCTCACCGCCGGAGCCCACGTCAAAGGGAGGGAGTCTGACATCAACGTAATTATATGTCTGATGTCGGTAAGGGGTTAAATAGGAATACAATGCAAAGTGAAGGCATTTGTTTGCATAAAGAATAAACCCTAAAAATCCCATATTCAAGTAATGTGTATGCAATGCCATATTGTTATTATTTATTATTATACCGCTATTTATTCAATGGCGCTTTACATGTGAAAAGAGGTATGCATAATAAAAAAAAAAGTTGAATATTCTTGAACAAAACGAGCTTCCGACTGGTACAGCAGGAGAGAGGACCCTGCCCGTGAGGGCTCACAATCTACAAGGGATGGGTGAGGATACAATAGGTGAGGGTAGAGCTGGTCGTGCAGCGGTTTGGTGGATTGGTGGTTACTGCAGGTTGTAGGATTGTCGGAAGAGGTGGGTCTTCAGGTTCCTTTTGAAGGTTTCCATGGTAGGTGAGAGTCTTATATGTTGGGGTAGAGAGTTCCAGAGTAGGGGGGATGCACAAGAGAAATCTTGTCTGCGATCTTGGGAAGAGGAGAAAAGAGGGAAGTAGAGAAGAGATCTTGTGAGAATCGGAGGTTGCATGCCGGTAAGTACTGGGAGACAAGGTCACAGATGTATGAAGGACATAGGTTGTGGATAGCTTTGTATGCCATGGTTAGGGTTTTGAACTGGAGTTTCAGGGCAATGGGAGCCAGTGGTGGGATTGACAGAGAGGAGAGGTCATGGAATAGCGGGGGGATAGGTGGATTAGTTGGGCACCGGAGTTTAGGTAGATTGTAGAGGAGCAAGAGTGTTAGATGGGAGGCCACAAAGCAGGAGGTTCCAGTAGTTGAGGCAGAAGATGATGAAGGCATGCTCTAGTGTTTTTTGCAGACTTTTGGCTCAGGAATCTGTGGATTCGGGAGAGCTTGGATGTATGGTTTGAAAAAAAATTAGGATGAACAAGAGTCTGAATTTAAGGAATACCAGCAGAGAAAAACCCTTAAAATATAACTTCTAATTATGGTAATTGAAAAACAACGTACAATATCTTACTATAGCAAGTAGAGCAGTCCAGGTCAGATGATTTAATATTGTGAACATCAATAACATAGATAATTAAATAAGTCATCCAGAAGTAATCTTAGGGAGACAGAAACTGTACCTCCGTTCCCCTTCCTGACAGCGGAGGTTCGCATCATAGGGGATGCGTTGTGGAGCCGAAGCTCGGTGCAGACTATCCTTACCCTATTGGGCTGCTCACTGAATATAGATATGACTAATAACTGTACATAAGATATGTGAATCAATGGCTTACCCCACTTGCTTATCTATGTAATTGGGTTTTTCATTGAGTATTGATCATTGTTTTTCTGCCTATCCGTATCTGATACCTGACATGATCTACTAAATAAATTGTTGCATGTAAAATCCCTCTTTGAGCATTGTTCTCCCCCACCCCATCATTGGCAGGTAAAGTGGATAAACACTTTACAGTGAATTGAAAAGTGGGAGGCGTGATCAGGGACTAGTAATGAATTGGGAGGTGGCTGAGGATGCTCAGTACCTGATAATGTCGTCTCCCACCCTCAAATTCATTATGATGCTAATGTGGCGCCCCCAGGAGTATGGTTGCCACAGTGACATTGCCTTCCTCCAGGGAGGGTGATGTCAGGCTTGGAAGCAATGAAGGGTCTCTCTAGCAGTTAACCAAAACATGCAACACAGTTCCCACTCCGGGCCAGCAGATGGAGCTCTGAACCAGAATTGGGGGAGGAGTGCTCTCTGAGGGCCAGGAAGGGAAATGAGGAGTTAGTGTAAGGAGGCCGAAGTGTGTAGACATGGAGAGAGAAGCTGGGGGACTGAGCAGAATTGAGAACTCGTTCCCAGCTGGAGCGCATGATCTGGAGCCTGGTCTCCACGGTTGTATAGATACTAATGGTCCTGCAACAGAAACCAGAGGAATAGGAAGCTGTAAATGCTCTATTCCCATCTAAGATTCGGAGGCACAACAGCGACGTGTGAACCAAAGGAGATTGAAGGCTACAGCTGTCTGCCATATGAGGTAGATCCAAAAGGGAGGAAGAAGGAGGAACGTCAGTGTAACACAGTACTGCATGTACCTCAAGTAAGCGCTAGGAAGGAGACGACACAACCTATCTACATAGAGAGATTCCTGAGTTGCTTCCAGGCTAATCAGCTCCTGTGCCATCTGTAATCTGGACCCTGGACTGCACTTACAAAGTAAAGGTAAAGAAACTACATTCCGCTGTGTCCTTGCCTTCTTTCTGCAACTTCTCCAGCACTGCTACATCTCTGTGCCAGACACTGCACCCTCTTCCCCAACACCTATCTACACTGCCCTGGGACTACAGCCCTGCCTGTGGAGGGCTACACCATCATTGCTGCACCACACCATCTGTCCCAGAGGATGTGTCTGCAGCGTCGGCTTAACATCTTCATTGCCGAATACCACAGGTGGCGTCACGAATCACTCATAAACTTTATTCCACCACTTTACCCCTTTTACATGGGCGCCCAGGGCTACGGACCGGGTCACCGCTGCTGTGACATTCCCCTCTGAGAGACCGGCCCAGTACCGAGTACCCCACAGCCCTGGGAGGGCGACCCACTATCAAGGACTTATAATGAATGATGAGGACACAGGACAGGGTCCAAAGCTATGTGCACATGTTCAGGATTTTCAGGAGAAAATTCTGCTGAATATCCTAATGCCTCTCACACTCCCACCTGTAATCATTCTCATACCCAGAGCTAAGGCGAGGGCACTGCGCTAAGTGCGGACATTGAAAAAGGGGGAGTTCCATGCAGGGAGAGAGGCCACTGGCCAATGAACGCTTCCCCATCAGACTGATGAGAGTGCTCACTGGCTGCCGTCTCTGTCCTCCTGCATGGCACGCATTTATTAGGGAGTCCTACCACACAGTACACAGGGGACAATAGTGGAGGAAGAGCAGAAGGACTTACAATATGTCTTCAGCCTCCTGCACTGTTCTCTTCTCAGCAGCATCTCCTTAAAGAATAGAGGTTGGGGAAGAAGAGCTTGCAGCAAGGGACAGCACGGCAGAGCAGGGAGCTGTTATTATTTCTGTCTACTTGGTCCCCCTCCTCCACAGTGGAAAAAAGTTCACTTTTTTTCTTGGCTTAATACAGGTCTTTCGCTGCCGAAACATTGCTGACTTTCCTGTGTGTACGCTAGTGTCAATAAAATTATTTTTCTGTAAGGAAGATACTCAATGCCTTGGATTCTTGGAGTACGTGAAATAACTCATGTATATATATATATATATATATATATATATATATATATAATCTCCATCTTGGAAAAAATATAAATATCTATATATATTTTTTAGATGCGTGGGGGTTGAATTGAATTTTTTCTATAGGGCCCTGTGACTTTTCTGTATGCCCCTACTTGCAGGGCGGTAATAATTAGGGCAATCTGACCTGTTGCTCGGAGTCCATTCGCCAGATTGCCCTCACCATATTCGGCATGCCAGGCAGGGAGAGGGCCAACACACATTTCTTGCACAGGGGCCACAAGCTGTCAGTGTCCACCACTTGTACCTGCATCTACTATGGTATGTATTTATGGTAAATCCTATAGATATGCCATACATGTGCAAGATAAGAATATCTCTTAAATTCACGCACAGGACACTCAATCTCTGCTATATCTAATAGTGATGTTTTGCAGGCCTCTCTGGCTGCAAAGAAAGTCTCAGTGTTGTAGAAGAGCTTTCACACCCAGTGCACAGAATTCCCATTGGATATGGTTCATTGAAAGATGTTTCCTTTCCATTCCCTCATATGAAAAAACCTACAAAAACAAAATGCTCATTGTTTCAGACAAGCCCTAATAATAGTCTATAAATAACTGTATGTAAAGAGCTGGAGTAATATTGAAGCGATGGCCAGGGGACCACCACAATGCAGGGAGACTACGGTACACAAGATGAGGTGCAATTTACAAGGATAATATTCTCTAGCTGGGCCATCAAACAGCACGGAGCACCTACTATTACAGCTCAGTGTATTTATCCAACTGGCAAGACAACACAGTAAAGTAATGTATGATGCTACACTAACATTAGCCTATCTGGCCTTTGCTAACCTGGCCACATGGCTGCCGTGCTCTATCTATTGCAGCCTATCCTAAACCCTAGCATGTGCACAGAAGAGGTTAACACTCACAGCAGTGTTGGTATCTCAGTCCATTCCCGGGGCCCCTGCAGCTTTGCAAGATGGTGCGCACTTCTTCCTGGAAGCTCTGTGCAACGAGGTCTTTTCTTTGTGTGTAGGTCCAGTGATGCCCCTAGAAACGATGGATTCCCTCCTCTAGATTCCTTTCTCGTCTTTTCTTAATGGCTCCTCATGGCAACATAGGAAAGCCACCTTGTTTTCCACAGAAGAGTTTACAAAGTCTTTCCTTCACAGCTCATGCACATGTCATTCCTGCAGAAATCTCATCTCTCTCCTCACACACAGAAAAGCAGCCCCTCCCCTCTCCAGTACTGGCAGAAGAGAAGAGACCAAAACAGTCTTTACAGCAGGGAAGCCAAGAATGTCCCACTGCTCTAATAAAGTGGGTGCTGTCTCTTAAAGTGGCAGCTTGTCTCTACGGTCCATGGCAATGCCACCCTCTTACATTATATCTGTATCATATCTATACTATATTTCTACTTAAATCCCACCTGCATTTACTACACAATTCTGCATTTTCTACATTGGTAACGCTTGTTAAATTGATTTTGGGGCAACTTTTTTTTGTTAACCACAGCCCCCTGTGTTTGTTTCTTCTATGCCTCTACTTTTCTCACTATGCCATTGCGGGCGGGACATTGCCGGTCAACTGCTCTGTTCATGCTCACCATGAAAAAGAGTTTTGTGGCTTCTAGTCAGAAGGAAGTGTCTGTTCTCAGTGCAGGTAGGGCCTGATGCTGCTAATTGCCACTGCACTACTGTCAGGAAGAACTAGGATTCGGGGTGGCACTAGGAAGTGCTGGTAGTGGAGTTCAGACTGTGAGTGGGACCAGAAGGACCTACTACCAGTGCTAATGCAGAAGCAGGTACCATTCAGCCCCCATCAAACATGCCAGTGGTAAGTGTGAGACGTCTGCTCTGAGGACAGCGTCAAAGAGGAAGCAGTGTCATGGGATAGTCTACTGAACATTTTTAATTGTGGCTTCAGCCATCGGGCAAGACAGAAAAGTATTCACCAGGGGAGAACACTAGTTTGTGTGGGCTGGTCCTTCTGAAAATCTGGAACTGGACAGTGTGAAAAATACTCCTGTATGTAACCTGCCACTTGTTCTGCTGCTAAAAATTACTGAATTACTAAGGCATTTCTTTTGTAACCAATACTAAAGAAAGGGCATCTACATTTTGTTGCCATTGATTGTTATAGCCTCATTATACCTTGGACTAGTCTATGGCTGCAACTAGAGTTGGCGCAAATCGATTTGTACAACCTAGCCCATTGGCCATGTCAAGAAATCTGTGGCTGCAGGACAGGTGCTGTGAAAACCAACTCTTAACTGGTGTCATCCTTGACTCTTCTTTTGATTAGTTGGCTTGCATCAAGCCGCAATGGTGGCATCACATCAGGCCAGCTAATCAATAGAAGAGCTACAAGGCGGCTACAGATTACTGGCATGGACGTAGGAATGGGTTCTGCGAATTGTTTCACACCTACTCTAGTTACTTCATAAACATCTGTCATAAGCACATTACGTTTTTGTGGCTGTCAAAAGTTGGAGTAATGAAAGGTTGTGGTATAGTGTTGTGGCGCCCCTGAGGGTTCAGTCGCCACAGAGGTACTGCACCTCACCCAGACGTGTGGTTCCCCACTCTCAGGTAAGGAAGGAGCACCACCCTGGACTCAAACACCTGCACCCAGCACACACTATAGCAGCAGGGCACCCTGGACGTACCCTACGGAAGGATGGTCTCATCCCAGGCTGGGTAGTAAAGGGTGTTGGGAGGTGGGTGGCGATGGTAGGAAGAGAGATGAGGAGCTTAGACAGCGGGACAGGAGAGTTCAGTGAGTGGAAGGAAAGTGGAGAGACGTGTTGTGGAGCAGCTCATTGTCAGGAGGAGCTTCAGAGCGGAACAGACTGAAGGAAGCTCCTGGAGTGCAGAAGGGGTCTTAGGGGCATGGGAAATATGGATGCCACCCATGGGGCCTGATCCAATATTGGAGAGACCAGGTCGCAGTGGGGGGCGCAGAGAGGATGTCACCCGACAAGGTCTGCGGCTGCTGGCTCAGGACACTGTCTGTGAGGTGTTGGGTAGGAGAGGCGGAAAACCAGCACAGTGAGATGGCCAGGAACGGCATATACTGAAAGGAGTCCTGGAAAGGTGTATACTAATCTACCTGGGAGTTTTCTGGACCCCTCACCTGGAGGACGCAGCGCCAAGCGGGCATTTGTGCACCAGAACAGTGAGTAAAGCTTTGGAACCGCACCTCACTTGTGTCCTGTGATCATTCCTGCATCACCTGCCCTTCGCCACATTCACCAACATCACTTTTATCATCCAAGCTGCCCTGGGATACAGCTCTACCTGTGGAGAGCTTAACCATCTCTGCTGCCCTATCATCATCCTAGAGGATCTCATTGCAGCGTCGGTCCCCTGACCGAATACCACGGATGGCGTCACGAACACTTTATTTATCCCTTTTTCACAATCTCCCCTTTTATTGGACGCCCAGAGCCACGGACCAGGTCACTGCTGCTGTGACACTGCCCCTTTAAGAAGCGGCCCGGTACTGAGTATCTCCACTGCCCTGGCGTGCCATCCAGTGTTCACTAAGATCCATGGAGACCCCCAGTGTTTCTCTGCTACGACAATGATACACCCCGCATGTAGTAGATATACATGGCGGGATGTGGAGAAGGTTAGCCGCCCAAAGACTGGCAGCTGCAAAGTGCGGCAGGTTATGTGGCCTACAGTCAAACTGGCAAAACCCAACCTGTGGAACGCCTTTGAATAAGAGGCCCCCCAACAGTGATTCTCACTGTAAAACAGAAATCTTTAAGAAAATAAATATGTTGAACTGTACATTCCGTGGCTTTTTCTGTGAACACCCCTTACACCAAGTGCGGACATAGCATTAGTGCAACCAGTGCAGCTGTGCAAGGAGCCTAAGAGGAAAGAGGGCCACTACCACCATCAGAGGAGGTGGAAGTGTGCATAATGTCACATAATGTCACATAATATGCTTGATTATTGGACTGCAAAAAGCTTATGTATTGTTCTTATTTTTAATAGTATTACAACTTTGGCAAATTTTAGCAGATTTTAAAAAGATGGCAGTATCAGGTTCTTATTTCTATAATTTGGTGAAAGAATTTTGAAAATACAGGTATCGCTTTATTTTATGTAGAATTTGTAATGCAATTGCTAATGACACATTAACGACCATAGCAATGCCAATATGTCTAATGGAAGATGGAAATGATAATGAATATATGTGATAGTCTTACATTTGTGAATTTTTTATTCCATTTTCCATTTAGTAGCAGCAGTTATAAAAAGGCTTTCCACACCTCTCCATTAGTGTGAAAGCAATGCCATTTGTAAAATGTGCAAGTATTACAGAAATGTATTTTTTATCCCCTGCTGTTTGTCCCTTGAGGCTTCACAAAATTGGATAATCACTAAAAGTGGTATAAAGTTAGCTGCCAACCAATCTCAATGCCAAGTAGCAGCTGCAAAAGCCAAAAAAGTCTTTTGAAAAAAACCAAAAAAACATAGGTAATAAAATATTTTCCCCTTATTCAAATCCCAGCTTTGATCATGAAATATTAAGTAAATTAAGATTGTTTAAGGCCTGGTATTCATACGTATAGTTACCAATGAGCACGAGAGAAACAATGGGAGAAACAAAATGAAATAGTGCAAATCAAAGTTATTTTAATAAATGAATCTGTTGAGTCAAAGTGGTCATCGTGCTGCTGTTCGCATTGGGAGAATGTAGTTAGATTTGCCAATAATTGGATTTTGTGCCACAGACGCGATGAATAGACTTTTGCCTTCTTGAAGACGCGTGCTCAATGTCACGTCCAAGGGATCTTGGCTGCAATTGCTTCCAAAAGTATGAATCCAGTGAAATGTTAAAGAACTGTCATCATTAGTAACCAACCATTGGTCAACTCAATATTTCTTGTGAAAAATCAACGACAATGCAGTTATCCAAGCTGTCAAGGATTTGTTCCAATATTTTTTGCCAACAAATACAAAAGCAAAACTTGGAAAGTTTATGAAAAACTAATTTTTGATGTCACTAAGTGATTTTACTGTCATGGTTCAAGTTCGTTTTAGAAAATAAGATGCCAAGAAGTAATTGCTGACAATTATTGGCATGCTTGATAATAACTAAAACAAATCAAGACAATGTAGGTGGTCTACAGATTCCCTTTACATTTCTTTGTGCAGCACAATCAACGTCTCGTAAAGATTAATATTATCACTAGAGAAAGGACTGTGGTTGCTTCTGGGCTTGGAACCAAAGGAGCCCCAAAGGTGTTTAATGGGAGGAGACCAGTACTATTGATGATATATGATTCCTTTGGTTTACTGGTAAATAATTTTTCAAGAGGTCCCAAAAGCTTCATGGTATGCCAAAAATGAAAGGTATATCCACCACATCATCACATCATAATGAAGACTTTATTTCCGGGTGAATGCCAATAAGCTATTCATCCTGCCCAAATACTCTACAATATTGGCGCTAATGGCCCCCAACTTATCATATATCATTAACTTGGTGATAAAAGTGAGAAAATGCAGCTAGCAGTGTAAACTGAGCCAATTTATAGGCCTTTTTTTGAATGTTTAAAGGTTTGTATCCAAAGAAGCACATAGCTGGTAATATAGTATATTCAGCCCTTGTAATGTTCTCTACCAAAAATTCTAGACAAAAATTAGACATTTTTGGGCAAGACCACCATATAGATAGCATTAGGTCTTATTCATGTTGACTTTTTCACCTTACGAGAAAAATACACCAAGTTACATGAGTGATTTTCATTATGGTTTCATCCAATTTCATCCGTTTGGACATCAGTTTTTATGGTATGGGAAAAAATAAGCTATTCCCAGCTTCTCCTATCTAACAGTCCGTGAAAAATTTACTGCACTCGGCTAGCATCTAAGTGCTGTCTGATATTTTCATGGACTTATAGACTTGTATTGCCAATTTTGATCTAACACCAAGCTCAAAATCAAACACCTCCTCACAATTCTGCATGGACTGCTCAGTCCATAAAAAATCATGGATATGTGAATGACCCCATTCACTGTCATAAGTACAAGTGCTATCCGTGAAAAACACCAGTTACACTTGTGTGCAAAAAAAAAACCAGACGTCTAAATGAGGCTTAAAGGTGGAACTGAAGATAATGTTGAATTTTGTCAGGTGGGAGATAATATGCCCAGTGCAAAAAAGAGTTGTTTCTATTGAAGTCTCCCATTTACCTTTGCTCATTTATGACCTGCCACATCTAAAATGATATTGAATTATGAAAATCATCTTCCTATTAGGCATACAAACAATTTGGAATCTGGGGGAGGCTGATTAACGGCAAAAATCCAACCCAAACTCAACCCAAGAAGAAATTGCTGTTGACTGTAAAGTATGATCCGCCTCATCTCCCGACGGGAATAGTGATGACCTGAATTCTTCAGCCAGTGGTGGAATAAGCTGTGCCTTAAAATATCACACAGTGACCAACATTTTATGTATTAGAAAATTAATATCAGACAATCTAAGTAACGTTTGATCTTTCCACCGGACAAAATCTCAAGTACCAATACCAGGATGGGTAGTCAAGGGAGCAAACAAGGAGGATGCTGGAAAAATAGAACTGAACTCCAGACAGCTAGTGAGTGTAGAGTGACCTGAGCCAAGGACGGTACCACATTACATACCGGTTTCTTAGACCACACCAATATAGATAAGGAATACTGCGTAATCTGGTCATTCCTAATTTGGACCAATAAAGGGAAGTCCTTTATAAAAGTTACCCTATCCTAATTGGCCTAAAACAGGGGTGGGCAATTAATTTCTCCGAAGGGCCACATGAGAGATGATGACTGTTGTAGAGGGCTGAACCAATAGGCCGAAATTAATTCTACTCAATATTAATAACAATATGTTGTAATTATTATTGATAATTATATTAATATTACTTGTATCACTTAATATTGAGCAGACTTAAGTATTCTGATATCCCCCTATATATCGTTTAAACCCGAATACAGCTCCTTCTGTATATCGTAAGAGCACCCCAATAGCCCCTTATACATGTCATGAGGCCCACAAGCCCCCCCCATATGTGGCATGAGCCACTCTACACAGCGTCCCCCATATGTGGCATGAGCCACTCCACACAGCCTCCCCCATGTGCGGCATGAGCCTCCCCCATATGCGGCATGAGCCCCACACAGCCTCCCCATATGTGTCATGAGCCCCACACAGCCTCCCCATATGCGTCATGAGCCCTACACTTTCCTCCCCCATATGCGGCATGAGTCCCACACAGCCTCCTCCATATGTGGCATGAGCTCTCAACAGCCTCCCTTATATGGAGCATGATCCCCACACAGCCTCACTATATACTGCATGAGCCCCACACAGCCTCCCCTATATGCAGCATGAGCCCCAGGCAGCCTCCCTATGCACAGTACGAGCCACACAGCCTCCCCAAATACAGCATGAACCCGACACATCCTCTCTATACACTGCATGAGCCCCAGACAGCCTCCCTATAAATACTGCATGAGCCCCACACAGCCTCCCTATATACATTGCATGAGCCCCACACAGCCTCCCTATATACATTGCATGAGCCCCACACAGCCTCCCTATATACACTGCATGAGCCCCACACAGCCTCCTTATATACACTGCACGATGCCCCCATAGCCTCCCCATGTGCAGCATGTCGCCCCATAGCCTCCCCATGTGCAGCATTACACTCTCCATAGCCTCCCCATGTGCAGCATGTCACCCCCCTAGCCTACCCATGTGCAGCATGTCACTCCCATAGCATCCCCATGTGCAGCATGTTGTCCCCATAGCCTCCCCATGTGCAGCATGTCACCCCCATATGCAGCAACCATGTTACCCCCATAGCTGGCACCATGTACAGCATGTCACCTCCATATGCAGCATGTCACCCCCATATGCAGCACCATGTGCAGCATGTCACCCCATATGCAGCACCATGTGCAGCATGTCACCCCCATATGCAGCACCATGTGCAGTATGTCACCCCCATATGCAGCACCATGTGCAGCATGTCACCCTCCTAATCTCCCCATGCCCATCCAAACATCCCATCCACATGAAAAAAAAGACCACCACATACTCACCTTGGTCTCGTTCCCCTGCGCACTCCTTATGTTCCTGTCTCGGTGTCTCCAGTGTGCTGACACTCCGCAGTACACAGCTGATGTGATGAAATGACATCATCGCGTTTAGCTGTTTCACACACTGATTGGTGGAGGAAGTGGCCGGAGGTTCCTCCTCCACCAAAGAAGTCAGCGCAGATGGAGACAGCGATCGAGCAAGCAGGCACGGCGTGGCCCGTGGACCTCTGGTTTCCAGCCCCACGGCTGTCTCGGTCAGCAGGCCGGACTGAGATAGCTAGAGGGCTGGATATGGCCCACGGGACAGACATTACCCAGATCTGGCCTAAAATATTTTCTGAAATTAGGGATGGATAGACCTCCCCCTTCTTATGAAGGCATCAAAGATGCTTTTCAGTATGTACAGTGGTATAACAGATGAGAACTTCTGATTTAGAAGGGTTAATTTTTAATTTCAGAAATTAATACATAAATTAATCTAGTAACTTAAAGCATTATTTATCCCAGTGAGGCTCTGATCCTGCCTCACCATCTTGTGATTGCAACTTCTGACTGTCTGAAAGAGGTAATGTTCACAAGCCCTCAATGTAAGTCTATGAGACCCTGGTTCTGGCGTCCTTCTGACTCTCATAGACTTACACAGTCGTGACTTACAGATGACCCATCAAAGACTGGAGAGATCTGGCAGGTCACAAATTTCAAAAGCCTGACCAGAGTGGTGCCAACTATAGATGAAGATGGTGACTGGTAAGTATAAGACTACGTGCAGGGAGCTTAGATTAGCGATACCACTCCAGGGGTAAAAAAGAAGAAAATTCACTGGAATGGTAATTTAAATGTTTCAGCTCCTCCATAACTATAATTCAATTGGCCTTTTTCTTTACCCCCCCCACATATACAAGAAGTCAGATTTACTATTGTAAGTGCTCTTCAACTTTGCTCCACATTTTGTCTCATTTGGCACAACCTTGCTGCATTAATTTTTAGTTGTATTTATTTGGTGTTTAGACACTTTTCATCTCATTCGACAAGGACCAATGCTTAAAATGTGACAGCAGTAGTTAAATAATCAATATACTTTACAGTATATTCACCTAAATATTAACTTGATGCCATTTAAGTTGTCCAGAGCTAATGAGGTTAGACAACATTGTCTTTCGATGAGCCAAATTTTTCATGAGCGTCTGTGACAAATTTGGTCCATTTCTAGACTATCTAGCCCCAGTTTCAACCATTTAAATTATGGCCAGAATTAATAACTCTGCCACAGTGTTTCCACTTTAGCAAGAACATGTGGTAAATCGGTGGGGATGGTCAGCATTGAGTCTCTTCTAATTAGTGAAATATTCTGCCAACAGGTTGTCATTTGCACAATCAATGCTCAGTCCCAAAAGCTACTGTACCTTAGTCGATTGACTTTGCATTTTAAAACTGACTGTCCACAAAGTTTGGTATATGGTTGCTAGGTGCTCTCTGATGGTTGTGTAATTTCTATTGTCCTGTGTGATTTTTGAAATCCATGGAGAGTCATTGAGTTCCACATCTTACTTGTTAAGCGAGGAGTTCAGGTTTCATAATCAGTAGCCTGATGATTTGTTTATTTTTTTTGCTTCCCCCCCTGGCACCCTGTGGTCATCTTAGGGCCAGTCTTAGGTTGGATAATTCTTTGAAATGTTCCCACTATTAGAATTTATGCCCAAATAATAAAGTGATACATATAACATTGCCATAGGGTGCCCAAGTAAGACTGCCATAAAGTTTAGTAAATCAAATTGCCCAATAAAGTGCCATTCGACTGTCTAAAAGGAGTTAGCTCCAAATGGGGTTGTCTTCTGCTTGGTCTTTGGCTTTTCTTACAAGGCTTGCTCAAGGAAAATAAGAAAAGCTCATACCTTCCAGTCTAACAACGTCTTCATCGGGTCTCCCGTCACTCTCGTGACATTGATGCCATTTGAGTGCTGCAGCTGGCTGACGTGTTTACTATTTTGTCACACCAGACATCTGAATATTTATGTAGCGGATTGGTGACTACTGATTGGTTGCAGCACACATGTGATATAATAATGTCATTAGAGTGACGGACCGCCCTATGCCAATATCGCTGGATCGGTGCGGGTGGCGAGTATATGATAATCTTACTTGTGGGATTCAGGCATTTAAGAAGGTCCAAGTAATGGAAAACCACTTTAAGAAAAGCCACAGGTCAAGCAGAAGACAATCCAGTTTGGAGCTGACACCAATGTGGGAGGTGAGTATAAAATGTTTTTACTTTACTTGGGGGACTGGGGCATTTAAGAAGGGGTTGTTCAAGTAGTGGACAACCACTTTGACAAAAGAAAAAAGGTCAAGCAGGAGACAACCCCATTTGGAGCCAACACAGGTGTGGGAGGTAAGTATAAACTGTTCTTACTTTACGTAGTAGCCTGAGGCATTTAAGATGGAATTATCCAAGTAGTGGACATCCCGTTAACATTTGTGAACTAAAATTGGGTCAAAAGACTAGGCCCATTGGAGAATCCTTTGGTAACTCTGACCATAAATTTGAGATACCCATCTAGTCCGATGGTTGAATGGAACTTCTTTGCACTCTAATCTGACAGTGACTGTCACAATCTCTGAGGTTCTTTGCATTTTTTTTCATTCTGAAATATGAATGACAGCTTGTCCTCCTTCTCGTCTCTTGATTTGGGTGGGGTAAGGATAACACAGGGACGTAAACGTGATGAAGGCCCTGTCAGTTCAGGGTCATGAAAAGCGGAGTTGAGACTTTTTTGTCATGGCAACTAAAACACAGTCAAACACACTGAAAACACCTGGTAGTAACAATCTTCATGTTTTTGTTACCAAAACAAGAGACCTCATGGCAACGCTTGTGTGTTCTCAAAAATTAACTGCTGTGCTTCCAGATGCCATGACTCTCCAGAGCTCCCGGGCTGTGAGCTTCAGGCCATGGGAGGCTCATAGGCATCCGCTCTTTTTCAGCTTGTTGCGTTACATTTCTAACTTTACTTATGGGGTAGGAAACATAAAAAAACACACAAAGCAATGATGTAAAAAAGATATATTTATTGCAGAAAAGGATTTTTTTTCGTACACATATATATATATTTATATAGACAGAAAGACATTTTAATACATTAACCGTTCACTATCAGAAAGGGGGGTAATAATATACAACCAAATGTTGCGCTCTCTGCACTGCGAAAGGAGGATGAGATTCGTTAGTGTGAACTGATAGCAAATAAGTTAAGTCTGAGCAACATCGGATGACATAAGCTGCCTGTAACTATTGTGTTGACCCTTGTCTTTGCCTTCTAAATAAATGATTTTGGAATCGGATCTAATGAAGCCATGCGCTTGGGCTGGTAATGTAACTGGATGTATTGTACATAATGCCTTAAAGGGCACTTTTCATGTTGAAAATGGTCTCCAATCTGCAGGATGTTATAGAGCAGGAGGAGCTGATCAGATTAATATAGATTTTTGTGGGGAAAAATTCAGTATATTACTCATTAAAATCCCTGGTGTTTGTATGCATGTGAATCTAATGGGCGGTGCTATCCAGTGACTTACAGTCTTCCCTGCATGGCTGTGCATGCAGAGATAGTTGTCCATCACTAGTAGCACAGTGCAAGTTATGCTGATTAATTTCCAGCAAATCTATATACTGTATCATGAGCTTTACCTTCTCTATACCAGATGGCCACAGCTCGGACTGAGTAAACAATGTAAGCTGTTCCCTTTAAACTGAGGTTTTAGTACCATAAAATGGTGCATTTTTTATATTAACTTTGGTTCAGTATTTTTGTATTTTATTCCTTGCCAGCAGGAGTATCCTATGACTAACAATGATGAGATATTGGCCCACATCTGCACCATAGTGTGACAGCACAATAACCTTGATGGTGTCACTGCCAGTAGAACGTGATGATGTCATGCAAATCTGATGGTGTCACCGCCAGGAGAACATGATAATGTCATGCAGATCGGCAGAATGTTGCTGCAGTGGAGCATTGCCCTACAAGCATAGCCAGCAAAGCAAGGTGGCCATGTATGGCAAGAGCATCTGCTATAAGTGCTCGTTCACACATCAAGTCTGTTTGGTACGTGTGCAGTCCATTATTTTTGCTTCTAGATCACGGACCGATTTCAATGAATGTGCCTTTTCATGTGTCCTTTTTTTAAGGACCAATTGTCTGATCAAACTTGCCAATGCAAAAAAAAAAAATAAAAAATTCAAGGTCATCTATGAACAATCCTTAATTTACTATTTATTGGAGAGTAAGAATTTTTGATTTTGACTTTTAGGATCGCTGCTTCCAAAAGGTGGCGCTAGAGTTCGAGTCCTCTTCCTCTCTGAACAGACAATTTGCATATTTAATTCCCAGAGGAGCATTGCATGGCCTATAAGTCTCCTCACTCTAACATGCCAGGCTTAGCATGTCACTCTCCAGAAAGAGAAGCGTTACCCCTTAGACCACAGTTTCTTCATACGAGAAAGGTGAATGCAGCAAGAACTGCAAAAGCTGACACTTGGGCCAAAAATGGGTCCAGCACACTGAAAAAAAATTAGGAAACATTTTTTAAGGACGAATTAAAATAACTGATCTTTGAACTAAAAACCACTCACTGTTTCTTCCTATAAGGTAGAGACGAGATGGTAAATATACTAATGGAATATAAGGCATTGCATGTACTGAACTTTATACACTCTATGGTGTCCAGCATGGGCAACTTCCTATATAATAAGGCAAATTACTAGGAACTGGAAGGCAGAAAATGGTAGTGTAGGGACATAAAGTGTTAAATACGTGGTCTCACATTTTATATTAGTGCACATTCTATACTGGGCGAGGTAATAGAAATGTTAGTGGGTTAATGAGACACATGGATATGCTGCGTGAGTCACGGTTACTTCATGCATTTTGTTGTTCTCCATGTTTGGAACCAGTTTCTCGCTCTTCCATCGGTGATGGCATAATCATCTTCTTTTGGTGCCAAAAATGATTTAACAGCTAAGTAATGGCTCAATTGTTTTACATATTTGGGCAATATTTGCGTAGCCAAAAAATGTTGCAGTTGAGGGACAGGAAGATGATCTCATATGGACGTTTTGCTGAGCCGGTGCCATTTCACTTCGGTGTCTTAAACGCTGGATACATTATATCTTTTTACTATTATTTTATTCATTTTTGTAATGGTGGTGTTTAATGTACTAGTGATGCATAGGGGGCACAAAAAGTGGTTTTATGTCTTTGGGTTAAGAATTCTTAATTGCTATGTAAATGAAAAGATGTGTAACTTTCTAAGATCATTTATGTTTCCATTCTTCTTGATTTTATTATATTAGTTGGCTGCGAGTGACTGATGACGCCATTGTTTGCATGCATAGGTTAAACTTCCTAAATAATCAGTTTTGTTTCTAGCTGAAAAGGGGTTACGACTGTATAAAACCAATGCTCTGTGAGCTGAACACATCAGGTGTGTGGACAGACAATGCTTTGTGAGCTAAACACATCAGAAGTCTAGCAATGCTCTGTGAGCTAAACATATCCGGCCTGTAGACAGACATTGAGCTAAACACATCCGGCGTGTGGACAGACAATGCTTTGTGAGCTAAACACATCAGAAGTCTAAGCAATGCTCTGTGAGATGAACATAGCAGTCCCGGCAATGTTCTGAGATATAAGCGTATCAGAAGTTCAGGCAATGCTTTGTTGGCTAAACACATCAGCAGTTTAGACAATGCTCTGTGAGATATCCACATTAGCAGTGTAGATAGACAATTCTAAGTTTATCAAACACATTAGCTGTCTACAAAATGCTTTGTGAGCTAAATACATCATGAAGGATTCCAGGCAATGCTCTGTGAGATAAACACCTCACTAGTGTAGAAAATGCTCTGTGAGCTAAGTACTTCAACAGGTCATAGAATGCTCTTTGAAATAACCATATCAGCAACGGTCTATGAGTTGAGCACATTAGCAGTCCAGGAAATGCTCTGTGAGATAAACACATCAGAATTCTAGAAAATGCTCTGTGAGCTAAATACGCAAGTAGTCTAGGCAATGTTCTGTAAGCTGAATTAATGAGGAGCGCTGCAGAAGTCTGTACTGGTTTACTATACTGTTTCATTCTGAATTTCGGGCTTTTTTGATCTCAGCTCCTTGCCTTGATTGGGTACAATTGTGTCCACGCCTAAGCTGAGAGCAGGGCTAAGTGTGTAGGGGTCTGCAACCTCTAAACGTACACAACGTTAATATTTCACTCAATCGGAATCGCCTTTAAATATATAAACAAAACTGTAGCACTTAATATTTAAAAAACAGCAAACCTTCATCATGAAATTAAGACTTCCAGCAAGTTGCAAATTTTTGCCAATTTTTCGAAAATTTTCCTATGCTAAACTTCATGAATTTTTCCATTTGTATTAGAGGTTGGGAAGGCAGATTTCGTGATAAGAAAAGAAAACAATGTAACAGTATGTAACAGATACAAAAAAAAAATCCCTGATAACCCTAGTAATATATATTTTATCTATTTAACATTTAGACATTATTCTCTTATTGCTCCTTAGTAAATGTACCGCCTAACATCTCCTGTTACACGTCTACAGATCCTGCTGTTCCCACTGCCATCTGAGTTCATGGATTTTGCGCCGAATGACCATTCACATGTTACACTCGCGCTTGTTGACCAGAGGTGCAACTTGAACCTTTAGGGCCGTGGCACGAAAGCCATAACTTCTGCTAAACAAAAATACAATGAAGACCTTGTATGCCGCCATAGATGAAGACGTCCCACCATACTGGATAAGGTAAGAAGGTGCATCAATATGGACACCAACCTCAATCCAACCAAAGCTCAGCTAATAATATCATATCCATGGCTAATATCAATTGGCCTCATTCCTTTCAGCTTAGGTAAGACCAGACCAACCTATATAGCCATTCTTATAAAGGCACAGAGCACCAGAACTAAGGGATGGGAATAATATG
Source organism: Dendrobates tinctorius (assembly GCF_039654945.1). Classification (NCBI taxonomy): domain Eukaryota; kingdom Metazoa; phylum Chordata; class Amphibia; order Anura; family Dendrobatidae; genus Dendrobates; species Dendrobates tinctorius. Next base: position 10,688,243 of record NW_027361715.1, read on the forward strand.
GAAATACTTGTTTTGATTCTTCGAGCACATACTGATGAATATAGGTTAATGTCTAAGAAATATTAGGTGTCACATGCACAGTTACCATCATTAAGACATGCTCACCAATGGTATGTTTCCCTCAGATCTGACTACACATAGCTGAGAATTGTGTTTTACCATCAATATTCTTGACTTATGGTGTTTTTGGCAAAAATAATATTATACTGCATTAATCATCCAACATTATCTTCATCACTACCAGAATGACTACCTTACTTCACCGGAAAAAGAGTTAATTATGTCTATGCAGGAGCTGATTAAAGTTATATACTTTTATGGGGTTTATTTCTTCACTTTAGCATCGTAGGTGCCAGCATTTTTGTAGGAGGCTACGTAGCCAGTGTTTTCCACAATGGTCTCTCGGCCACTTTTGCCTTTTCCTTTCCCGGACTCATCAAAACGCTCCTTGTGGGACCCGGTGTATTTGGTTGTGTCTGTTAAACGATCCACGGCTCCGACTGCTGCAGCTTTCTATTGGAAGGAAAGATGTGAGACATTTAGGATGCTTGCCGATTACAGAACGTGCTTAATGCCTTGACAGAGATTCATTACATGCACTACGGTAAGTTGTGATTTCTCCATTCACAAATACAGTCTGTGCAAATATTGACTTGTGTTTGTATGGTAAAGTAGAAGGTACACAATGATGTTTCATTGAAATGATCAATAAATCATTCAGGTAATGAGACTTCAGGGGGAATCTGTCAGTAGGATCAATTTTCCTAAGCCGTCTACATGGGCATGTGGGTCATAGAAAGTTGAACAAAATGATACCTTGATAAATGAGATCCGCTGTTTAACTCCAGAGAAATCCACCTTTTTCTTAATATATGCATTATCTATTAAGATCTATGGGCGGGACATAGCTCTCCCCGAGAATCTGCCTCCAGAGGTTAATTTAAATAACGGATGTGTTATCAGTTTGAGACATGCAGATCAGGAGAGAAGACTGTCCGTCATTACTTGTCTCACACTGGTAACTTCCATTTATAATACGCTCTGCAGTGAGATCAGGAGAGCAGACTATCAGTCATTACATGTCTCACACTGGTAACTTTCATTTATAATACACTTTGCATTGAGATCAGGAGAGCAGACTGTCAATGTGTAAGTGTTAAAAACTACTATTTATTTCAAAAAATGATTAAAAATGTTTTTTTCCAAAAAATGTTTTGTATCATATTAGTAAAAATTGCAAATTCATGGGAAAGCACCAGACTGATGCGTTTCAAACTACTTGTTCTTAGTCATAGTATGGTATGCTTCCTGTCAGTCATTACATGCCTCACACTGGTAGCATCCCTGTACTCTTTAGTTTAAAATAGGCTCTGCAGGCAGATTTTCAGGGACATCTATGTCCGACCCTTGGATCTTAACAGCTCATAGGAAAAAATATGGATTTCTCTGGAATAAACCAATGGTTCCCAGATATCAATTTATTCAACTTTGTATTACCTACATGCCCATACAGACATCTTAGCAGGGTTGATCCTGCTGACATATGCCTTTTAAACTGGATTTATAGTGGTGACATCATAAGTATCATTTGTATTGCGCATGTTGGCGTCAGTGGTATGAAATCAGGATATTTTTACTCCAGCACACTGGGATGGTTAAAGTTGCATACATGGGCTGGTTTTATGTGAGCACTCAGAGTGGGCGGGAGAGGGCTCACCATATCTCTTCCTGCAGGTGTTCTTGCAGGACCTGCAGTGATGTCACAATCATGTGATCATCAAATGGTCCTGGTTAAATTCCTGGACATGTGAGACAGTGGGTGTGGTGTTTTTGGAGAGGAGGTACTCCCACGTAGCTCCAAGGAGGAGCGAAGGACATTGCCTGGTGCCTGCAGGTTGAGACTTGCAGAGGAAAGGACTCTGCTACCCTTTATTTTTGTGTTTTTTTTTTTTTGTTTTTTTTTACTTAAGCCAGAATGGCTCTGTTTTGTTTTTGAACCCTGCCTTGGTGTATGCTGACTCCAATAAACCAGTAGGTCCTTCACCACCAAAGTGTTCTGTGTATACCTGAAGAAGCAGCTAAGCGTGTCAACTCCTCGCACTCCATTAAAAGTCAATCGTACTAATGAAGATATCTACGTACAGAGCTCATCAGTTTCCATTCGCCCCATTAAATTTAAACTTGGCAGCACTGTGAATCCTTTACTACCACTCTGCTGAAGACTATCCTCACTGGTGTCATAAGGGCCAGTTGTGGAGCATGCACAGTGTGGGTCCGTTGCAATCATGTATAATGCCACTCCAGTGGTGGAACATGTACATTACAACTACATTCAATCAGGCTAAGGCTACATCCCCACGATTAATATTTAGTGAGATTTTCTGCAGCATTTTTTTAACTGTTAGCTAAATAAGGTTACTTACATTTTTTTTTTTCACTTTTGAGTGCGTTTTTGATGCTATGCTTTTTGCCTCTTTTTTAAAGTCATGTTTTAAATAAAGCTGCTTTGTTTTTGATACTTCCTGGTTTTTGGCTTGGACAAAACTTTCTTGAAATGAATTACATTTGATTTTTACCTGTGGATTTTCTGCATTTAATGCAATTTTATGGGGAAAATCAGCATGTAAAATTCAGCGAACTCGCAAGAGAAGTTGACATGTTGTGTATTTTAAACACGCGCCGCCAGTCATTTTATGTAGGATTACAAAAAAGTACAGTGGGCATGAGATTCTTATGAATCTCATCCACTCTAATAGAACGGCAAGGCTATGTGCGAATGTTGCGGATTTGCTTGCAGATATTTCTGCACGGTTTCTGCATCTCTTGGCAGTAGAAAATCCACACTTTTTATGTGTTTTTGATGCGGATTTTCATGCGTTTTTGTAAATCCATAGAGCTAAATATAGATATATTATTAATATCGAGTGTCCCACGACGATCTCATGTGTAGAACAGTCACATCGGGAGTCACCCGGCCTCCGGCTATCATATACATAGTCACCGAACACCTAACCCCCGATGCCCATGTCTCCTGCAAACAATCAAAAATAATAAACCAACATATACTCCCTGTCCGTCATAGTCCATTTAATACCGAGTGTCCCACGGCGATACACTGACAGGAGGTAATCGCTCCCGCAGTGTATCACTGCACTGCCGTGAGAGTTCACAGGAGTTCATCGGCTGATTAAGGCTATGTGCACACGTATGCAGAAAATTTCTGCATAAAATCCTGAATCCTTCCCAGAAAACGCGCGTTTTTTTCTGTGCGTTTTTTGCGCAAAAACGCAGTTTTTTTGCGGTTTATTTCTGCACGGTTCCAGACCCATAGAAAATAGCTAAAAATGCGGAATTTTCCGCGAATTAATGAGCATGCTGCGTTTTTTACCGCTAAGCGTTTTTTTCACCGTAAAAAACGCATACATCTGCACTGCATTGCGGAATTCATTTAAATGAATGGTAAGCTTCTTTTAAGCGTTTTTTGACGCGGTTTATTTGGTAAAACCATGAAAAAAACGCTACGTGTGAACACAGCCTAACTCCAGTGCTCTCATTTATGGCACTATCGCTGTGTAAGAACTTTCTCATGGAGCAGTGCTGTAAGTGAGAGCACCGGAGCTGATCAGCTGATGTACTCTGGTGAACTCTCACGGCGGCTCAGTGATACACTGCGGGAGCGATTACCTCCTGTCAGTGTATCGCCGTGGGACACTCGGTATTAAATGGACTACGGCGGACAGGGAGTATGTGTTGGTTTATTATTTTTGATTGTTTGCAGGAGATGTGGGCATCGGGGATTAGGTGTTCGGTGAGTATGTATGTGATTATGTCAATGTTTTTATTTTTTTTACAATTAAACTCAGGCGCCAGATGATGAGACTATTCTCCCATCATCAGCTCATGTTATCTCTGTTATATGTGACAGCAGATATAGCCGGATGGGAGTAGTAGTAATCCCATCAGACGATGCCTAAGTACAATCACTATGGGCTGTTCATCACATGGGTACACACCGACGCAGACACCCGCAGACAGACACAAACACCTGCAAACAGATGCAGACACACACAGAGAGATGCAGACACACAGACAGACACAAACACACACATATTCTCCGCCCACACACTATTCCTCATTCTGACATCATTTCCTTTGACATTTCTGCAGTGTTTATGGCAGAAAATCTGCAGGCTGTGTGCACATGATGCGGATTTGTCGCGTTTCCGCAGCATTTTTTTCCACGCGGAAATGTTCCAAAAACGCAAAGGATTACTAAAGCAAGGTTAATCAATGGCAATCCTGAAGTGTTGTGCACATGATCCATAAATAGCTGTCCTTATTTGCAGCATTTTATTTTCTGCAGCATGTCAATTCGTTTTGCGGATCTGCAGCGTTTTTAACCCATTGACTTCCATTGAGTCAGTCAAATCTGCAGCAAAAACGCAGGTGTAAAAAGGTTTGCGGAAAATACACAGCATCAAAAACTCATTGAGAGAACTTAAAGGGGCTTTCCAGGGGGTCAAGTCTGAAGTCACTTTTTGTAACTGCAGATTTGTGAATCCTCACAGTGTGCACAGTTTTAGGATTCCCAGATTCAAGTGCTAAAGGTGGGTGGTCATGTGACAGCAAATATGTGATTTGCATACTTTCAGCCACATTTCAACTAGACGTGGCCAGCCTTGATGAGTTCATCGTTGCCGGCACAGGAGAATCCTGACAGCGCGCAGTGTGTGCACTGTGAGGATTTACTAGTCTGCAGTCACATCGAGTGACTGCAGATTTGAGCTCCAAGCCTGGACAACCCCTTTAACCTGAGGGTATGTGCACACTAAGTATTTTGAGGAGCTTTTAGAACAAAAAGTGAGCAGAATCTCTCAAAATCAATATAAAAAAGTCAGTACTCAAAAACTTGGAGATCTGTTTAGGTTCTATTCCAAAAATCATAAAAAAATACTTAGACTGAGCGTAGACTAATGGAAATAGCTGAATACACTGCTCAGCTGATTCCACAAGCCCCATTAGCTTTAAAAGGGCAGCGCCATGCATGCTCAACCACCACTTAATTGAAGCCTGTCCATCCTTGGGTCACACGGGGCCCAGGATTCTGTGTTCTAGAAGTCTTTCCATCCTATGATGCAGCATTGGGGCTCCTATCACTCAATTTCTATTGAGGAAAGACTTCTTTTACCACTCATTTAATTCCAAATATGCCATTCCTCCAAGAACCAATGATGCCAAGTCACTTGCATTGTTGTTTTAATTAATACTTTGTTTACCAGTTTAGTTTGTATTTTTTTTTCTACTGAACATGAATATTTTTCTTAATTAAATGTGTGTTTATGCATGTAGTGTAGTTTGAGCTTGTTAATATACTCTCATACCGCTGCTTTCTCTAGTGTCCAGCGCTGTTCTGCTCCTCTTCTCAGTGACGTCACCAATCTGCAGGCTCCTCCAGTCCTCCAGGTCACACTGTGCTCTGCATGACCCAGAAGTGCCTTTCACGATGTAAGTATATGAAGCATCAGGCCGAGGCTCCATACATTGACATTGTAAAAGAGACTTTTGGCTCATGCACAAAGCATAGAGTGAGCCGGAGCGCCTGAAGAGAGGTGATGTCACTGAGAAGAGGAGCAGAACAGCACTGGACACCGGAGAGAGCAGTGTTAGGTGAGTATATTAATACGCTCACACTACACACCATGCACATACACACACATTTAATGAAGAAAGCTTCTTTAAAAGGACTATGTGGGACTTGACAATTGATGACCTCTCCATAGCATGATGATTTCTGCTGGATATCTCCTATTCAAATAAATGTAGCAACCATTAGGCAATGTACAAGGCTGATTTTTTCCAGGGTTGGAAGGTTTATATTTGTTAAAAAACCGATCCAGTGGAAATCATTCTTTTTCAGCCGGGCAAAAAGGTTGTGTCTGCTCAACTTTTTTCAGTGGATTGTGCTGAATCCGTTCTAACGGATGGTTGCTGGACATGTGAACACAGCCTAAGCAGAATTCAGCTGATCAGTGGTGGCGCCAGGTCTCCACTGATCTTCTCTACTGTGGATAGATCATCAGTTGTTAAGCACAAGATGACCCCTTTAATGTATTATTAGGCAATAGGTACTCTTTAAGAGAAATTCAAAGCAAATTCTGCAGTAACTTAGAGTTGAGTGAATTTTGCAAAATTTGGTTCCGATTACGATCGCCTGCGAATATTGTATTTGCAATATTCGCCGAACACAGCCGAACGCCATTGGAGTCAATGGGACTAGAGTTGAGTGAATACGGTATGTCCGGTATCGATCAAACCTAAATTCGGCACAAATAGGGTCCAAAAATGGCACAAATATGGCAAATTCGGTTTCGGCGATCGTTTCCGAACATATTCGCTCAACTCTAGTAACAATATCTGAATTTCACTCCAAAAAATCCTCATGTTTATCCCTTTCCATTAACATATCACAGATTTCAAATCTACACCACACTGGTTAGTTTTTTCCTTTGCGGATTTTTCATAAAATCTAATCCACAATGTTAGTATTGTAATATACAGCAGATTTACATTCTGATTTTGACTGTATATCCATCCTGTGTGAACATACCCCTGGTTTTCCATAAAATGTTGTGTACCCCCCCCCTTATGATAGCGCATGGAAACTTTACTGTTTGAGGTTTCTTTGCAGGAAAATAGCAACGCGGAGCTTAGTTCGAGTTACCCAATTCTGCCGACTTCTGACATTTTTGGAAGTAAGGTCTTTACACAAAATAGTATAAAATAATCTAATGTAGGAAAAATGGTCTCACTGTATATAAAACCTCAGCTAAGCTCTTACGGGTATGTCAGCTACAAACTGGTTGACTGTTTCCAATGACATGATGCAGCCAACCGGTAACCGCGATGGCCTGTAATTCCGGATCAGGGCACACTCCGCTCGTTAGGCCCCATTCACACAGTATTTGGTCAGTATTTGTAATACAAATTTAGGATTAAAGAGGAAAAGTAGAAACACGTCATCTCATCGGCATTTTTTGCCCGCTCTTGGTTTTGGTTTACAAATACTGATGAACAAAGTCACCAAAATACTGACCGCTTGGCCTTATAGTGATGATGACTGTGTATACGGCACACTGTATAATGGTGTTTGGAGCTGACCTGGTAACATGTTGGGCATATTCACTTACCGTGACTCCGGAGCTTACAGGTTCTTTCCCAGACACAAGTTTGTAGATAGAATCGTATGCGTCTTCTTTACTCTTTCCTTTAAACCTTTTTGCTGATAATTCCTCTAGCGCCTTCTTAAACTCTTCGTAGTTGATAACTCTTGCTGACTTTGCTCTGCAAGTCAAGAATTAAGGTTGCCATGTAGAAAACTTCACTATTTATTGTCTGTGTTACCATTTGAGGTCCCTGCTGGGAAACGCTCTACTCAGACTTAATAGTTATTAGAAATCCATAAACATGGAGACAGATCCAATTACAACCAGATTCAAAAGGACCATGATTAACTTTACATAATTTTATAGAGTTTGTCCTAGTTATCAGTTTTGGCTACTGCATATTATGTCACATTTATATTAATTACTTTGCTTGTAAATTAAGACTTTGTACATTTTTTATGTTACTGCCATATTGTACAGACCCAAATTTAATTTGCATTGAGTTAGGATAATTTTTTACTAAGATGTATATTTATATCGGTATACTGATATATTCTACATACTTTACTTTGGAGAACACAATGTCAACATCGGTTCCGGTCACGGTTTTTCCATCAATGACTTTGCATTCTTTACAAAGCTTGGCCCAGTTTTTGCCAGTCATTTCTTGACCTGTTGCCTTTGTATCACCATAAATGGCAAACTTTTTAAAGCTTTCTTCTAAAGAAGCGAGGTCAGAATTTTCAGCCATGGTTACCCTAGTTAAAAAAAAAAAAGATATTATATAATATTTTTGATGAGTATGTAATTTAATATAAAATGGAGACGATCATTTATGTAGTGCAGCTTCAGCATGTCTTTCCTGGCTCCTGCTCAGGATAGATTTCTTTCTGTCAGTTTTCACAAGCAGGAGGCAGAGAGATCAGTTAAGCAGCATTTCATAGAAATACACTGAGACTCTTTTGTAGAGTCAGGGAAATAAATGTGCAGCCAATCAGTGTAAGAACTTATCTATTATGCCATGGCTCTCTTACATAAGGTAAAGATGATATCTGCAGTCACCTGGGAGCACATACAGAGAAGCAAGAATGAGCATGGACAGTGAGGTCTAAGAGATGGTAGTAGATCTCTAGTTCACAGTAGAGTATAAACTGGACTAGTAGACAGATAAGAAACAGCTGCACATTATAAAAAGGTTCAATATATGATTGATTGTAACTGAACTGGGATGAAACAAATTAAATTGCAAAATTATTGCAGGATAGTTTGCATTATTGTGCAGAACATAAATGCTAGAGTGCATATAGGAAAACTACGACTGCATAAAACAAAAACTATAGAATTACTAATGCCTCTTATGGAACGCCCTACTGCACTTGTTCTTCGCAGCATGTGTTGCGTGCATCGTTTGCCCTTTTGATGTCCTTTGTCATATTGACATTATTACTCCCAGGTTTGAACGGAGTCCGACGCTATGGTGTCATGCAGCCCAGGCAAGAATATTCACCTTCAATGTCAGCAGTTTTGTTTTGCTGTGTATTTAGTAGCAACAAGTAGTTGCTATTTGGCATCCGACAAAGTTTACGACTTGCTATTTGTCCTTACACCTTGTTGCTATGTAGCTCCTCTATGTATTAATTCATGTTGGGAAATGTTCCTCCCGTGTGCTAATACTGGATTCCTTGTTTGTCCTCTGCTGGCTTCACTTCGGATGGGTTCGGATTGGACTTTGAAAGTAAAAATGAAATTTTAATTTGGAACTAGGAAAGTGTTTTCCAGCAGCCAGGATTACGTCACCGAACAGACTCCAGAATCATTTTAAATTGCCTAATAATACAACCCAATGGGACCAAAATTAAGGCTAATATGATACACTGTCCCTTAATTACCACTATACGCTAATAAAAATGACTTTATATTTCCCTAAACATTAGAACATTTCATTTTCTTTTATTTTTTAGCACATCCGAGATTTTTTTTGTAATATCGTGGAAAAAATATAAAGAAAAATGTTTTTCATATTTTTTTCAAATAGCACAAATTGCCACCAAATTACACTTTTAATTGCGTTTCCTTTTTGTTTTTTTTATTTAAGACATTTATACTTTTGTTATTGGAGTTAGGGACTTGGGCTAGCGGTGACTTTTTTATGCTTTTGTTTTTTTTTATGTATGTCCCAATTTGGGACAAATTTATCAAATTTAAGGCCTCATTCAGATGTATATTTTTCGCATTCGCTTTCTACCTGTGAACACATGAATGTGAAGGACTACTTGGCAGCAGGTTTACTAGTCCTCTAGTGATAATCTCCTGCTGATAAAACTGTGATTGTATTAAAACTAACTTGAGAAAACCACATCGCTGGAATCAGAGTCAGAATCTTGCTGGTGTGCTGGCAAAAACCTGGTGACAGGTTCCCTTTAGGACTGTATAGTCTAAGTTTACACCACCTATTAATTGGCTTACTTTGTGTCAGAAATGTGTGCCACAATTTTTGCGTATTTTTTTGTGTCTCACGTTTAGCAATGCCAATTTCTGATAAGCCACACCCATTTTTATCAAAGCCATGCCCCTTAGTTGGACAATTTGCATAATATTTCTAACACAATACATATGGAACATTTGTCCCCCTAAGACCATAATTCCTTTAATTGTGGCAAATTCAGAATGGGTACCTAGGGCAGCTTTTTTCAATAATGCATAATTGCCAACTGTCCCTTAATGTGGTCAATAAATGTATGTTACATCCATATTGAACAATCCCAATTGAAAAGGGTTTACAGACCTACATAGTTCATGGCAGATAAGTCTCTACATCGGGGGTCTCCACCCTGTGTCTCTCCACCTTTCAGGAGATTCTTTGAGTCCAATATTCTATATTTTATGGAAGTAGGATGTGAGGCGTCAGCATAGTTTAGGGATTAGACCATCACTTATGTCTACTGTTACATTCTATATCACATGGACAGGTCATTGTATAGTATGCATCACCGGAGTAACTATCAGATACTTGTCTGGTTACTGCCTAATAAAATATCAGAGCTGACTTTATTATTCAGGAGCTATCTATATGTGTTTATCAGGTCCCAAGAGATGCCTATTCTGAAGAAGAAATAAATGTACGGTAATTATTTTAAACGTTTATATCCAATATCTGATCCGTGATGGTGCGACACGCAGCACCCCGGCCGATCAGCTGTTTTCGGTGGCGGCTGGTTGCGCTCAGTTGCGGAGCTGCGCAGTGCAGCTCTGTCACCTATATAGTGGCCACAGCCTGGTACTTCACATCCGCCCCCTATTCAAATCAATGGGGGGCGGATGTGTAGTACTCATCCATGGCCACTATGCAGTTGACGGAGCTGTATAGCTATGCTCGGAAACTGAGCCCAACCAGCTGGCACTGAGAAGAGCTGATCTGCGGGGGTGATGGGTACCGTATCTGCCCCGATCGGACATTGATGACGTATCCTGAGATACACCATCAATATAAAAGTCTCTGACAATCCCTTTAAACTTGCCTCATATCTAAGATCTTCCATACCTCTTATTTGTTTAGCTACTCTTTCTTAAACGGCATGCGCCGTAGCTTGATGATAAGCCACATGCGCCAAGAAAGCTCAGTTTCTCCTCGGTCACATCTGCCTCTCAATACACACAGCGTCACTTATGACATCCCATATATTGCCCAGACAATAACCGAGTAATGAGAGCATTTTTTCAGCACATCAGAGGGAGTCGAATAAATAAAAACGCAGGTTGGCTCAAGGTTTAGCTCACTATTCCTTCAATAGGGATATACTCGTAACACAATAAAGTAGATATTAATGATGAGTGTGCTCGTTACTCGAGATTTCCGAGCATGCTCGGGTGTTCTCTAAGTATTTTGGGGTACTCGGAGATTATGTTTGTGCCGCCGCAGCTGCATGATTTCCAGCTGCTAGACAACCTGAACACATGCAGGGATTGCCTGTTTGTTAGGGAATTCCCACATGTATTCAGGCTGTCTAGCAGCCGCAAATCATGCAGCTGTGGAGACACAAACAATCTACGAGCACGCCAAAATACTCGGAGAACACCCAAGCATGCTCGGAAAATCTGAGTAACGAGCACACTCGCTCATGACTAGTAGATATTATTATTAGTATTAGATATTATACACTGTATATATATATATATATATATATATAACTAGATTTTTTAAAATAGATACTATGAGTATTTTTGTTTTAAAATGAGTATTAGACCTTTACCTAATACACTGTCATTGCATACGCACATGCGAATACTCTGGCATCGCGGTACAAGCCAGGGCACAATACTGTTTACTCAGTCCTTTCCAATCCGGCAAACAGTTTTATCACTAGACATATAGGCAGAATGGTCTTACAAATGAGGCAAATATTTGTTTAGGATCACAAATGGTTTTAAAGTATCCCTATCTACTTGTACGTCAATTACCTTTTACACATGTCTCCTGTCAATGAGATCATTTCATGCTTAGACAGACTCGACTCATAACTTGTTTATAGGCGCAATTATGTCCTAATGATCCTCTCTAGTCTAAGCTGGCTTCTAGTAAAATAAAGCCACATTTTGTATGAGCGCCTAACTCTTCAGTAATGATTGGTGAAGTTTCCATCTGACATAAGAAAGGAAAGATGTCTAGACAGCATGAATCAGAAACAAGCTCCATCATTGACAAACATGTTTGTTTCCCCTATACTATGAATGTTTCTGTGCTACCTGTGGTGAGTCTAAATCTCCTACCGCCATGACTAGTCCTATTAGTCACCTTCCACCATGACTATTCCTTCTAGCCGCCTTACACCATGACTAATCCAACTAGTCACCTCCCACCATGATTAGTCATCGTAGTCTCCAACCACCATGACTTGTCCTCGTAGTCTCCTACCACCATGAGTAGTCCTATTAGTCACCTTCCACCATGACTAATCCACCTAGCCGCCTTACATCATGACTAGTCCATCCAGTCACCTCACACCATGACTAGTCCTATTAGTCACCTTACACCATGACTACGCCTCCTAGTCACCTTACACCATGACTAGTCCATCTAGTCACCTCCCACCAGAAAAGAGCGACCAGAATGGTGACCGGTCTGCAAACCCTGTCTTATGAGGAAAGGTTGCAGGATTTGGGGATGTTTAGCTTGCAGAAGAGAAGACTGAGCGGAGACTTAATAGCTGTCTACAAATATCTCAAGGGCTGTCACATTGTAGAAGGGTCATCTTTATTCTCATTTGCACAAGGAAAGACTAGAAGCAATCGGATGAAACTGAATAGGAGGAGACACAGATTAGATATTAGAAAAAACTTTTTGACAGAGTGATCAATGAGTGGAACAGGCTGCCACGAGAGGTGGTGAGTTCTCCTTCAATAGAAGTCTTCAAACAGAGACTGGACAGACATCTGTCTGGGATGATTTAGCGAATCCTGCTTTGAGCAGGGGGTTGGACCAGATGGCCCAGGAGGTCCCTTCCAACTCTACGATTCTATGATTAGTCATCATAGTCTCCTACCACCATGACTTGTCCTCGTAGTCTCCTACCACCATGACTAGTCCTATTAGTCACCTTCCACCATGACTACTCCTTCTAGTCACCTTACACCATGACTAGTCCATCTGGTCACCTCCCACTATGATTAGTCATCGTAGTCTCCTACCACCATGACTAGTCCTATTAGTCACCTTCCACCATGACTACTCCTCCTAGCTGCCTTACACCATGACTAGTCCATCCAGTCACCTCCCATCATGATTAGGCCTCGTAGTCTCCTACAACCATGATTAGTCCTATTTGTCCCCCTCCACCGTGACTACACCTCCTAGTCGCCTTCCACCATAACTTGTCAAGTAGTCACCTCCCACCATGATTAGACCTCCTAATCTGCTACCACCATGACTAGTCTTCCTAGTCGCTTACCACCATGACTAGTCCTCTTACTCACCTTCCACCATCACTAGTCCTTCTCGTCTAGTCTCTATCACCATGATTAGTCCTCTTAGTGACCTACCACCATGACTAGTCATCTTAGTTACTTACCAACGTGACTAGTCCTCTGAGTCACCTACCGCCATGAGTAGTCCTTTTAGTCATCTAACACCATAACTAGTCCTCCTAGACACCTAACACCATGACTAGTCATCTTAGTTACCAACTATCATGACTAGTCCTCTTAGTCACCGATCACCATGGCTAGTCCCATTAGTCACCTCATTTCCATCTCTCTGAGCTGAAACGCTACAGTCTTAGTCTCTGATTCATGTTGCCTGAATCACAGGTACCGGACCTGACAGGTTCCATTTACAGTTAGCAGTCCACCTAGGGAAATATTTCTCCATAAAAACAACCTGCTATGATAAACTCAGAAATAAATCCCTTGGAGTCCATTGACCTGCTCTCTGGCACCGCTTATGGAGGACATCTACTCGACCGCCTGACAACGCACTAGTCTTGTGTCAGATCTTCTTTAAATGCATATTACATTCAGTATGTAAAATGTAGTGGTGGTTCCCACATTCTTCTCATCTCTTTTTTTTTTTTACACCACACCCATCCTATAGTTTGGGAAATGCATTTTTTGGTCCATGAGATGAACTCCCTGCACTATTCACTTCCCCTACTAACAGCTATGGTGACAAACAGCTGCAGCCAATGAAGCAAGTATTTGATTCCCTTGTGGTATTCTAGTCCCCCTAATGAACCACCGAAACACTTGTCATAAGTGTGAAAATGTTTTCATAGAAGTAGGGGATCAGTTACTTACTACTCACTGGTATCACATGCGGATCATCGTATTCCGCATAATAAATCCGTGCTGTGAGGTGATACTCTATTTTACATGAGCAATTAAACTGAAAGACTATACCCCAGCGAGGGCTGACTGTCGTTTCGCTCAATGCGGGTGATTTGGGAGCATTGTGATTTCTCACATACTGCTTGGACACATGGAGTGGTGGAATTAAAGAATGGAACATTAGTATAGATTATAGGGCATCTTAGCTATAAATCTTGGCTTTGGCTCTGGTTGACAAGGAAAGTGCTGACTTTGGTAGTACTGCGTTATGACCCCAACAGGGTTGCCCAAAAAGAGTATTCCAAGAACATGACAACAACAATTCCCATCAATTTCACAGTATGAAACAGAACATTCAGGTTGTATCGGTAGGGTACCGTTACACTTAAAGATGCACCAGCGATCCTGACAACGATATGACCTTGTCAGGATCGCTGGTGTGTCGCTACATGATCGCTGGAGAGCTGCCAAACAGGCAGCTTCACCAGCGATCAGCACCAGCGAGGAAGCTGGTTTCTAAGGTACACTTCGGGTAACTAAGTGACACGTGCCGCTTAGCAACCCGATATTTACCTTAGATACCAGCTCCCAGCACCTGCTTACAGCGCTGGGAGCGTCGCTGATCGTTGGCTCCCGCTGCCACACGCAGCGATGTGCCCTGGCCAGCGGGAGAGCAACGATCAAAAAATGGCCCAGGACGATCCTGCACGATCAGCGATACCCGGCAGGGGGTCGGGTCGCTGATGTGTGTCACACACGGCATGATCGCTGTGGCGTCACAAAATCAGCGATCTCGCTGTGTGTGACGGGGGCTGTAGGAAATGCTCCAAGACTGAAACTTATCTGACTTCCCCTTTGTCGGCTTTCATCACTGACCACGAGCATCAACCCCAGAAAGCATTCCCAAACCCCATTGTTCAGATGAGCCTACAGGCTCATCGACACAGAGATTTTCACAATGGCACATGATATTTTGTGTGGCTATTCACATGTCAATTATTTTTCCTGATCAATTTAAAAAATGAAGACGTGATCAACTTTAGTCCACGTTCACACGTTCAGTAATTGGTCAGTATTTTACATCAATATTTGTAAGCTAAAAACCAGGAGTGGGTGATAAATCCAGAAGTGGTGACGTGTTTCCATTATACTATTCCTCTGATTGTTCCACTCCTGGTTTTGGCTTACAGATACCAAGGTAAAAAAGTCACCAAATACTGGTAAGTGTGAACGTAGTCTTAGTCTGATCTGCTGGCCAAAATTGCCCAATCAAGTGCATGAATCAGTGATACAAATCTGACAATCACAGGACGTAGTCTGAGGTGCGTCGGTGTGTAAAGAGTGGGCAGAGACCCTCGTTTGCCCCTCCCCCACACGGTACCCATGCAACCCTTTTTGTATGATATCTATGTGTCATGTGTATTGACTTGTAGAAGAGATGTCTTGTGCTGTTATTAATGTGTAGCGTAAAATGTACTGTACGTGTTATGTCGTTTCAATGGACTGACTTAGGCTGTGTTTGCCTGGCACATATTAGAGCTAGGGACAGAAGGGGTTGACCACGGAGGTTGGGCTAACAGCTAAAAAGGGACAGAAGTTCCTGTTGAAGGTTCAGAGCCCAGGCACGTTTGCCCAGGGCAGATACTCAGCTGCGGCTGGGAGCCTTGCCAGACCCCAGGAGGGGAAAGGGTGCTGCCCCGGATCTTTGGGCAGTGAAAATATCACCAGGACTACATAGGTGCCCCGCTGAAGGGACTTTAAGAGTCCATTTTCCGGCATATGGACTACCTTCTTTTTCAGCTGCCGTGGCTGCTGTGGGTACGGCCGTGGATGTTGTTAGGGAAAGTACAGGAAGTTTATGTTGCAATTTATTCATCCCTTTTATAAAACGGTTTCCCTGTTGGACTGCAGCTGTGACTGGGATTGCGTCTGTCCTGCCTATTTCTGTACAAGGTACCGGGGTGTACACTGATTGTGACTTAGTTGACTCGGCTGGGACTACCACCCCGTGCCACCTTGCTACAGGTGCACTATCCGAATTTCACTGTTTGCTAGGAGAAGCCTGGGAAACCTCAATCATTACACATACAGTAGAAACTAGACATATGGATCAAAAACTGGTGAAAAATCACTCCAGCCTACCTTAAAGAAAATTCATTCATTTTTCAGCAAACAAGAGAAAAAACTGACGTCAATTTTGTAATTTTTTTCTCAGACCTCAGTCAGATGTTTGTTGTTTTTTTCTTGCATGTAAATAAAATGGACCAACTATCATCCATGTTTTGGATCAGATTTTCATTTGTTTGTCAGTTTTTACCATCAGTGATTTCTCGTATGTCAAGGATAAAAAAAAAAGTACAACGTTTCTCCTACCCAATTGGGAGAAGTCAGACATCCATATATACGGAGATGGGACGACAATGCATGGACTGGCCCGTGGCTCTCCAGACCCGAATGTGACGGCTGTGTAGAAATGTATGAAGCTGTCACACCCGGTGGGGAGAGCGTGCACTGTGGTCTGATTTATATGGGCATCTGACTGTGCCCTTACAATGAGAAGGCACACGAGATGCCATCTTTGTGCTGTCCGTGATTTTCACAGACCCATAGACTCGGCCTCCAAGATTTATACTTTTTTGATGGTACACGGTCCACAAAAACACACAGACATGTGAACCGCACCATAAACTAAAATTTGTACGTTTTCTACCAGTGAAAACCGACGTCTGAATGAGGCCTTACAGTAATGAAAATGTCTACCGCCACCTTGTATGCC